>NC_137819.1:10510463-10650463 GCF_963921795.1 Nannobrachium achirus | reverse complement strand
GTCTCCAACACCCAGCTGTGTGTCTATGAAGAGTGACAAGTCTAAAGGAGAAGGTCCCAACTTCAGTGAACCTGGACCTCCTCACACACAGTATGTCAATCCTCCTATACAATATATAACACTAACAAAGTGATCAGATGCAGGGCAGGAGTGAGCAAGCATGCAAACTTGTAGCTTTTCGGCGAATTCACTATAATGGATTATAACTGTGATTATAATACACTATAAAGTATTAATGTATTACTATGATAATTATAATAATAGTAGATTATAATAGTGGTTATAACACAATATAATCTATTGCCATGTATTACAACTATATCCTGGTGGTCTAAATGAAAAGTCAGTGAGTGATCAGTCATTATGAAGTTTTTGGCCTAGCTCAGACCTACTCTAAATTGGATACATTTTAGTACCATGTTTAGTACCACTTCTGGTGAATTTTGTGCATGTTTTATACGCATGTATTGATGACTGAACCAAAGGACATCTTTAATGATGACTTCTAATTTTTAAGTCATTACTTAAGTGAATATGTGTCTGATCTTTCTTGCATTCATTGCCCCACCCCTAAAGCGGGGGGTCTGGGGGTCCTCCCCCATACATTTTTTTACATAGTAGATGTAATTTCCTGTGTTCTGGTGAATTTTGGGAGTTTGATACCAAATCCAGGAGAAATCCAGGAGATTTGCCAATCCAGGAGACTCCCAGGAGAGGGGTTCAAAATCCAGGAGACTCCTGGGAAATCCAGGAGAGTTGACAAGCCTGTTCACACCACTCTACCCAGGTCCTTGTAGTGGAAAACCTGGCACAAGTGGGCGGTGTGGTGTGGAGTGGTGTGGTGTTGGGTCTGTGGAAAAAGGGCTATGGTGTGCAGTGTTATTGTTTGGGGGCTACAAGCGTTAGCTGGCAAAGGAGAAAAGACGGCCACACTGTGTAGAAACTGTTGTTGTTTTAACAACGTGAAAACCATGCACTGTTCTGTTTATCAGTATTGAAACATCTGACAATCCGTTTCAGTGGTAGCGAGGCAGATAAAGTGCATATTACAGGTGAATCGTTCACTTGCGGATACAAGCACCAAAATTGGCACACATACTCCTTAGGCATTGCTCTTTTCAGAAAACCATCTGGCCAAAAAAAAAATCAAGATGGCGGCCAATTTTCATGATGGCCGCCATTGAATATACAGTAATCTTGCATTCCGCAATAAAATGAATAGAATAGAATGATTTTGGTGTCAAATCATACATTTATCACTATGTAGAATCCAAATTTGGACCCATGGACTTACTCAATGGCTTCCTTGTACCATATATCAGTCCCGGAATCCTAATATTCTGCTAAATTAGAGGTTTGTGTTATGTCTGACTCGGGTAAAATAGGTGGTGGTGTATATCTTAGTATTGTTAGAGGTTTATAGTGTGTGTGTGTGTGTGTGTGTGTGTGTGTGTGTGTGTGTGTGTGTGTGTGGGGGGGGGGGGGGGGGTGGTAATGTAGTAACAACAGAGCGGATTTCAATGCACAGCGGCTGACGCGGCTAAAATGCATGGTAGATATAATAGCGCCGTGGGATCACTCTTTGTCTAGTCTCTATTCTTCGACCTTTTCGACTTGGGAAACCCTGCCAGGAGTACAAGACTCCTGCCGACATAGCTCTGGGGGTCATGGAGACACGCAAACTGCCTCACCACGATAAGGTGATGATCCAGTCGAGGCAGGAGGTAGTTTTTTTTTGTATTTTCTTTTTTTCTTTTTTTAATTGTTTCTATCTAGGGCCTAGGCAGTATAGTACAATAGTATAGTAGGCCTAGACTACAACGCTTCTAAACCTCGCACCTGCAGCTGCACAGTGCCGTGCAGGTCAGACCAAAGCGGTAGCATTTGCATCGACTGCAGCATTCCAACTTGCATCCACACTTGGTCAGCTGCTGGCAACTCTCTGCAATGGGTGGGAGCTCAGTCCAATCAATCTGCCACAGATCTCCTTTCTTGGTCCAGCCCCAGTTGTCAGGAGTCTGCATTTCTGGTTGACATACTGTTGACTGACTCCAGATGCAGGCCGCTTGATAGGAAGCGCGCTTCACATGTTGCTTCAGTGCTGCTTACGTTGGAGGAATGGCTTCGTATGGCCTCTACTTCCGAGCAAACAAGTCCAACCTCGCATCATTGACACCTTCAGCTGTGCTGGATCGGTCATACATCATGACCACAAACTTCTCCAAGGTTTTCAGGTCTTCATCATCCACTACAGGTGGGTAATGGTTGAGTTTGCTGAAGACACCGGAAGCCTCATCACAAACATTCCAGGTTTGCCACGCAGACTTCTTCCCCTCGCAGCCAGTGAAGGCATGGAAGAAGAGCATCCCTTTGTTCTTTTCTGCAAGAGTGCAACACAGGTCATGAACAGGAATCCACTTTAAGTTCTGTCTTTGGCCAAAGGCAACCCACAACTGCTGCAGACCGAGCTCCTGAAGTGCCTGCAGAACACTGACTGCGATGACAACAACATCTGTGTCGTTGGCTTTGACCATGATGACCTGCTTCTGTGGCATGCCTGGCATGCACAAAGATCCGTGTGTCCGCTTCTTCGTGACTGCATGGTGCCACCCCAGCCAGATTGATAGTGCTGTTGCTGAGAGCATCTTCCTTGGTCACAATGACCACATTTGGTGAGGCCACACAAGCTATCTTATCAGCCAGAAAGTTGAATAGCTCAGCTTTGTTGTTATTTTCTCTCATAAAGTTTTGCCATTTTGAAGGAATTTTGCCCAAGCCTGTCACCCTGCGTCTCACCCCACGTCCACGCTTCGATCTAGTTTCAGCTTTCAGACTAGATGGCTGGTAAACATCATTGATGGGGCAGCGTTGGTGAAGCGTCTGCCTCCAAGGAGTTCAAAGACGTTTGAAGAGTACGCAATGCTTGATGTCCTTCCTACAATAAAAGGATACTCTACCAAGTACAAGAGAACAGACATTGTGTTTGATGTTTACTGGCCATCTAGTCCTAGCTGAAACTAGATCGAAGCGTGGACGTGGGGTGAGACGCAGGGTGACTTTATGAGAGAAAATGACAACAAAGCTGAGCCATTCAACTTTCTGGCTGATAAGATAGCATGTGTGGCCTCACCAAATGTGGTCATTGTGACCAAGGAAGAAGATGCTCTCAGCAACAGCACTATCAATCTGGCTGGGGTGGCACCATGCAGTCACACACAGATCTTTGTGCATGCCAGGCATGCCACAGAAGCAGGCAGCAAGGTCATCATGGTCAAAGCCAACGACACAGATGTTGTTGTCATCGCAGTCAGTGTTCTGCAGGCACTTCAGGAGCTCGGTCTGCAGCAGTTGTGGGTTGCCTTTGGCCAAAGACAGAACTTAAAGTGGATTCATGTTCATGACCTGTGTTGCACTCTTGCAGAAAAGAGAATAGGGATGCTCTTCTTCCATGCCTTCACTGGCTGCGATGTTGTTTCAGCATTCCGCGGAAAGGGGAAGAAGTCTGCATGGCAAACCTGGAATGTTTGTGATGAGGCTTCCGGTGTCTTCAGCAAACTCAGCCATTACCCACCTGTAGTGGATGATGAAGACCTGAAAACCTTGGAGAGGTTTGTGGTCATGATGTACGACTGATCCAGCACTTGTTTGCTCGGAAGCAGAGGCCATACAAAGCCATTCCTCCAACGCAAGCAGCACTGAAGCAACATGTGAAGCGCGCTTCCTATCAAGCGGCCTGCATCTGGAGTCAGTCAACAGTATGTCAACCAGAAATGCAGACTCCTGACAACTGGGGCTGGACCAAGAAAGGAGATCTGTGGCAGATTGATTGGACTGAGCTCCCACCCATTGCAGAGAGTTGCCAGCAGCTGACCAAGTGTGGATGCAAGTTGGAATGCTGCAGTCGATGCAAATGCTACCGCTTTGGTCTGACCTGCACGGCACTGTGCAGCTGCAGGTGCGAGGTTTAGAAGCGTTGTAGTCTAGGCCTACTATACTATTTTACTATACTGCCTAGGCCCTAGATAGAAAAAACTAAAAAAAAAAAAAAAAAAAAAAAAAAAAACTACCTCCTGCCTCAACGGGATCATCACCTTATCGTGGTGAGGCAGTTTGCATGTCTCCATGACCCCCAGAGCTATGTCGGCAGGAGTCTTGTACTCCTGGCAGGGTTACCCAAGTCGAAAAGGTCGAAGAATAGAGACTAGACAAAGAGTGATCCCACGGCGCTATTATATCTACCATGCATTTTAGCCGCGTCAGCCGCTGTGCATTGAAATCCGCTCTGTTGAGTTACTACATTACCCCCCCCCCCCCCCCACACACACACACACACACACACACATACACATACACACTATAAACCTCTAACAATACTAAGACATAACACATAACACAAACCTCTAATTTAGCAGAATATTAGGATTCCGGGACTGATATGGTACAAGGAAGCCAGTGAGTAAGTCCATGGGTCCAAATCTGGATTCTACATAGTGAAAAATGTATAATTTGACACCAAGATCATTCAAATAGGACAGGTCTATGGTATTTTATTGCGGAATGCAAGATTACTGTATATTCAATGGCGGCCATCTTGAAAAATGGCCGCCATCTTGAAATTTTATTTGGCCAGATGGTTTTATGTAAAGAGCAATCCCTAAGGAGTATGTGTGCCAATTTTGGTGCTTGTATCCGCAAGTGAACGATTATTTCTGTTATCTGCCCGGCTATGGAGAATTTGTAGCCTTCGGAAACCGTGAGCACTCTCACCTGTGTGTGTGTGTGTGTGTGTGTGTGTGTGTGTGTGTGTGTGTGTGTGTGTGTGTGTGTGTGTGTGTGTGTGTGTGTGTGTGTGTGTGTGTGTGTGTGCAAATGGACGCTGACCATTTGGTTCAATTTGTACATTTCTCAAAGTTAAATGAACATTGATTACAATATAAATTGGGGTCTCAGACATGGAAATGTCTTTAAATGGGGGTCCTTGAAATTAAAAGGTTGAGACTCACTGCTAGAGCGTTAAAACATCTTCTCTTATGGGGGGTCCCTGGTAAATGGGGATCCGTGGTGTCAATTTGGTGGTCCTTGACATGAAAAAGTTTGAGAACCACAGTAGATTCAAGGTTAATGTTGACAATCTTGATGTATTTTCAGCAGTGGGAGCATACTTTTTTTCTGCTGGATGGTAGATAGATAGCCTAATGTTGAGTCATGTTAAAAGTTACATTTAGGAATAATTTAGCATGTATGTCATGTATGTATGATCTCATCAGGGAATTAATGTTAATATCTTGCTCAATACTGAGCATATTGATTTGTACTGAATTGACCTGTGTGTATTTTGACACTCTGCAAAATGTGTTTGGAACCTCCGGTCAAAGACTGAAACTGTAGCCAACCCGACCTGGTGGAGATATGCACTCTGTTCTACTATTTCTCATGTCATTTTGGACAGTCATGTCATGGTGTCACATGTAATTTCCATGGGTTCTGTTCCCAGTCTGGTTCTGTACAAACATTATGGACACAAGACATTAACTATCAGCATCCTTTATTGAAGTGGTTCTCAACATGTGGTACATGTGTAACGTGACCGCGATCCGGCCAGGAGGCGAACCCGGGCCGTATTACAACAAGGCACATATGTTACTTACCAGTCAGCCAAAGAGCCAGGCTCTCCCAGGCGGAGAGTAACGCAGCCCAGCCCCCCCCCCCCCCCCCTGTTTCAGGCCTTGGAGTGATATTGATATATTTATATTATATTAGTCATTGTCTATATTCATAAGTAGTTGTCTTCTCCTCCACAGAGAGAGGAAGAGGAGTGGTTGTGTTGTGACAGAGCAGGTGTCCAAGAGATCCAGAACCACACCTGGACTGAAGACACCCAGTCACACCACACCTGGACAAAGTAAGACTGGATATAATTTGCACTAATTAATATTAATGAATTGAACACATACATTTCGGAAATCAAAGTCAGACTACTTGTTTAAATTAGTGTTAGTATCTAAGTGCAAAGAATGAAGCTAAACAACCAACTATTAACTAAAAAACAAAAACAACTGATATTGTGTTATTACTTTTAGCTGTTTTTCTTAGAAATTTGCATATTTTCTGAAGGGCATTTAATTAGTAATGTAAAGATGCAAAATTATATATTAACTTGAATGTTAATGTCTTCTTTTCTCTAATTTCAGATGTCAGTCCGCAGGGTGATTTGAAGGATTATAAGGTCAGTTTGGAGAGTCTTGATGAAGTGAAAGACCACATGACAGAAGAGTCTGGAACCTCCCTCACCAGCACCTACACAGAGCTCTACATCTCACAGGGAGAGAGTGAAGGGGTTAATAGGCAACATGAGGTGATGCAGCTTGAGACAGCTTCCAACATGAAGACCTTCCATGACGAACCAATCAACTGCTGTGACATCTTTAAACCCCGCCCTGGCAGAGAGACACCCATCAGAAGAGTTCTGACCAAGGGCATCGCTGGCATTGGAAAAACATTCTCTGTGCGCAAGTTCATTCTGGACTGGGCAAGGGGTTTGGAAAATCAAGATATAGATCTCCTGATTCCCTTTTCATTCCGGGAGCTGAACTTGGTCAAAGATGAGCAGTACAGTCTTCTCACACTGATCCATGAATTCCACCCAACATTAAAGAAGGTCACAGCAGAGCAGCTCGCTGCCTGGAAAGTTGGCTTCATCTTTGATGGTCTGGATGAAAGCAGGTCTTCATTCCACTTCCAAAATAACAACAGTGTTTCTGATGTCACAGTGACATCATCAGTGGATGCTTTGTTGACAAACCTCATCGAGGGCAATCTGCTCCCCTCAGCCCTCCTCTGGATAACCACCAGACCTGCAGCAGCCAATCAGATCCCTCCTGAATATGTTGACATGGTGACAGAAGTACGAGGGTTCACGGACCCCCAGAAGGAGATGTACTTTAGGAACAGATTCAATGATGAGGAACAGACCAGCCCAGACCCCCAGAAGGAGGAGTCTTTAAAGAACAGATTCAGTGAAGAGAAGCTGGCCGACAGAATCCTCTCACACTTGAAGACATCAAGGACCCTCTACATCATGTGTCACATCCCACTCTTCTGTTGGATCATTGCTACCATTCTGCTGGACATGTTGATGACACACACGATAGGACAGCTGCCCAAGACCCTGACTGAGATGTGCTGCCGCTTCCTGTTGATTCAGACAAAGAGGAAGAAGCAGAAGTATGGTACGACAGATGAGGTTAATCAACAGCACCTCACAGAGACTGACAAGGAAGTTCTTCTGAAGCTGGGAAGGCTGGCATTTGAACATCTAGAGAAAAGCAGCATCATGTTCTACCAAGAAGACCTGGAAGAGTGTGGTCTAGATGTGAAAGACGCCTCACTGTACTCAGGAGTGTGCACAAAGATCTTCAAAGGACAGAGTGTGCTCTTCCAGAAAACAGTCTACAGCTTTGTTCATCTGATCATCCAGGAGTTTCTGGCTGCAGTCTACTTGTTCCACTGTTTCAAACAGAATAACACGAAGGTACTGAAGACATTCCTGAAAGGCCAACAATACAAGAGTGAGAGCTCCCTCTCAGACTTCCTGAAAGCTGCTATGAAAAAATCCCGTGAGAGTAAAAATGGCCACCTGGACTTACTTGTTCGATTCCTTCATGGCCTTTCACTGGAGTCCAACCAAAGTCTGTTAAATGGCCTACTGGGTCAGATACAGAAAAGTCCAGAGGAGATCCAGAAAGCCATCGAGAACCTGAAGAGGATGTGCTCTCGTGATGCCTCTCCTGACAGATGTATCAATATCTTCCACTGTTTGATGGAGATGAACGACCACTCATTACATCAGGAGATCCAGAAGTACCTGAAGAACGGATCAAAGAAGAAACTGTCTGGGAGCCAGTGTTCAGCTCTGGCCTTCATGCTGCAGATGTCTGAGGATGTTCTGGAAGAGTTTGACCTGAACAAATACAACACATCAGAGCAGTTTCGAAACAGACTGATCCCAGCTGTGAGGAACTGCAGAAAGGCTCGGTTAGTAGTCAAGTGAATAGAAACATCGTAGGCTAGAGACAATCTGCCATTACAGTTAAATCTATAAGAATTGATCAGAATTGAAGGTAGATGCAAAGGTTCCGATAATAATACTGTAATTAAACCCCCTTCACCGTGGTGAAAGCACTCTGTAGTACAAGTTCATAGATGTCACTTATTAAACAATATCTACAGGCTTACAATGCTTTGCATCGTCGCATGCCTTGGACATTTTGTAGGTCTGGTTTATTGGGAAATAATTTCCCTCATGCGACGGATCAGTTGAGTGTGAATAAATTATCCTCTTAAGGTTAAATGTAACAGAATACCAAATAATAAGCTCAGCTTTTGCTCACCGTTGCTACACAAATAGATGATACTGTGATGCAGGACACTGGAACACTGTTATCTGATAGATTATGATACTAGGATGTATAGGACACTGGAACACTGTTACCTGATAGATTATGATACTAGGATGTATAGGACACTGGAACACTGTTACCTGATAGATTATGATACTAGGATGTATAGGACACTGGTGTCACGGCCCCTTGGCCTGGCCTTAGGGCCTGTGTTAGCCTATGCATGGTGGAACTCTGTACTTCTGCTTCTCCCCACAGAGCCATGGGTGTCGGCCAATGAGGTGGCTGATTGGGGCATTGGGAGCACCTGGCCAGTACTCCTTGGAGCCCTATAAAGCCACCATGGCACCCTCATTCTCTCTCTCCCTCTCATGACGACAGCACCTATTGTTTCTCCTTATGCTTAGTTTACACACCTTACAACACCCCACACTACACTTACCACACATCCATGCATTGCTGACACTACTGATTACTGACTAACACACCTCAAACTCTTGTACATTATCATTTACACCATCTGTTAATAAATTATTGTTATACTTTAAAAGCCACTGCCTCGTGTCCTCCTCGATTTGTCATGGCCTAAGAGCCAGGTTGTGACAAATTGGGGGCTCGCGCCGTTCGTGAAAAGTTGGAACTCGGGTTGGCCGTGACATTGGTGACAGGTAAAGTAATCTTCCTGTGTTGTTTAAAGCTGGTATAGTTATTGGCATTTTTGGTCACGGCAGTAGGAGGAGGCGCTTGGTAGTGGTCGTTTGATTTATTTGGGTTAACAATCTGGTTTTGTTTTGAGTTTGTTTGAGTTATTTAAAGTAAAAGTAAAAGTAATCTAAGTTAAAGTAAAAGTAAAAGTAATCTAAGTAAAAGTAATCTAAGTAATTGTTTGGGTAAATACAATTATTTTGGTTTTCTTTTTTTGGTTTTTGGTTTGTGCTGTCTATCAGTTACCGTGTGGTAATTGGGACAGGTGGGGCAGGTGTGTCTGGTAAAGTCTGAGGGGCGGTACTCCCCACCCATGTAGGTCAGAGGTGTTACCCGCAGGGGGACGCACTGTTTTTTTTGTTTGAATATTGTATTTTGTTAGACTCGGTCCCACACAAGATGGGATTGGGTGGTGACCACCGAGATTGCCATGGAGGTGTGGTTACTCGGGAGGCCCACTGAAGACCCAGGGCAAGTTGTGTTAGTTTAGTTGGGTTAGGCAGTTGAGGTAGGGGGAGTGCCGCTCCTGTAGGCGCACCTGTCTCACCTGTCCTAACGAGACAGAGGGGGAGCATTTGTTCCATTTTGGAATTAGTTTTTCTCTATTCATTTAAACGAATAGTATTTGCTCTTTAAAAGTTAACTACACAATACCTTGAAAATAAGTAAGTCACATTTTTTTTTTTTTTGTCTTGACCAGTTGAACTTACTGTTTTGAAAATGTCTCAGATTGAGGACTTTGTTGCATCTCCATGTGAAGAAACCTTAGATGATTTCACTAAGGACCAGCTGCTGGGAGTAGCTGAGCACTTTAAGATAGAAATTACAGACAGAAGGTTAAAGGAGCGGGTAAAGTCTATTTTGATCGCTAACTTAAAGGACAAGGGGATTCTTGAAGAATCTGTAGTTGAGGAAGAGGATGAGGAAACGTTAACTGAACCAGTGACCATGCCTAAAATGCCCACTACTCAATTTACTTTTGAGCAACAGAAAGAGTTGCTTTTGTTGCAAGCAGAGGGGAAGAATAATCAGTTGGAGAAAGAGTTACAGGTAGGGAGGCTAAAATTAGAGCAGTCTAGACTGGAGATTGAACGTGCAAAGCTTGAGCTAATAAAAGAAGGTAAACTCACTGCTGGGGATTTATCTGGTGGTAGGGCAACGCCCTCGGGATCTCAAACTCACGATTTTGACATTTTCAATAACTTGCGCCTAGTGCCCAAGTTTAACGAAAAGGACCCGGAGACTTTCTTTTCCATGTTTGAACGTGTAGCCGATGTACGTAAATGGCCAGAGTCTGCCCGCACGTTAATGCTGCAATGTGTATTAACAGGCAAGGCACAGGAGGCCTACTCATGTCTAAGTCCTGCTGATAGTCAGAAATACCAAGTGGTTAAGTCTACAGTATTGAAGGCCTTTGAACTTGTTCCTGAAGCCTATCGCCAACGTTTTCGGACGTGGCGAAAAATGGAGAACAAGACTCATCTAGAGTTTGCACGCGATTTGTCATGCTATTTCGCCCGCTGGTGTGCCGCCTTGGAAGTTAAGGACTTTGAAGGGTTGTGTGACCTTATAGTCCTCGAACAGTTCAAGAACACATTGCCTGAACATATTGCCAACTACATTAGTGACAGGAAAGTTCAAACTGCTGCTGAAGCCGCTGCTTTGGCAGATGAATATGTGTTGACACACAGGCGCTCTTCTGGGGAGCGACGCTCCTTTGTCCAGTCCCGTGCTGGCAACGAGAGTGTCGAAATGGGCTCTCCAGGTAGTTCAGGCATGGCGGTTACACCGGAGGCGAACCCTGGTCATGGCACGCGTGAGGAGAAAGTATGTAACTTCTGTCATAGGAAAGGCCATTGGAAAGTTGACTGTTACGCTCTAAAAGCAAAGACTATGTCTACCTCTCCCTCTGCGAAAGGTGCGGCTATGGCTGTGCCTGCGCCAAGCTTGGAAGAGGTACAGGTTAAGGGAGTCAAAGGGTCAAAATGTGGAATGTCAAAATGTCAAAATCTTGAGGTTGATGCGTCCTACAGGCCGTTCATCAGTGCAGGTTTTGTGTCACTTGTAGGAAGTAATGTTAAAGTGCCAGTAAATATACTACGTGACACAGCAGCACACGATACATTTATTGAGGCATCAGTGTTACCATTTACTAGGGAGAGTGCTACAGGGTCCTCTATTCCTGTGTTGGGGATGGGTTTAACTGTCCTCAATGTTCCTGTTCACAACATCATGCTCTATTCCAATCTCTTCCAGGGTCTGACAGGTGTGGCTGTGCGTCCCGCTTTACCTGTGGCAGGGGTAAATGTGATCTTGGGTAATGGGTTGGCTGGTGCACGTGTGTGGACGGATGTGCCACCAACTTTAGTAGTGGACGAGGTGCCTTTGGTAAAACCTGAGGAGAGTGAAACCGAGGTTCCTGAAGTGGTCCCAGCTGATGCACTGACGCGTGCCATGTTCCGTGTTAATTCCGAAGCAATTGAGTGTGACTTGGGGAAGAAACAGAATTGGGGTTCAGGACCAATGTTTTCCGTTTCTGAAACAATTCCTGAAATTAGCAAACCTTTTGGACATTTGATCATTGATTGTGGGGGCCTACTCCCTCGCTTGAAATCCGGTGCAGTTTATTTTCTCACTGTTATGTGTTTACTATGGTTAATGCTCTCAATCAGAGAGGTTGCACAGAAAAGCACTGGGTTTAGTCTAAAGTCTCCAAACGAACTGGTCTTTGGCCATACTGTACCATTAGTCATTCTGAGTAACCAGTGGAAGGCGATAGAGCCTCGTCGCAACTTACTTGACTATGTGAATGGGTTTTGGCACCGACCTTATTTAGACAGAAGCACTGAGCAGAGAGTTTCCAGCCCTGGTGACCGTGTGTTGGCACTGTTGCCCATCACAGGCTCGCCATTTCAAGACAAATTTACAGATCCTCATACAGTGGTTAAGAAAATGTCTGACTTAAACTATTTGTTTTTTACTCCTCAGCGGAGGAAACCCACCATATTATGTCATGTTAACTTACTGAAGCCATTTCATGTTTGTGAATCCCGCCCACCGGATGTGCAGTCCAACTTGGATGTTCATGCAGCATGTTTAGCAACTGGGATATGGGTGTTGCCTACCGTTGATCCATCATTGTGGCAAGGTCTGTTAAAGAACTCTGAGACACTTGGTCATCTGGATACTTTGTTTAATCATCTGCCTGAGAAAGATGGATCACGCTGGGCATCGCCTTGCCTTGTTCAGAAGTCTGATTACTAACCTTGCTCAATTCAGTGAAATGTTCTAGATCAGGTTAATTCGCTGGTCCCTAATGTGTCAGTCTTAGTGGCTCGACATTATATACATTAAAGGGGTTGAAAATGTTCTTTCCAGGGTGCCTTAAATTGAAGGCAACAATGTGACATATGTTTTTTTTGTCCCTCTAGGCCTGTTCTGTCTGCTCCTGCCTCCTGATCTCCTCCTCTCAGATGCTCCAGGAATCCATGGTCAATCTTGGTTGCTGAGGAGGGGGCCGGGTGTGTGGGTGGTAGACAGGACGGGTTGGACTGGAATTTATTGGGGGCAAATGGTATTGATATAGTATTTAATGGTAATAGATAGTATTTAATGGCATTTATATTCACTAATTAACACGTTTTTTTTTTCTTCATTCAATATATTATACGTATTAGTTTTTTCTCTTGACTGATCAGTTTGAATTTAGTAGTACTACTTGTTAGTTATTTAGGTTATTATTTAGAATGTCGGTCCCTTATGGTCCCTCATTTTGAAGGGGGAGGGTGTCACGGCCCCTTGGCCTGGCCTTAGGGCCTGTGTTAGCCTATGCATGGTGGAACTCTGTACTTCTGCTTCTCCCCACAGAGCCATGGGTGTCGGCCAATGAGGTGGCTGATTGGGGCATTGGGAGCACCTGGCCAGTACTCCTTGGAGCCCTATAAAGCCACCATGGCACCCTCATTCTCTCTCTCCCTCTCATGACGACAGCACCTATTGTTTCTCCTTATGCTTAGTTTACACACCTTACAACACCCCACACTACACTTACCACACATCCATGCATTGCTGACACTACTGATTACTGACTAACACACCTCAAACTCTTGTACATTATCATTTACACCATCTGTTAATAAATTATTGTTATACTTTAAAAGCCACTGCCTCGTGTCCTCCTCGATTTGTCATGGCCTAAGAGCCAGGTTGTGACACTGGAACACTGTTACCTGATAGATTATGATACTATAGGATGTATAGGACACTGGAACACTGTTACCTGATAGATTATGATACTAGGATGTATAGGACACTGGAACACTGTTACCTGATAGATTATGATAGTGGGATGTATAGGACACTGGAACACTGTTACCTGATAGATTATGATACTAGGATGTATAGGACACTGGAACACTGTTACCTGATAGATTATGATACTAGGATGTATAGGACACTGGAACACTGTTACCTGATAGATTATGATACTAGGATGTATAGGACACTGGAACACTGTTACCTGATAGATTATGATACTAGGATGTATAGGACACTGGAACACTGTTACCTGATAGATTATGATACTAGGATGTATAGGACACTGGAACACTGTTACCTCATAGATTATGATACTGGGATGTATAGGACACTGGAACACTGTTACCTGATAGATTATGATACTAGGATGTATAGGACACTGGAACACTGTTACCTGATAGATTATGATACTAGGATGTATAGGACACTGGAACACTGTTACCTGATAGATTATGATACTAGGATGTATAGGACACTGGAACACTGTTACCTGATAGATTATGATACTAGGATGTATAGGACACTGGAACACTGTTACCTCATAGATTATGATACTGGGATGTATAGGACACTGGAACACTGTTAACTGATAGATTATGATAGTGGGATGTATAGGACACTGGAACACTGTTACCTGATAGATTATGATACTGGGATGTATAGGACACTGGAACACTGTTACCTGATAGATTATGATACAAGGATGTATAGGACACTGGAACACTGTTACCTGATAGATTATGATACTAGGATGTATAGGACACTGGAACACTGTTACCTGATAGATTATGATACTAGGATGTATAGGACACTGGAACACTGTTACCTGATAGATTATGGATTGCTTTATATTCATCACTGAGAGGAAAGGAATATCTTGAAATAATAGGTTATCCCACATGAGGATTGGTTCACATATATTATCCAGACTGCGTCTACATCCGATGCTAATACTTGTAGGCTACTAAAAGTTCACAATTCCTCGCAACCTGACACAAGCAAAGGTTTTATAGTCAGCTAAAGCTTTCCCCACAATAACACAAGACACTGGCATAGAGCCCTGAGGGACTCCGCTCAACCATATAGGGTTTAAGTGGTTAACTTCCATGACAGTGAACTATGTATAAATAATCTCTTATTTAATCTGCATTTACAGACTTGTTGGCTGTAAGCTCAGAAAGACAGAGGTTGAAGTTGTGGCTTCAGCTCTCAGCTCTAATCCTTCCCATTTGAGAGAATTGGACCTCAGTGAAAGCGACCTGCAGGACCCAGGACTACTGGAGCTGCTCTGTGAAGGACTGAAGAGTCTGCACTGTAGGCTGGAGATTCTACGGTAAGATACATTTACCCAAATTATTTTGATAACTTCTGTTTCATTATGTACTGTATTATGTGAATATAATATGAATGCTGAGGTGAGAATGTATTAATAAGCTTGATATCATGGTAACCCAAGCTTATGTCCCTAGATGTTAAAATGACCACAAACTTGTTTGAAAGTGTAATTATCCCTTTAGAGCAAATTTAGAGGCTACTTCTGCATATAACGAGATATGTGCATCGAAAATAGATGATCTACAAGCTCACAGCACGTCAAGGACAATGCTTGTGAGCTTGTAGATTGGCTATTTTCGACATGTGACCCCAAGGGGGTCCCCAAATTATTTTGGGGGTCCCCAGATGATTAGCTTAACGTACGGTACAATTTAATTACTTAAGTAAGACCTTTTTAAAACCCAATTGGCCAAAGAAAACATTGTGAAAATAGCCGATCTACAAGCTCACTGCATTGTTCCAAGTGCTTGTCAGGTTGGGGGTCCCCAATTCAAATATGATTATCAATCAATCAATCTGGTGTTTCATTCTTCATTCAGACTGGCTCACTGCAACTTGTCAGAGAGATGCTGTGAACTTCTGGTCTCAGCTGTAAGCTCTCATCCCTCCCTAAGAGAGCTGGACCTGGCTCACTGCAACTTGTCAGAGAGATGCTGTGAACTTCTGGTCTCAGCTGTAAGCTCTCATCCCTCCATAAGAGAGCTGGACCTGAGCTCCAACATGATGGTGAATGTTCCAGTCCTGGAGAACTGCAAGTGAGTAGACTTGAGCTGTGTCCATGTTAGTGCACTGAATGTGCACTGTTTCCCTCATGTGTATTTAGTATAGGGCTGTCAGTAGTTCACCTCCAAAATGTTTTTTTTTTTTTTTTGCTATTGATTACTCATGCCATGGAGACAATAATATTTAGTTATTTATACAATAAATGTACAATAAATGTTAATTCCGGATGGGGAACCAAATACATTCGGGTCCCCATCCAGAATCAATGGAGGTAAATTTACTATAATCAAATTGTCTTAGAAATGCGACACAACACAAAAATGTATTATTGAACTCAAGTCTCCATGGGATGAGTAATCAATAGAAAAAAAGTCATTTTGGGGGTGAACTACTCCTTTAAGACGATAATAACGAGTTAACGCACATTCCTTTTAACTGCACTTTTTTGGGACGTGCGATTAATGTTTGAACCGTGGTTCACTCCAGGCACTGAGGTAAACGTGTTGTTGTAGTTTGATTAAACATAACATGAGGTAAACGTGTTGTTGTAGTTTGATTAAACATAACATGCCACCGAAAAAAGATCATAGCTTATTATCTCCCAAGTAAAGCCTGTCCATAATGTCTCCGACCACCAAACTTTTTGTCGAAAAGGTCCGACTTTCCGACGTGCATCTTAACACCAAAACACGTCCGTTGTTGCTACCTGCTCTGCAGCAAACCATGCCAACTCATATAGAAAAATAAAAACGCCTTTATAATGGATAGACCTGTGACTGCTGGTCTTTGAGTTGTTATTGTAAACATAACCATAACCGTAAACTTAACACTAAAACAATGGATAACAAAGCTTGACACTACATTTCCGGTAAGTTTAAACATGGTTTAAAACCAGCCTAAACCTGCATCAAGCTCATTCGACACCCATTGATTAAATAGCTGACAGACAGGAGGGGGGCCATAAAGGCAGGGGTCACACCTGACCCCCAGGTCCCAGGTGAAAAAACACTAAATGGCCCACAGAGACGTGGGTCAAACCAGAACCTTGAACAAAATAAGATTTCACCAGCAACTAAGGCAGTTAAAAACAAACTAAATTCAAAACATAATTGTATGCGGTCAGAGGGAAACAAATCCCTGGGACAAAAGTAGAGATAAAAGGAGAGTGGAGTTCTCTAGAGCAGGGGTTTTCAAAGTGGGTGACGGGGCACCCTGGGGTGCCGTGACGGGGCACCCTGGGGTGCCGTGACGGGGCACCCTGGGGTGCCGTGACGGGGCACCCTGGGGTGCCGTGACGGCAGTCCAGGGGTGCTGCGAGATAATTTGATAGTATTTGGACTATGGATATTTTATTTGGACACTTGAAAAAATATTTAGTATCATTTTAAACTTGAAGTACAAAGTTATTTTCAGTCAGTTCTAACAAAAATATTTTAGGGGTCTCAACGTTTTCCTCACAACATAATCACTACAATATTGTCGCTGTCGGGCAGAAACCTCGCATCTCCCAAGTTTCAGATGTGTACGTCTTTTGGTAAAGCAAAGCCCTGCTTCATCAAACAAGACTGTCAAACAAAACTAGTGAAAACAGTCGATCTACAAGCACAAGCAGTAGATCTGCTGTTTTCACTAGTTTAGTATATTTTATAGATGATAAATACAAAATGAACGGTTTTGGACATACAAGGTTTCCACCCGACAACGACGATATGCTATAAATATAAGGTGCTGGGAGTGAAAATTATAATTTAGGGGTGCCTCGGATTACAAAAATATTTATGGGGTGCCCTGAGACAAAAAAGTTTGGGAACCCCTGCTCTAAAGGTGAAGGTGGAGTCTGAGGAGGAGATGAGATCCAAACTGGGCAGCAGTGAGTACTGTATGTCTGGATGGGCTGCAGGACCAAGTTAATGATAGGAGAAACACTGTAGTGTCAGCAAGTGGAGACGTTGTGTTAGACAGTGAGACATTGATGCATTGTTGTTCTACTTCCTACAGAGTGAAAGATGGAGGAGAAGTTTGGCTTAATCCTCAACTCATTACCAGATGTGAGTATCTGTCTGTCTGTCTGTCTGTCTGTCTGTCTGTCTGTCTGTCTGTCTGTCTGTCTGTCTGTCTGTCTGTGTCAATATCACACATTAACATTTTATACACAGTTGTATGCTTGGTTGGCTCCTCCCCAGATGCTGTTCTGAAAACTCTTCAGGAGAGCTTCCAGGGAATTCAGGTTTCTCTGCTCTTGGCCTGGTCCTTAACACCAGCAAGACTACATTTAAACACACCACCAAATAACAGGCCAATAAAACATGTTTTCTAATAAGAATGCTCACATTTGACTGAGTTGATATGTTGATGCTGGAATCCAGGATGGCAGAGATTCCATTATATGGACCAGAGGGCTTGTAGATTGGCTATATTTCCAAAAACAACCGATCTAAAGCTCACCATGCATTGTGAGCTTTTAGATCATCTATATTTGAAAATTAGACAAAAGTCGCAGATCTACAAGCTTAAAATGTGTAACATCCTGACGGGTTCTGAATTTGTAAAGTATGTTTGAAATGTACAAACAAACAGATAATTTACAAGTAGGGTTGCCACACGTCCCATAAAATATGGATTTGTCCCTTATTTGAGAATTAAATGTTCATATGAAATCAATACGGAATGTGGTTTTGTCCGTATTTCCCCAAATGCCCCATAAAGGACTGTCACACAAACCTCGAAAATGTTCTGGTGGGGGAGGGGGTCCCCAGATGATTAACTTAATGTGGAACATTGTTTTCTAAACAGTAAACAAACCAACATACAGTATACGTGTATACAGTTAAAATTATTGATTGATTATTTTGGGGGGTCCCCAGTTTAATAATTATTATGTTTGGGGGTCCCAAGTGTGTATTTTCCACATTGATGTCATTTCACATAAACTTCATGTAAACATATTTTCTCACAGAATGTCACTTCTCAACCTGGAGGCTTTAAGACATCTTACTGTGTTGTCATCAGACACAGACACGTGCGTGCGTGCGTGCGTGCGTGCGTGTTTAACTTCACATTAAAACAAAGCCATCGTAACTGCAGGGAAGAAAGTAGTGTTGATATTGACAGCAGATTTCATTTAATTTCAGTCATAGTGGTTTGAATAAAACTCCATTTAGAATTAGTCATATTTTAGTCATCTGAAATGTTTTAGTTTTGGTCTAGTTTTAGTCGACTAAATATCAAATGATTTATTTGACTAAATATTCATTGATTTAGTCGACTAAAATGTATTTTGATGGACCTTGATGATATCATAATGGATGATTTTACACTTGGCTGCATGCTGGAAATAGCAGATCTACAAGCTCACAACGTACCACAGTGTGACGCGTTGTGAGCTTGTAGATCTGCCATTTTCATTTTTATATATATATTTATTTATTTGGGTACAACAGGTTATATGTACATGCATTGATTTAGGGTTTCAATATATAATTGAGTCCCTGTGTCCCCATTTTTTTCTCTTTTTTTTCCTAGAAACACCATCTACACATAAGACAGAGCCGGACACAACATAAAACAAATGCAACAAGATATACATGCAATAAAAACAAATCCTAAAATAAATGACGCAAAACAAAACATTGAGGTCACAGAAAAAAAGAAAGAAAGGGGTCACATCAGCTACAACAGTCCACAGACATGTCTAGTTTTCCCTCTATTGGTGTGGCAGTGAATCACTGCCACAGCCAACATAGGTTGTCAGACATGTCACTACAGTCACTATCTGTCGGGAGGGGGGCAACCGTATCAGATGTAAGTGATCAAGTAGTGGTTTCCATATTTTGGTAAAGATGTTCTCATTGCCTTTAGATCTAGCACTCATTCTTTCCATGGGTAAAATATTATATATAGATCTGCCATTTTCAGCAACATTTATTTTATTTCTACTGCATCTCTTCTCCACTAGTCCCTCCCTAACATTTTAGTCTAGTTTTTATTTGTTGACTAAATTGTCAATATATTTAGTTTTAGTTTTTAGGGAGTCGACAAACATTTAGTCATAGTTTGATTAATTAATCCACGCAATTCCATACAGGATGGCGTTACGCTGTACATTTCAATAGGTTTTAGAAGTCTAAATAACAATAGACATCTTTAAGCGTATATTTGCAACAACTCTGAAATCTAACTACATCCATCTCTCAGTCCCTCCTAATTTCAACATCAGAAACCTCTGCCTATGACCCAATGCATTGGTCCTCCTCTGTAACCTGAGATTAACTGTAGCTCGCTGCTGGATCTGACTGTTGGTTGTATTATCAGAGTAGTTATTTTGAATCTAGGATAATTAGATCCAATGAGGTGTTTTTGAATATAAACTAAACCTTCGAATCAATATCCCAACAAGTTAGGCCACACTTAGATTATAGGTTCAACACACCCTATTTAAGCAGATCTCTATGGTTATACATTTCATAATGCTGCTTATAAAAATCTGATTTTGAATGATATATTTTGCAGGTAAATTTATTAAAGAAATAAAAGCTTTTACAGAAATAGAAAAAGGCAAAAGCATTCAAAGTACATTTCAATGTTCCCAATTTAGTCTAAATCATTGTTTCCATTTTTACACTATAATGATAATAATCATCATAGTAAGAAAGCAGAATAAATTCTTATTACCCTTTCAAAGGTTAGAGATGC
The DNA here is from genome assembly GCF_963921795.1 of Nannobrachium achirus. NCBI lineage: Eukaryota > Metazoa > Chordata > Actinopteri > Myctophiformes > Myctophidae > Nannobrachium > Nannobrachium achirus. The sequence continues at coordinate 10,630,292 of NC_137819.1, read as the reverse complement.
ACCAACCGGTTGATCATTTCCATTCCATACTTTCTTTTACAGAATTAAAATTGTTAATCCTGGGGGCTCTCTCTCTGTCAGATTGGTGCAAGAGGTCTTTTGGCATGCGACCTCTCGCTGGGGTAGAGAGCCCAATGTTCCTTCTGAAGGGGACAGTATACTGTATATACACCTCTGCCAGACTTTGTCTGAATTCACTTCCCCATAAGTGTGCCCAAGTTGCTTCTGCATTTGTTGTTTTCCATTTCAACCAAATTTCCCCCATGTGTGTCTACATAACAGGATGCAGGTGTGTGGTAATCCGTCACATTTAGCCTCATTTAGCCTTCAACAACCCACAAATAATATTTTGCATCCAGCATTTAAGTAGTACAAAGATGCTTATCTTCGGCTTGATCTAAAATTAAGGGAAAACAGGGTTGAAACACTGATCTAAAAGCCCAGTCTTTTAGACGAGTTTTAGTCAACAAAATCAACACTAAAAGAAAGGTTACTAATACGAGTGAGAGTGTGTGAGAGAGTGCGTGCGTGCATGTGTGAAAAATAGCAGATTAACAAGCTCGCGGTGCCGTGCTGCAAGCTTGTAGATCTGCTATTTTTGAAAAATCGTGAACATTTGTGCAGGTCTTTGAATATGTTTGACCCGATTCCATTCCAAACCGTTCTTCTAGATTAGTGGTCCTCGAACCTTTTCATGTCACGGACCCCCAAAATTACATGGATTTGGTCGCGGACCCCCATCTCAAAATGTGTTGTTGCAGGGACCCCCGGAAGCAAAGTTGGCTTTGAAAAATACACCATTCAAAGATTTGCACAAATGTTCATGCTTTAAAAAAAATAGCAGATCTACAAGCTCACAGCACGTTATTTGGTCACTGGGTGCCAGTGTAGTGGGCGGCGACCTCCACCTGTCCGGGGACCCCACAGGGGTCCTTGGGGGCTTACCAGGGGGTCCCCACTAAACTAGTTCACACAACATTTTATGTATTAATGCATATTGCTCTCTGTTGGCTCTTCAAAAATACAGATCTACAAGCTCAGAGGGCGTCATTTGGTCATTTGGTGCCAGAGTAGTTGGCGGGGATCCCCCCCTGGTCCGCGGACCCCCAGGGGTCACAGATTGTGCACCAGGGGGTCCCCAGTAAACTGGTCACTGGGTGCCAGACTAGAGGGCGGTGACCTCCACCCGTCCGGGGACCCCACAGGGGTCCTTGGGGGCTTACCAGGGGGTCCCCAGTAAACTAGTTCACACCACATTGTATGCACTTTAACCATATCGCTCTCTATTGACTATTAAAAAATACAGATCTACAAGCCCATAGGGCATCATTAATTGGTCATTAATGATTGGTCATCATCATTTGGTCATTTGGTGCCAGAGTAGTTGGCGGGGATCCCCCCCTGGTCCGCGGACCCCCAGGGGTCACGGATTGTGCACCAGAGGGTCCCCAGTAAACTACTTTGTGCCACATTTTATACTTTGAGCATTTTGTTCTCTATTGGCTATTCTAAAAATAGCAGATCTACAACCTCATAGGTTGTCATTTGGTCGTTTGGTGCCAGACTAGTGGGCGGCGACTTCCACCTGTCCGGGGACCCCACAGGGGTCCTTGGGGGCTTACCAGGGGGTCCCCAGTAAACCTTTTCACGCCACATTTTATGCACTTTATCCATATTGCTCTGTATTGGCTATTTAAAAATAGCAGATCTACAAGCACATCATTTGGACACAGGGTGTCACACTAGTGTGAGGACCCCCATCCGTCCGCTTCACCCACAGGGGTCAAAATAGCAGACGTACAACCTCAGGGCATGCTGCGAGTTTGTAGATCTGCTTTTTTTGAAAAATCCTGAAAAGGTGTGAATATTTTCACCCCATTCTATAAATATCTTCCAAATCAGTGCTTCTCAAACTTTTTCATGTCAAGGACCCCCAAAATGATACGTTTGGACGCGGGCGCGGACCCCCATCTCAAAATATCTTGTTCCAGTCACAAATGTTCGCTTTTAAAAAAAAATATTCAAAGGAAAAAATACATAAAAATAAGAAATAGCAGACCTACAAGCTCGCAGCGCGGCACTCGGTGCCGCGCTGTGAGCTTGTAGATCTGCTATTTTTCAATAGTTAAAGCATAAAATAATTAATAAAGTGGTTCCATGTCTTATTTCAAGTGTGTGTGTGTGTGTGTGTGTGTGTGTGTGTGTGTGTGTGTGTGTGTGTGTGTGTGTGTGTGTGTGTGTGTGTGTTGTGTGTCAGTCAGTGAATGATGTAATTAATGTTTACTGTGTGTTTCTCATCAGATTTCCAGCGTCTCACTCTGGACACAAACACAGCATTCAGAACCCTCTCTCTGTCTCAGAACAACAGGAAGGTGACACGTGGTGAGGGACAGGATCAATCATATCCTGAACATCCTGACAGGTTTGATGCATATCCTCAGGTTCTGTGTACAGAGGGTCTGACTGGACGCTGTTACTGGGAGGTAGAGTGCAGTGGAGGGGTTGAGATAGCAGTTACTTATAGAGGGATCAGCAGGAAAGGAAGTGGTGGTGACTGTGGGCTTGGACACAATAACATGTCCTGGAGTCTGGAGTGTGATGGTCACAGTGGTAACAGTTACAGTGTCAGACACAATAATAAGCAGACTGACCTCCCTGTCAGGGCCTCTAGGGGGGGCTCCAACAGAGTAGCAGTGTTTGTGGATTGTCCTGCTGGGATTCTGTCCTTCTACACAGTGTCATCTGACTCACTCACACACCTGTACTCCTTCCACACCAAATTCACTGAACCTCTCTATGCTGGGTTCAAGTTATGGTACTCCCCCTCCTCCTCCTCCTCCTCAGTGTGTCTGTGTGAGCAGAGATAGAGTCTCTATGTGAGGGTGACATCAGGTCGCCATGGTTACTCAACAATAACATGTTTGAGTGAGTGCAGGTTGTCATGGCTACCACGTCATGGACTCCATATTTGGGCATGAGTGACTCGTGGTGACATCACAGTGACATCATCATGATGATGTAATCAGCAGCACAGTGACATCACACATTACAGCTCCTGTAGTTTCAGTGTTTCTCTGACGTTGTCATGACAACACCCCCATGTGTTTGACCTTTGACCCCGGACCCCCATGAGAAAAGATTTGTGTAGTTAAAAATCAAACCTCGGTTCGAAGTGAAGCGGTGGACAGATAAAACCTCTATTCTGAATGTATTTGTGGCTTACTACATATTTTAAACCCTGAAGGCCAAATTATCATGTGAAGCTTGACCAATCCTCAAAGTATCCATTCATCTAACCGGGAGGGACATCGACATTTTGCTTTTTGAAAAAGCCTATTCATTCTGGACTGATATTTTACACGTACGGGACAGGAAAAACCTGTTCATCCTGGCCTGGAGTGACCATATATGGACATAAGGTAACATACTTTGTGTTTTTGAAAAACCCTGTTCATTCTGGACTGAGATCACCATATATGGTAATTAAACGGACATTCTGTGGGACAGGAAAAACCTGTTCATTCTGGCCTGGAGTGACCATATATGGACATAAGGTAACATACTTTGTGTTTTTGAAAAACCCTGTTCATTCTGGACTGACATCACCATATATGGTAATTAAACAGACTTTCTGTTTTTGGAAAAGCCTGTTCATTCTGGACTGAAATGACCATACGTGATACACACAAAGCCATTCATTGGAAGCGGTTTTCACCGCTTCAAAAATGTTACAAATTATATAAAAGAAACACAAACATTTTCCCTAAAATAGCAGATCTACAAGTTCACAGCGCGGCACTGAGTGCCGAGTCCCCGAGCTTGTAGATCTGCTATTTTTGAAAAATCGTGAACACTACTTTTTTTTACCAGATTCTGCTAAATCAGTGGTTCTCAAACCTTTTTCATGTCAAGGACCCCCAAAATGACATGTAATTGGTCGCTGACCCCCCCCCCCCCCCCCCCATCTCAAAATGTGTTGTTCCAGGGACCCCCAGAAGCAAAGTTTGCTTTTAAAAATATACATTCAAAGGTTTGCACAAATGTTCATGGTTTAAAAAAAATAGCAGATCTACAAGCTCACAGCGCGTCATTTGGTCTTTTCGTGCTAGAGTGGTGATCGGTGACCTCCATGTGTCTGGGGACCCCACAATGGTCGTGGACTGTTTACCAGGGGGTCCCCAGTAAAAACAACATTTTAACCACTTTAAGATTATCGTTTTGAGGTGGGTGGGGTCTGGCTATTAAAAAATACAGATCTACAAGCTCACAGCGCGCCGTTTGGTCGTTTCGTGCTAGAGTGGTGTTCGGTGACCTCCATGCGTCTAGGGACCCCACAAGGGTCGTGGACTGCGTACCAGGGGGTCCCCAGGAAAAGTAGTTAACATAGCATCACAATCATTTGAACCACTTTATCCATTTGTATGTTGGCTATTCAAAAACACTGTATTTTTTAATAGCCAGACCCCACCCACCTCAAAACGATAATCTTAAAGTGGTTAAAATGTTGTTTTTACTGGGGACCCCCTGGTAAACAGTCCACGACCATTGTGGGGTCCCCAGACACATGGAGGTCACCGATCACCACTCTAGCACGAAAAGACCAAATGACGCGCTGTGAGCTTGTAGATCTGCTATTTTTTTTAAACCATGAACATTTGTGCAAACCTTTGAATGTATATTGTATATTTTTAAAAGCAAACTTTGCTTCTGGGGGTCCCTGGAACAACACATTTTGAGATGGGGGGGGGGGGGGGGGGGGGTCAGCGACCAATTACATGTCATTTTGGGGGTCCTTGACATGAAAAAGGTTTGAGAACCACTGATTTAGCAGAATCTGGTAAAAAAAAAGTAGTGTTCACGATTTTTCAAAAATAGCAGATCTACAAGCTCGGGGACTCGGCACTCAGTGCCGCGCTGTGAACTTGTAGATCTGCTATTTTAGGGAAAATGTTTGTGTTTCTTTTATATAATTTGTAACATTTTTGAAGCGGTGAAAACCGCTTCCAATGAATGGCTTTGTGTGTATCACGTATGGTCATTTCAGTCCAGAATGAACAGGCTTTTCCAAAAACAGAAAGTCTGTTTAATTACCATATATGGTGATCTACAAACTCAAAAAAGGTTAAACTTTCTTTTAAATATACAAATGTTTTTTGGGGGTCCCTGATACAAATATGTTCAAATGGGGGTCCCTGGTCAAATCCATATTAATGTCAAACTCTATGGTATAAAATGAGTCATCACCACAGGGAGCTTTAGATCTTAGATTAGATCAGATAGAAGTGCACAAACCTCCACTTCACACATTTATAAATATGTATCATAAATACTGTCCATCAATGATGATGATGTAAATATCAGTGTCATACTTGTGTCTCTTATGTTGATATAAACTCATATCTTATTTGTATTTTATTTTTTATATTTGTATACAATAGACAGAGATAAAGTGTATATGTGATCATGTAATTGTCACAGTATCAATATTGTTTCTTGTATATAAACCTTTATACTGAACCACTTGAACCCCATATACTTTATTGACTGGGGTTCCCCAGGGTTCTGTAATTGGTCCCCTGCTTTTCCCCCACCTCTACATCAGATCTCTTGGGTGAAAATAGCAGATCTACAAGCCATCTAATAGCTAAGATCTACATCACAAAGTGACACATTGTGAGCCGTGTTCATTTTGATAGCAAATTATTGTGTCATATTTTAATCATACTGTTTTTCTTATTATTATTTGTTTTTGTCTAGTTTTAGTTGACTAAATGTCATAGCATTTTAGTTGACTAAATGTCATAGCATTTTAGTTGACTAAATGTCATAGCATTTTAGTTGACTAAATGTCATAGCATTTTAGTTGACTAGTGAAAGTGAACCAAACATAAAATGACTTGTCTTTTAGTTCTACTGAATCTCTTCTCCACTTGTCCCTCCCTGACATTTTAGTCTAGTTTTTATTTGTTGATGAAATGTTCAATATATTTTGTCAGAATGTTGTCAATCACTCTGTATTCAAACATCTACTAAATGTGTTGTTAATGAACTCGAATCAATCATTGTTTATTCATTGATTTATTATCTCTCTCTCTCTCTCTCTCTCTCTCTCTCTCTCTCTCTCTCTCTCTCTCTCTCTCTCTCTCTCTCTCTCTCTCTCTCTCTCTCTCTCCATCCCGTAGACTTGGCCAGTAGTTCTCAACCTTTTCAGGCCGCGAGCCCCAAAAGAAACATATTTTAACTGGGGACCCCCCCACTCTACGAGCACTAAGAGTTGAGGCACAACATTTTGTATAACACAGCAGATCTGCTATTTTCACAATTTCTGCCTCTAATATTTGACAATTTGGCCAATGTTTAATTTGTCATTTTAGAGGTATTAAAAAGTCCTTAAATTGTCACTTTAGAAATGAGCAGATTCCTTCTATACACCTAAACTTTATGTTGGTTTGTTTACTGTTGAGAGAGAAAACAATGTTGCACATTAAGTCAATCATCTGGGGACCCCCCCTGGGGGTCCCGACCCACAGGTTGAGAACCACTGGACTTTGGGCGATCACACCAAATGTACTTGCTCCACCCACTCCTCCTGCTCCAGCCACTCCTCCTCCTCTGAAGATTGGTCCTCGTCCGGCTGAGGGTGGTGCTGCTGGTGGTGGTGTGTGAGGTGTGTCTCGTCGCCCCGCTCGTCCCGTGCGTCGCCCCGTGCGTTGTCCTTTGCGTCGTCCCGTGCGTCGGTGTCGTCTCCCTGGCCGTGTGCGAGCGAGGAGGAGAGCGTGGAGGCGGCGTGAGTCCAGTCGGCTGCATCCAGCGCCAGCTCCACCGTGGCCCCCGCCTCCGCGCAGCACTCCTCCACCTCCCCCTCCTCGTGAATCTCGTGCCCGGGCGCCAGCGGAGCCTCCGGGGCGGGCTGGGCGGGTTCAGCGTCGCCCTCCGGGGCGGCGGAGGAGTCACAGCCCTGGCCCCCCTGGTCCCAGCACTCGTCGGGGGACTCCCGGTGGTGGTTGCTCTGGGGGATGAGGGCCAGGCTCTGGGGGCTGTTCTGGTGGGACGAGGGGGGGATGAGGGCCAGGCTCTGGGGGCTGTTCTGGTGGGACGAGGGGGGGATGAGGGCCAGGCTCTGGGGGCTGTTCTGGGCCGTGATGTTCTGGCTGAACCAGGCCATGATGTTGTCCAGCAGCTGTGCCGAGGCCTCGGGGTCCAGAGGCTCCAGGCTCTGGGGGTCGCTGGGCGTGAAGGCGCCGCCCGGCGGGATGACCGGAGACAGCGGCACCTCGTCCTCCTCCTCCTCCTCGTCCCCCTCCAGCTCCCGCTCCCGGGACGGGAGGCACAGCTGGGTGGGAGGGGGGCGAGGGGTGAGGTGGAGCGGGGAGGCTCCGGTGGCGCGAGGAGGAGCTGGAGGAGGCGTGTGTCGCGGGGCGTACTAGCCGGAGCCGCCGGCTCCCTCTTCTTCCAGCTTGGCGGCGGCGCCAGAGCAGCCGTCGGGTTTGCGGGCGGTCGCCGCCGGGCGGGCGGTCGCCGCCGGGCGGCCCACAGATTCTCGCGGATTCTCCAGGCTGGGATTTGGGTGGATTTCGGGGGCCGTGACTCCGCTCGGGGCCGTCGTAGCCGGGGTCCGAGCTCCGGCCGGCGGCGGCCCGGTGGACGGGATCCGGGCCGTAGCCCGGCTCCACGTCGCAGGGAACGCCGTGGTCGTAGGCGCGGTGCGGGCCACCGTCCTCCGCGTCTCGCTGCCCGCCGAAGGCACGCGAGTCCAGGTGGTACGGCGCGCCGATGTTGGTGTCCAAGTGGTAAGGGGGGGTGATGTTGGCATCGAGGTGGTACGGCGCGGGCATGTTGGCGTCGAGCTGGTACGGGGTGGTGATGTCGCCCAGCCTCATCAGGCTGTCGCCCAGCTTCAGCAGCTCGGCGGTGAGGCAGGGGGGAGGCGGGGGAGGCAGGGGGAGGCGGTGGCAGGGGACGGGGGGAGGAGGGGGAGGCACGGGGGGCTGCGGGGAGGAGTCTGTCCTGGCCGGGGGACGGGGGGGCTCCAGGAAGGAGGAGGAGGAGGGGCGCCTGGCCCCCGACGCGGCGGGGGAGCGCGAGGAGGGGTCGCCCAGGTCCGCCGCTCTCTCTGTCTCCGGCCTTCCGTCCGTGGCTCTGTCTCTATAGATAGATAGAATACTTTATTGACAGATATAAAATACATTGCAACAATGACGTCAATTCCGGAAATGTCCAATGTGGACGAAGCTTGTTTCCATTGTGGCCCACTTTGGACATGAAACAAATACACTATAGAGTAACAAAGTCATGGCGTGACTCGCTCATCCCCCGGTTCCAATGAAGTCATTCTCTATGGAGAATAACATCGAGTCATCTTAAAATCCTCTCATATAAGCATTGCGGTCCAAAAATAAACAAACAGTCTTTGCGATATTGTCGGCGAGGTGGCTCTGTGTGGTTTATGATAGTCAGTCACTCATATTTTATAAAGCCAGTTTCTAGCGAAAACGTAACTAATTCGGCGATTGTAACATTAGAGTTTTCTCACCATCAGTTGATTCTTCATATCCATGAGTCAAACCGCTGAGATAATGTGTTTATAATTGGGACAGTTCTTATATGACGCGATATGAAAAAGTTCTATGGGAATTCAGAATGGGGGAAGAAAACCGCAAACCAGGTAGGATGTGTAAATTACGTCACACTTCACTACTCTATATGCAATGCAAACAACCAAAGAACATTGAGAGAGATTTGATTGATTGATTTGATTGATTGATTTGAGATTATACACATAAACATATAATATAATATACATATCGGACAAGAGGTACTCAAGGAGAAAGATCAGTGCAAATTATGCCATCCGGGGTAAGGATATAACTAAGACCAGTTAGTATAACCTTGTTCTCAAATCTTTCAAGGGAATTTAGACATTTCAGGGCTGGAGGGAAGAGGGCATTCCACAGAACAGTGGTTGCGTGATAAAATGCCTGTTCGGGGAGCCCTCCTAAACCGGAATAAACTCGGCTCCTTATTTCAGAGTGAATCAATGGGCCCTAGTACTGTAGGTCATACAGCATAAGCTTCCCCTGGTTGCGTACCTGTCTGCGTCCGCCTGGCGGTCCCGGCGGGACTCCTGCAGAGACAGCTGGATGGCCAGCAGGATGTTGGGGTCGTCCTCGTCCAGGGAGGACAGCGCCGCTCGTCGCCGGCCCTCGCTCCTCTCAGGGCCGTCTGCAATCACACAGCAATAACACAACACAATGATAGAACCTTCTGCAGTCACACAGAGATACCACAACACAATGAGGCTCAGCCTTAACTGTGTCGTTTTAGACTAGATGTTGCTCAACCAGTTCCTTGTCCACTCACGGGTAGGCGGCCAATTAATCAACTCGCCGGGATCGAACTGGGAACCGAGCGGCCGCTCTACTCTACCTCTGGCTAAAGCTCTATGACGATTATTACTCACAGCCCATAGTAATTCATTAAGCAATAACTGAAGTCTGTTGGCTGCTATCTTGGTTTGTTGACATGTTTGAGAGTATGCTATGTACTTATTTGGCATACTCTCTCTTTTTTTTTTTATCACACAGCTCCAGCAAGGAATCCGCTGGTATTCGTGTACCATTCCTCATGAATTCATTCTTACAATTTATATTACATTGTGATTGTAATTCATTCATAACCCATAGTAACTAATACTAATTCTGTTCTTGATGAATTTTGTCTTGCCATTTATAATACATGTGTAATTGTGATGTAGAACATGACCTGTACTTGTCCAACAGGCACGTGCTGAGACCTTAGTGTCAACCCCTGCTGCCTATAAAATACATGGACAAATGTAAGCAATATTAAGCCAGAGGGTGTGCATCATTACGATTATCGGCATGCCAGCATTGCTGCAGTAACCAGCCTATAGACAAGTTCTGTAGGCAGGGGTGAAGTACCGATATAATCATGATAAGGCACAACCCTCCAGAGTTTAATATTGCGATTATACAACTGTTACCCTTTAAAAAACACACGTCAACTTCATTTCATTGTAATTCAGATATTCAATGGAAATCTGTCCATTTTTAATGCCAGATTTCGCTACTACTGCATGTCCCTGAACTTCACATGAAAACTGCTAGCCACTTACAAGGCATCGCCTACGGAAACAATAAAAGCGAGCGTTTGCGAACCGACCGGGCACAGCTGATTTCTTTGTTTGATGAGACCTGTTCCATAGTGGCAGTGCTCATTATCATCACGGGTAGATGGATATTTCAACCAATCGGATTGCTTCATCAGAACTACCCATTGTATAACATGCTATAATTCCATGTATGTCACGGCTGCTCAGGTACTGTACCTGTGCTGTCGGCTCTCCTGCTGGTCTCTGGAGTGTTGCTGTTGCTGCGGACGCTGTGAAGACGACGCTGCCGGTGTCTGCGGCGGTACTGGAAGTCAGCGTATTCCTAGAACATACAGGAAGTCAGCGTACTCCTAGCATAAAACATACTGGAAGTCAATGCTAGCATAACAACAACAAAGCGTTATCCACCAGTGAACATAACATGAAAAAAAGACCTCAGTCTCTTCTCCATAATGTGGGTGTTTTTGCCTCTTAAGCGGCGCATGCTGCAGTGCAGGGTCAGCTTAGCAAAGCTTGCAAGAGACATCCATAGCACGCACACAGCCAGGACTGCACTGATATATACAATATATCATATACTGGGGCGGCATGGCTCAGGGGTAGAGAAACCGTCATTAGAGCACGAGGGTTAATGTCGATGGGTGAATGTAATGCACAATCTATGTACAGCACCTTGGGTAAAGGCGCTATATAAAGGCACCATTTACCATGTTATACTGTACGCATTGGTTTATCAAGTGACATTTTGCACTGTTGTATTTCTCATACTGTAATAACTGCATCCCCAGACCATTCTACAGTAATGTTATTCTGCCGGCCAAACACGTTTGATGCATTTTGTGTGTGTGTGTGTGTGTGTGTGTGTGTGTGTGTGTGTGTGTGTGTGTGTGTGTGTGTGCGTGTGTGTGTTACCTGTGTGTGTCTGTCTCTCTGCTCTCCGTCCCCCAGTACTGAGTGTCGTGCCAGCATCTTAACACACATAAGCAGAGCCTAATTAATTAAACCTTAATAATGTTTTATTCAATGACCCTTCATCGCACCAGTGTTGATTTTGAAATTTAGATTTAGTTTTAGTCATAGTCTTTTGATTAAAATTTCAGTCGACTAAATATCATATGATTTTAGTAGATCTACAGTTGATTTTGTCGACAACAATGTATTTTGCCAGGCCTTGATGGCGGTGAAATGCCTGATTTCACACTTGGTTGCATGCTGAAAATAGCAGATCTACAAGCTCACTTGCAGATCTGCTATTTCCAGAGTGCAAAACCCGAGTGCAACCAAACATAAAATTAACTGTCTTTTAGTTCTACTGGATCTCTTCTGCCTCCATCTCACCCTGTCCTCTGCCTCCTCTTCTTTCACACCGTTTAACTTCATGTCCTCGTTCGCAACATCCATAAATCTCCTCTTTGGTCCTTCCTGCCTGTTAGTTCCAACCTCAGCATCCTTATAAGGAGGCTGAGGTTGGAACTAACAGGCTAACTTCGGACTCGCTGTCCCTCCTCTGTACATGCCCAAAACAGTTTGGCCTCTCTGGCTTTATCTCCAAAACATCTAACAAGCGCTGATGTACGCTCTGATGTACTCGTTCCTGATCCTATCCATCCTTGTTAAGCTGGTTGCACACTGCACTGCGTGTTTTCGTTGCGTTTTGGAAATCCGAAATCCAAAACCAGGGAGAGAGAGAGGAAAGAGAGAGAGAGCAAGGGACTCAGTGCAACAGCTGCGAAAATCGGAAAAAAATCAACCCTGGTCCGAAAATAAATACGAAACGGGCGGCAGTGTGTGACATAACGTGAGGTAGATTTTTTTATTCACGCGCTCCGAAATTCACTCCGATATACGGCCCGAAAAACGCAGCAGTGTGCAAAGACATTTACTACCAGAGAGAACCTCAACATGTTATTCTCTGCTACCTCCAGCTCTGCTTCCTGTCTTTTCCTCAGTGTGACTGTCTCTAGACCGTACAACATAGCTGGTCTCACCACCGTCTTGTACACCTTCCCTCTCATTCTTGCTGATACTTTCCTATCACACATCACCCCTGACACTTTTCTCCACCCAAGAATAATAAATAACATTCCTTTCCAAGTGAGTTTAGTCTGAATATATCAGAGCCACAGGGCTGCTGGTTAAATCACATGCAGTCAGCAGGGACAGGGGGTGACGCACGTCACTCATGCACGACACCTGCTGGATGTTTAGGGAACAGCGTAGGCCAGCTTAGCATGAAGGGAGGGAGTCTGTAGCTGTTTGTGTATGCATGTGAGCATGTGTGCACGAGTCTTACCTCAGGAGAGGCGAAGCCCAGGTACTCCCAATCCCATGATCCTCCAGGGAAACTACAGACAAACAGAAACAACAATATGTACTTACAGAGCTACACACAGACAGATGTGGTTCAGCTGAAATATTTGACCGTTATCACCTCGTTTTACCTCACTATAGCTGTAGCTCCTTCAGGAGTCACTTGAACACGATCATCAAAATTATTTTCAAACCATGTCCCAATATGTGATTCCTGAAACATGGCGTGCGCAAAACAGTTGCTGAACTGCCTTCACTGAATGTGTGTGTGTGCCAATCCATGCTTCATTTTAGAGAAGTATCTTCTGAAGTTCTGTTGTATTCTATTGCTGGTCTGGCCAGTTCAAATACTCATATCTTGACATTATTACTGTACCTACAGTAAGTGTAGGTGTTGACTTTACGGACACATTTTCGGTACTAAAAATATATGATATGGGTTTCAGTGGGAAGGAGTTGGGTCTCTGCAGAGTTGAGTAAAACTTGGAATATGAGGCACGTTACGTTTAGTTTGATAAATATTGTGAAAATAGCAGATCTACAAGCTCACAATGCCTCGCAACATGAGGCGTTGTGAGCTTGTAGATCAGCTATTTTCACAATTTTGGACTCTTGACAATTTGGCCAATGTTTGACCAGTTTTTATTGTATAGTTTGTTGATTACTTTTGATGCAGAAATGTCTTTTTCTTTTTTTTTCTTTTTGTCAAAAATTTTTTTTTAGGTATTAATAAAAGGGTCTTAAAAGTCAGTAAATTGTCATGTGGGGACTCCCTTGGGGGTCCTGACCCACAAGTTGAGAACCACTGGTGTAGGGAATGAAACGTGTGTGTGTGTGTGTGTGTGTGTGTGTGTGTGTGTGTGTGTGTGTGTGTGTGTGTGTGTGTGTGTGTGTGTGTGTGTGTGTGTTTGTTTGTAGTGTATGTAGTGTGTGTTTGTTTGTAGTGTATGTAGTGTGTGTGTGGTGTGTGGCCTCAGGGGAGTCGTTGGGGGCCACACCGCGGGTATAGTACAGTATGTAGTGTATGTAGTTTGTGTGTAATGAGTACATACTTCCTGCGGGGGGCCTCCGGGGAGTCGTTGGGGGCCACACCGTGGGTATATATGTAGTTTGTGTGTAATGAGTACATACTTCCTGCGGGGGGCCTCAGGGGAGTCGTTGGGGGCCACACCGCGGGTATATATGTAGTGTGAGTGTAATGTGTACATACTTCCTGCGGGGGGCCTCAGGGGAGTCGTTGGGGGCCACACCGCGGGTATGTACAGTATGTAGTGTATGTAGTGTGAGTGTAATGTGTACATACTTCCTACGGGGGGCCTCAGGGGAGTCGTTGGGGGCCACACCGCGGGCCACCGAGGCCAGGAACTCCTGCCTCTTCTGCTGCACCAGGCGCGCGGCGCTGATGATCTTGTGGCGCGGTGTCCGCAGGTACGGACGGTTGACCTTCTGGGCCAGGTCCTCCACCACCATCTCCAGGTCCGTCTGGACCAGGACACAACAAGGGGTTAAAGCCAAACCTCACCTGAGCCCAAACAGTTGGAGAACCACTGCCACTGCACTTAACACTTTAGTGTCTTAGACGGAGATCTCCCTTTTCTCCTAATACGTATACAGATACTTCTCAAATTTTTTTTATATTGTGTGAAAAAGCATTGCAGATGCCCTAGCACCCCAAATCATAACTGACTGAGGAAACTTCCCACTGGACTTAAAGCAACTCTGACTTCAGAAGGTTGACATTTCTCTATTATAAATCCTTGTTTTGAGTGATCTCATGTAATATTGTAATATTTTGAAATATGGACTTTTGATATTCATGAGCTGTATGCCATAAATTCAAAGTGTCGCGCTGCGAGGCGTTGTAAGCTTGTAGATCTGCTATTTTGGGCAAAGGGCTTTCTTTGGTGTAGAGGTGAAAAAGAGCAGACTAAGTACAGAGTGAAAGGTCAAGTTTATCAAGTAGTTCAAGTGGTTCAATATTTTTAAACACAAATTGACATGAATCCAAAATACACTGATGATCGTGCTGTCAAACAATGAAACTATATGGAATCTATGAACAGGTTGTGGGGGTCCCTGCTTCATCTCCCTCTCAGCTAAGGGGTCCTTGGCCTGAAAACGTTGAAGACCCCTGCAGTAGAGTATAACCCAAGACAGACGGGTGTGCATGTACTGTTACTGTAGCATACCGTACCTGCATGAGCTCAAAGATCTCCTTCTGCGTGCTTCCCTGCTGCAGAAAGAAGCCGTACGGGTACGAGCACTTCAGCACGCGCCGCGTCTTCAGCAGCTCACACACACCGTCCTCGATGAAGCGCGTGTCTGGAGGGGTGCCCTCTTCTGGTGACACACATGAATTGCAATGCAGGCGTTTAGCGGACGCTCGTGACTTCCAAGAGAAGTGTCTCCAGAGAGCAGTAAGACAGAGAGAGAGAGACAGAACGTAGACTCTAGAGAACAGTAAGACAGGACATACGGCAGATGAAAGCTCTGCTCAGCTGCTCCATCTTCTCCTTGGCCGTTTTCAGCAGCTTCTGCTCCAGCTGCAGAGAGAGAGAGAGAGAGAGAGAGAAAGAGAGAGAGAGAGAGAACCACACAGTCATCATGATTCATTCACTGCTCTGTTGTAACTACTGTACCACCGGTAATGTAGTAGATGCAGCTTTAAGATGCGTTTGCAGCCTCTGTGGACTGTGTGCTTCATTAGCATGGCAAGCTGGCATACAAGAGGGCGCTGCTCACCAATGGAGTAGACTATACCGACTAGGGCTGTCATGATTATGACATTTTACCCACCACATCCCCCGCTGTTTCCAGATCCCCTTTAGGGGTCTTAATTCATTCCCTGTAATTCTATTTGGTATATAACTTATCTAAAATGTTTATGCTTACAGGGAATGAATAGAGACAGAGTCCTGACGCCAAACTATATCTTCATACTGTATATCATGCTCAGTAAATGCTCAATCAAAATATATTCTAATTAATCCAAGACCCACATAGCAGACGGGTTTGGCCCAAATCCGGCTGAAATCCGGCAAGTATGGCTTACCTCTGGCTCGGCAAGTGGTATGTGAGCCGGATGTGGGCCATATCTGGCAATGGCGGTACTGTTTATGTGATGGCACGTTACATGTGGGCCAATTGTGGTTTGGTTCATTTGGCCCAGATTACCCTTAATTTTAACTGGCCCATATGTGTTTTGGGTTTATTTGGCCCAGATTAACCATATAGTTTACTGGCCCATGTGTGTTTTGGGTTTATCTGGCCCAGATTAGCCTTATATTAACTGGCCCACACATGTTTTTGGTTATCTGGCCCTGATGTGCTTCATATTAACTGGCCCACATGTGTTTTTGGTTAATTTGGCCCATATTGGCCTTATGTTTAACTGGCCCACGTATGCTTTGGGTTTATTTGGCCCATATTGCTTCATATTAACTGGCCCACATGTGTTTTTGGTTAATTTGGCCCATATTGGCCTTATGTTTAACTGGCCCACGTATGCTTTGGGTTTATTTGGCCCATATTAGCCATATTTTAACTGGCCCACATATGTTTTGGGTTCATTTGGCCCAGATTATTCTCATATTAACTGGCCCACATATGCTTTCTGAAGTGTGAACCAGTGGTGGAAGGTAATTGCAACCAAAGGTCGCAGCTTAGTATGTAAACCGCCACATCCTGTCAGTTCCGTAACACCTCAATGTCTATAGCTGACCTCAATTGCAGGTAAAATTACATGAAATAAAGACACATGCTTTAACATTGTACAACCACTATTGTGTGTCCTGTGCAGTTACCTTTACCAAACTATTTAAGGTATAGCCAAAAGCCATGTGGTATTTGTTTTTGTTGATGATAGTAGCCTAATCATGCTGCTGCAAGGCCTAAATCATTCTGTACTAACTGTACATTAATGTTACATAGATATTAAATACACGTTTAACATTGTTGGACAACAAGCAACCTATCCCCCTTTGTGTGTCTAAGGGATGAGATGTCATCAAAGGACAAGTTGACTTGCAAAAGGTCATTAATGCCCTATAATATTGCTTTTTCCTCAAGTGCTTTAAATTAGGCCTATAATATGCATGTGACATAATTCCTAGTTTGGGTAGTTTTAGTTAATCATGCCGCGGTAGGGGCACCTAATCAGTGACTCTGGCCAGGGGTCTCCACAACCCTAAATACAGACCTGTCTACGCCATTACATCACTATATTGCATACTCTTCACCACAAGATTGTAGATCGGCTATTTTGGAAGCTATTAAAAAAAGGTCTGTTCTGGCCTGGCCCGGGTCTAGGCCTACTTGTGCGTTTGATACTATATTATGATGCCAATAGTGTTGTACTTTTACTTTTACAAGGCGGCAGTGGCTCAGGGGTAGAGAAACTGTCATTAGAACACAGAGGGTTCCAGAGTTGGTGTTGAAGAGTCGCTGAGACTCTGAACCCCTAGTTGCTCCCGGTGAGCAGGTTGTTGCCTTGCATGGTTTCCTCTGCCATTGGTGTATGGTGTGTGTGTGCGTGCGTGCGTGCGTGCGTGCGTGCGTGCGTGCGTGCAGGCAGGCAGCTAGGATGTGGGAATAGCTGGTGGTTTCTAGGGTTTGCTAGGGTGTACCTAGTTCTTAGCACCTTGTTCCTCAAAAGCCAAAGGTCACATTATTTCATAGTTACTGTGGTAACAATATTGTGTTTTGTTGCACAGGCTGCTGGCTTGCTTTTCATCAGTGGTGAGAGACTGCACTGGCCTCTCCCCCTGGATCTACTTGGATGTGCACATGCATGAGTGAGTGAGTGCATGAGTGAGTGAGTGAGTGTGAGTGAGTGTGTGTCAGTGGTCAGGCAATAGTTATTATTAGGCTATAGACAATAAAAGTCTTTGTTGCATGTATAGAAGCCCTCGCATCTGAACTTCCACTGTCTGCTAGGGTAAGATCCAGATTCCCGACTATATGGGCCCGTGGGCCTGCCTCATCCCCCCACCCCAACACATACCAGCAACAGCAGGCTTGTAAAACTTGGCACATGCGTACGTAAAGCCTTAAAGTAGTGACCTGCCATGTCATCAACAACCAGTATACAGAAGGCGTAGTGGCCTAGGGCAAGGCTGCGGTTACTTGCCTATACATTGCCTGTTTTTGCAAAGTAGGCCAATTGCCCTCTGTCTTTGGGGGCTTTTTTGTTCAGCCTGAAGTCAGGCTCAGACTCAGGGTCCTTGGAGTGAACAAATGGACCCTTATAGGCATATAAATCTGAGAGTGTACAAACGTAACCTTACTTGTCCCCTGCGACCCGATTCCCGATAAGCAGTTGAAGATGGATTTCTATTAAATGAGACGGTCCAAAGGTAATCAAATGGACCTTACAGGTATGTAACTCTGAGAATGTACAAATGGAACCAAATGGATGCTTACAGGTGTAATTCAGATTGCAAGGGAACCAAATGGACCTTTAGTAAGGTCCATTCGATTCCATTGTACACTCAGACTAGTGAACACAGAGGTTTTTAAAGTGTAGATTGTGGTCCCAAGGATTTTATATATATAGGCCTATATACCGGTATGTGCGTGCGTGCGTGCGTGCGTGTGTGTGTGTGTGGCCTAATGCGGGGGACCTTGAAATGGAAAGGTATTGTCTATTTGGCTTACTGTATTGACATGTGATTGTGGTATCCAGATAAAGTTCTACAGGGCTTTCTTTCCTTTTTTTAACATAACAGTCTTAAGTTTAAATTGTAAATCAGGGGTCTTCAATGTTTTCAGGCCAAGGACCCCTTAGTTGAGAGAGGGATGAAGCAGGGACCCCCACAACCTTTTCATAGATGCCATATAGTTTCATCGCTTGACAGCAAAATCATCAGTGTATTTTGGATTGTCAATTTGTGTTCTCAGATATTTAACCACTTGAACCGTCAATACTTAATAAACTTGACCTTTCACTCTGTTCTTAGTCTGCTCTTTTTCCCTTCTACACCAAAGCTCTTTGCCAAAAATAGCTGATCTACAAGCTCACAACGCCTTGCAGTGTGAGGCGTTGTGAGCTTGTAGATCTGCTATTTTGGCTAAAGTTCTCAGAATATGGACAGATTGGACGCTAGGGTTCAAGTGGTAAATATATAAAAAAAGGAGAAAAAAAGGTTTCTATCACTCAAAGATTTGGAGGACCCCCTGTATTAACTCTGAGGACCCCCTAGGGGTCCCGGACCCCCTGTTGAAGACCCCTGTTATAAATGCTTTGAGATGAAGGAAATAAAAACAGCACAATAGCTACAAAATAATGGATTGCATGGTGATAACTGAAAATATAATTTCTATTATTTCATGATGTAAGAAAGTACATTTCTACATTAGTTTATACTATTATTGTATTCTCAGCATGATAGGCTGGATTCAAATTCAAAATCCTGGGTCTTTGAACCTCCTCCAATCACAAGGGGAGAGCCAGCAGCAAGCCCTTTGATGTAGCTCAAATGTCCCGCCTCCTGCTGCAGTGCATGCCCAGGCAAAGCAAGCAGGCAGGCAGGCAGTTACTGTACAGTTAGCCACAAACAAGGGAAGGACCTCATTTCAGCTCTATTGGACCTGAAACATTATTTTTGCTGGTAAGTTGGCTAAACCAAGTCTTTTACTTGAGTGTCTGTTTGAATTGTGCTTTTGTATTGTTTGACAACTACTTTTGGACAAAATGTACAAATTGTACTTTCTAGGCCTAATAGAACATTGCTTAGCCTACTGTTTTTAATTCATGCCTGTTGATCTGTTGATGTTTGGTGGGCATATTTGTGGTTTGAATTGTGCTTTTGTATTGTTTGACAACTACTACTTGTGAACACAATGTACAAATTGTACTTTCTAGGCCTAATAGAACATTGCTTAGCCTATTGCTTTTAATTCAAGCCTGTTGATCTGTTGATGTTTGGTGGGCAATCTGGGCATATTTGTGTTATGGAATATGTACCTGGATCTAAAATGCTAATTTACAGCATAACTTATTGTTAATGTGTCTATTCTACACAGTGTATGCAATGCTAATTATTTTATTACAGCAGAACATGTGTGTTAATGTAATGCTCTATTTTACACCTCACATTTTACATTTGTCTACTGTTGTGATGACTGGCAATATTGTCATTCAAAGCTAAGCAGCTGGAGCTAGTAAAGCTACTTCTAAAAGAAAGCCTTTTCATGCTGTTTCTGTTTCTTGTGTTTTATTCCTTTTAAAATACATTCTATAGCCTACAGCAAGTGCACCACTTACACCGAGGGGATATGCATTGCATTGCAAACTGCTTGGAAGCAAGATCATTGTGTGTTCAAGTGCTTTGCAGTAGTTTACAAGCAGGTATTTAGTCCAGGACAGGATGCATCTGAAATCAAAACCATTAAAATGGCATACCAGGATGCAACTGAAGTTCTTATTTAGGCTCTGATAAGACATGGTGTTAATACTTTGTGTTGATCATGGCGAGGAGGCTGTTGTACCAAAAGCACCTTGGTAAACTGAAGATACTGTTAATTTTAATGTGATTACCTATTAATTCAATGTGTTAACTTAAAATGTGTGGAGTGATTTTTTTTTCTCTCTTTGTTTACAGTTGTTTAAATACTAAAATGTTTTCTCTTCCTAGCACACCATCTTCACAAATCAAGTGATGCTGATGGACCAGGGATTGTCCAGGGATTGAAATCCATACACTGTAACTGAAGGTGACGCCCCTCCCCTTGTACTATTCATGCAATTTAACACCCATCATGTACAGTATATCTGCTGTTATGCTCTCACACTGTCTATCCTGGCTGGGTGATGGACTAAATAACACTATGCAATAAATAAGAAAGTCCGCACACCAACTTTGCTGCTCCCACAGTTCAAAGTTTACTTAGTTTCTTATTTATTGTATAACGTCAGGTACTTGCCACACTGGATAGATATATACTGTAGGTATATGTATTTGTATTTTATTATTTTGGAAATAAAACAATGTAACTTGCAAAACACATTTCCTCCTCTGTGTTACACCTGTAAACCTGTGATGTGACAAAGTTGATTCTTATTCGATAGGTTGAACCAAATCTGCTGCCATGGGCTGATCTCTTCAAAACCTGGAGGAACTGCTACGGAATGGCCTGACCCACCACCAAAAACAAGTAAGTATTTCTTATGTTTGTTGTATGTGTATGGTTTTAAAGGAGAGAAGGGAATTACTCTCCGTATGGTCATTTGGTAGGGTATTCTATTTTTTTTCCTGGCATAGCAGGAGAATGGATTTAAATCCAAATCAGTGTTGAACGTGATTAGTGGAGCTGCCTCTGTTGTTGCTGTGATTGTGGACATCCTTGACGTTTTGGAAATAGTTTGACAGGTACAGTACATAGGTATCTTAATGGTGTAATGTATCTTGTAGACCAGTAATTTGTAATTTGTCAGTTACATGGGTATCTTAGTGGTGTAGTGTATCTTGTAGACCAGTAGTTTGACAGGTACATGGGTATCTTAATGGTGTTGCAAGATGCTGTACTCTGTACCCTAAGCTATCCCATCATATCAAACTGATCAGGGTCAAGGTGAGCCTGAAATATTGAAGGCCAAGGAGCAGCCTGACCAGTTTATTATTATTGCCATCAGTCAGAAACTTTGTATCTCCATATTTCAACCTTGATGTATTAATTGTGCAAGGAAAGCTTATAACATGCGTGCGCTGTAATGCATTTAACTTTTACATCTGATATTTTTATTTTATTTTTGTAATTGTGTGAAGTGGTTAAAGGTCCAGTAATATAAAAATATGTGTTTAGAAATCTATTCTGATGGCAATCATTTCAGATAGTTCAGTAACAGTAATGTGTGTTGTAAACACAACACTCATTTTATGGTCAGATACCACTTTTATCCAGTTAGTCAGGTATGACTCATACAGAATAAACTAGAATCAAATGAATCAATGAACCAGAATAAAAGTAAAATTGGAAATGACTGAGCAGACCTAATTGGAACTAGAACACTGAAGCTGATAAAGTTTTCTTATTTTTATTTGTATTATTATTTGATTGGTTGAAATTGGCAACACTAAAGAGATCAAGGAAATACATATTGTGCAAAATGGTGTTGTAGATCAGTGGTTCTTTTCGGGCCGAGACCCCCAAAATAATCATATTTTAACTGGGGACCACCCTACCCTGACGAGCACTTGAGTTAAGGCATTACATTTTGTATAACATGGTTCTATTGTGAAAATAGCAGATCTATATGCTCACAACGCCGCGCATTGAGAGGCGTTGTGAGCATGTAGATCGGCTATTTTCACAATTTCTGTCTCTAATATTTGATAGTTTGGCCAATGTTTAATGTGTCATTTTAGAGGTATTAAAAAGTCCTTACAATGTCACTTTAGAAATCTGCAGATACCCGCTATACACTTAAACTTTATGTTGGTTTGTTAACTGTTGAGTGAGAAAACAATGTTGCACATTGAGGTTGAGAACCACTGTTGTAGATCATGACTTCATATATTTCTTTGATAGCATCATGTTTGACTGCTTTGACTGCATCATGTTCCCCACAACATGGAGATAAAAGTGTTTAATGAAGAAAACAAGTTTCCCATTACGCAACCCTACCTCTGGGTCGATCGTTTAGAAAATTCAAAACTATGAAGTAAAAAAATGGTAATTTTTGGTGTCTGTATGTGTGTTTTAGCGGCTGAGCATCGCAAATCGTCTAACAAACAACTAATGCCGCGGATCAAGAAATGAAAAAGTTCATCACTAAATGGCTTCAGAAGAGAGAATGTCACAAAGGGAGAATGAGAGGAGCTCCAATGCAGTGTGATGCAGATGCTGTGAGTCTTGTCTAGAAAAGAGATCGTGGTTTAAAAAGATCTTTGAATTCCTACTGCATTGCAACTTTTTTTTATGTATTTTTTACTGGGTGTTTTTATTTGATTATTTACCTCGGCACAAAAAGAAAGGAAACTTGACTTTGGTCTATTATATCTCCCTTTTAATAATACCAATAATAAAATTGTGTTTCATATCATTGTTATCAATGATTTGTCCCCTTTACAACGAGGTAAGGATCTGCCATTTGTGGAATGTGCAACACAGCCACACGTGTGGGTAGCTCCCCTCCAAAAATTGTCAAAATGGCCTGGCAGGCCTGTAATACTGTTCTTTTGGTGTTCACCTTTGTTGCTTGGAGCATTGAATTATTGCACTCTCCCACAGTAATAAGGACAGAAAATAAAACACATATTGCGCTACCCACACGTTTGGCTGTGTAGCTCATGTCTCGAATGCCTGATGCTTACAAGCTGTACCTCGTTGTAAAGGTGACAAATCAACAATGAACATTATATAAAACACAATAATTTGGTATTATTAAAGGGAAAATATCATATAATTTGGTATTATTAAAGGGAAAATATGATAGACCAAATTCATGTTTCCTTTCTTTTTGTGCTTATATACGTAGTTCTTAATGCAGGTTGTTTTTATTTGTTTACTCACCGCTGCACCTATATCTCTAAAATGGTGTGAGCATTTGTGTTTGGCATAATGCTAGCAATATCAACACTACCTGGATTCTGACAGCTTACAAATGGTTATAGAAAAAGAGAATGGCTGTGTAATAAAGATTGAACTGAACTGAATTGTAACCTAGCTTAAATCAATTTAAGTAATGCAGTGCAACGTTGTTGTGTTAACATGTGCAATTGTTTAATAAATGCTGATTATAATTGCAGAACACTGTTGTTGTGGCTTTTATTTTTTATTTTATCTGGGGTAAATATGGCATTGTATGGTTTGATTAAAGGCCCAGTTCACCTCTGGGTCAACCAGATCTTATTTTATTGTTGTTTGAGACATGATCAACACAATCTTGATCGTTATTTTTTTTGTTCAATCTGTGTTTTTAGATATTTTAGTATTTCAGCATGCTACAACTGGTCATATGATGCTTTGTAGCATGATATTGCATCATATGATGCATCATATGATGCAAAATGCATCATATGATACTTTGTAGCATGCTGAAATACTACAATATCTAAAAACACAGATTGAATACAAAAAATAACTCAGGATTGTGTTGATCATGTCTCAAACAACAATAAAATAAGGTGAACTGGGCCTTTAAGGTATAACTGCTCTGGGCCAGAACGATGTGTCCACAAATGGCCCAGTGCTGGCCTATGAGTGGGCGAGCTCTGGCAAGCCAGATCTGGGTTCTAAATGGGCCGTAATTCATTGCCCCAAGTGGGCCGGCTGTTCTGGACCAGTAGTGGGCCAGAACAGCCTGTCCTAAGCTGGCCCTGTGCTGGCGGCCCATGTATGGGCCAGATGAAGAGACACTGTTCTGGCCCTGTGCTGGCGGTCCATGTATGGGCCAGATGTAGAGACACTGTTCTGGCCCTGTGCTGGCGGTCCATGTATGGGCCAGATGTAGAGACAATGTTCTGGCCCTGTGCTGGCGGTCCATTTATGGGCCAGATGCATGGCCCAAGCATGGCCCAGGTATGGGACAGATCTGACAAGCCGGATCTGGGGCCACATTCGGTGGATAGACGATAGCTTTAGGTGGGCCGCATGTTAGTGGATTATCTGGCCCATAACTGAGCCAGACCTATTTTGCTATGTGGGGAGTTGTCTGCCTGAATTGTGACAGGTCTAATAGCGACAGTCGACGCTGCCTTGCAGCACCTCACACGAGCAGCTAATGGGAAGAGAGGTGTTGGACCCGGCCTTCTGGCAGTATGTCCGTCCGTGGGCAGAACAACAGCGGGTGGATTTGGGGCTCTTGGGATCAGCTACGCTACGGAGAGTGCTTTGACACCGGCTGCCAAGTGCCAACGCGGGAGTGGACTGGGAACTCCAATGCAGGGTTTCTTTCATTTTACAGGAGTTGGGCGTTGCCATATTCTAATACAGACCGAATGCCCCATCTCAGCACCGGCCTCAGTGGCTTGCCTCTCTAGTCATTAGACCCCCAATCTCCCGCTTGTGAAACGATTTTTCGCCAAAAAAATCTTGATAAATCATAGTGATAAATATAGTTTTAGACCACGACGAGGCACGCTGTCTCAAGCGAACTTGAGCCACATGAGGCCCCACCTGGGCCAATCGTTTGCGAACTTCACTTGAGCCGACTCAGCGCCGTTCGAGTTGCGTACCGATAGGGACAGAATGAATATTGTTGTGGGGACTGCTTTTGCCCCAACTGCCACTCAAAGTGACGACTGGGTTGGGCTGCTACAGTATGTCTGGCAGACTGCCTTGAAGGGTGACACAGTATGTCCCACCTGCGTTGTATCATGACTGAGGACATACGTATGCCTTGATTTTGTGGATGCAATTTGGCTGCACCTGAAATATTGATGTCCTTCTATGCAATTTCCTTTAGTGTGGACGTGAATGAATGGTTAAAATGTGTGTAGCCAGACAACTATTCCACAATCTCAGAATGCTATACTGTATAGAGTCTGGAACTACAGCTCCTGAACGGCGAGTAATGGAGCATTTCCATTCATGAAAATATATTCTAAAATGTCCTTTCTACTAAGCAGCATTTATATTATAAATGCAATGCATTTATATTATTTATATTAGCATAAACGTGCGCATAAATGTGCGCGATGTTTAAAAACGAAACGGAAGTGAGGAGGAGGCTTCACTTCCGTTTTAACCGGGTACTCATGGTTCTTCTTACGTTACCCCGGACTGTATGACGGGAGCATTTACAAATCGCGGGAGTCAACATTCTGGCCACGCGACACTAAATTGTGTGTGAGGAGATGTGTGTTACCTTGTAGCTGTGTGTGTGTGTGTGTGTGTGTGTGTGTGTGTGTGTGTGTGTGTGTGTGTGTGTGTGTGTGTGTTACCTTGTAGCTGTGCTCGTGGTTCTTGAAGCGGCTGTAATAGTGCATGAAGCGGTCCAGCTCCTGGAAACTCTTGTGCTTCTTTTCAGCCTGAAACAAACACACACACAAACTCACCTTCTGTGAAAGTCAATCTGGTGTGTGTGCATGCATGCGTGCGTGCGTGCGTGTGTGTGTGTGTGTGTGTGTGTGTGTGTGTGTGTGTGTGTGTGTGTGTGCGTGCGTGCGTGCGTGCATGTGTACCTCTACGGTCATGTCCTTGCTCTGCTCCTCCAGGTGTTGGATGACCTCATAACGAGTACAGCGGTAATATCCTCCTGTAGACGAGCTGTGCTTCTTCCACTCCTCCAGACAGATCCAACAGAAGTCATACTTACACTGACAGAGAGACAAAGAGACACAGCGAGAGAGAGAGAGAGAGAGAGAGAGAGAGAGAGAGAGAGAGAGAGAGAGGATAATCAGACAGACAAAGCGAGAGAATGGTAGAGACATTATTAAGAAAGGCACACAGGGGTCCATTCTTTCAGTTTGTTCATAATTTGAATCCATCTCTGATCAAGGACTTGTGAGGTCTGGTGGAGCTTTGATATAATGGGCTTGCTGTGGCAGCAAGGGGTGCTGACCTATTATGCCGATTTTAATGTACCGCTGTTTATCTCTTATGCTTTAATCGAAAATCCAATAAACAAAGTAAAAGAATTAAAAAGAAAGGTAGAGAGAAAACTTGAGCTACTATCAATTGCTCTAAATGACAACTCACTCCTCAATTACTTATTTAATTACATTTCAGCCCGCGTAAAACGTTCTAAAATCATTGGGATCTCGTGACATGAACTTGCACCGAAGTTGAAACTCCCTCACTTTACCACTGTAGTTGAATAGCCTGGGAGGACTTCCAATTTTCGGAACCGGTCGGGAGCGGAAACAACCTACGTCATTTTGTAGTCATCAGCCGGACTACACTTTGTCCTGAACTACCAAACCCAAATCAGTTTGAACCCAAAACAATTCCCTGCCCTCAAGGGCATCATTTTAGGACCTGCCCAATAAAACCCTTGAGTAGTTGTGCTTATTTTTTGAAAAGTTCATTTGGTATATCCATCTTTTAGTCCAACTCACAGCGACTGGAAAGACTACACTTCTCTAGCATTTAAACAGGGATTGGGGAAACAAACAGGAAGGAACAAAAGAAAGCAACGCTGCTTCTTCTGCTTGTTGCTGGACGGTTTAGGCCACACCTAGACCGGATCACATGGCCCGTTGTAAACCAATAGCAGGCTTTCCTCCCAGGTGGAAAGACTGGTGATGTGAGGTTAGTAGTTGAAGGGCTTTTGCACTTCAAAATAGTTCAACCAACGTCCAAAGTGTTTTTTTGGCCTCGTCAATCCAAAGAAAGTTCAGAGAGGACGAAAGTAAAACACATAAAAAAAATCAAGAATGGCATTCATAAAATCATCGCCATTTTTGTAGAGTAATGCAAACGTGTGTACGTGGTGTGCGTGCGTGCGTGCGTGCGTGCACCTTGGCACACTGCATGTGGTTGCAGCCCTCGTTCTTCTGGATGTGTGTGTGTGTGTGTGTGTGTGTGTGTGTGTGTGTGTGTGTGTGTGTGTGTGTGTGTGTGTGTGTGTGTGTGTGTGCGCGTGTGTGCGTGTACCTTGGCACACTGCATGTGGTTGCAGCCCTCATTCTTCTGGATGGGTGACTTGCAGTTGGCACAGGGTTTAGAGTTGGTCAGCAGCCACAGACAGTTGGCAGCGTCCTCGTACGCCTCGCCCACACCCGCCACTGTGGCACGCACACACACACACACACACACACACACACACAGTAACGCACCCAAACACACACACACGCGCGCACACGCACACACGCACACACGCACACACAGACACACAGACACACAGACAGAAGAAAGGAAAAAAAAATCCTCTGGTGATAAAGCCACCCTATATTTGCAACTGGGCCCTGATTGGTCCCTCACAACATCAGAGGGAATGAAATCCAATCACAACTGAGCGCTGCCAGACCAAATAGCTGCCAGACCATAGCACTACTGAAACACTCAATGACCATACATGAAGCTAGTTAGCATTTGTTTTGAGGTTTTTTAGAACTTTTATTTCCTTGACTGATTATATTGTTTCCTAGATATATATATCATTTGCATTTTTTAAGTTGCTGTTGATGTACTGACATTATTATCTTGTTTATTACTGTGATGTTTTATCTGCTTATTGTAAGTCACTTTGGATTAAAAGCGTCTGCTAAATACCTAAACTGTAAACTGTAAACTGTAAATCTGCAGAAGGTTTTTTTTTATTGCAATGTCAGATTCATCTAGTTTCTAGGCTCAAATCTACTTACTGTATAGGTAAGAAAATAAAACTAAAAATATAATTTAACATGAACCTTATCAACTGCAATTGCACCAATGGTATATTATAAGCCCACTTGTCCCTGTGGAAAGGCATACAAAACGACACAAAACTGCAGGAAATGTTCAGTATGCTGAAAAACATTATGTTGAAGCAAAACCTGTACAAGATAATGCCACTAGAGGGAGCAACAAACCATGAAATACCATGCTGGACACTTGTTGCATTATAGAGACCTGTGATATACTGTGATGATGCAACCAGTGTTCATTTAGACTGCAGATTTAGATCGCTGTGAGCTTGTAGATCCGCTATTTTCAGAGTGCAACCAAGCGTAAAATACATGACTTGTCTTTTAGTTCCAGTAAACTGTACTGTCATGAAACTGCTTTTCCTATGCAAACTTCTGATACATTCTTCAATCAATCAATCAATCAATCAATCAATCAATCAATCAATCAATCAATCAATCAATCAATAGCTTAGTTATTACTGCAATGATCACATTTGTTTCATGAATAGTTTTTACTAATACTTGTACATGTGTTCTAGTCTCATGTAGTGCATGTACCTGGAGGTGACTTCATACAAGACATAACAACAACAGTCTGACAGAGTCATGTTTTCATGATGCTCTGAGGAAGGCAAGCTCTGTGCTGAAACATGTTAGCAGCCTGAAGTAGCACTACCAGTAAGAGTAAGACTCCCTAATCGGGAGATAAGCGACCGTTGGTCGCTTATGTCCACAAATAGGGCACAAATTTGTTATTCCAAAATCTTCCTGATCCATGTTGATGACATGAGTGTAGACATACTGTGTAGTGCTTTTCGTGATTTTAGGGCAAAATCTGTAGGAGCAGTGTCCAAAAATGTGTTTTTAAAAATCGACCTGAAGGTGGCGCTATATGGGACAGATTCATGTTGATGGGATGAGTGTAGACATACTGTGTAGCGATTTGCATGATTTTAGGGCAAAAACTGTAGGAGCAGTGGCCAAAAATGTGTTTTAAAAATCGGCCTGAAGGTGGCGCTAGAAGAGGGCCATGTGAGAAATGAGGGGTGGGGTCTCCGCGTTGCCTTGGCGGACGAATAGGTACCGGCCCCGGCTCTCCCGGACGCTCCTAGCCCGAGTTAAGGCATTTTATGTGAGCTGCAGTGGAGGGGGTCCTCCACTGGGGGCGTCACCACTTTTGCATCCATTCTGGAGCACCAGGAGTGGGTGGTCCCCAGGAATTCCCCAGGCTATGTATCTATGATGTAGGACTCTATATGTGATTGTGAGTCAGTGTGGTGTCAGACAGTTAACAGTGAACAACAACTAGGATTTAGAGTTTTTACTTCTTTATTGCACAGCTGCTCTAGTGCTCTTACATAACGTGTATGTTGTATTGTTCCTGGTGAACTTCTGTTTAATGAATGACCTCTTTCAGGAAAGGATTCCAAATAAGCCTGATTGGCTTCTTCCTCTCCTTGCACAGTATTTTGTATCCTCATTATGTATTGTTCAATGTTTTTTATAATAATGTGCTGATAAACTAAACTAAACTAAAAACTAAGTGTCTGACAGTGAACCGTGAACAACAACTAGGACTCTATATGTCAGCGTGGCGTGTGACAGTGAACAGTGAACAACAACACGTACGTTCCTCAGGCTTCATCTCAGTGACTTTCTGCAGCCAGTTCCTCCATGTTTGGCAGTCACACGGCTCATGAGCTTCACCTAGGCACTCCCTGGAGAGAGAAAGAGAGACAGAGGGTACGTTCAGACAGTCAGAGGCAGATGCATTGACCCCCATCCACTCCCGTGTTAAGAGAATAACCCAGAAGAAGCGTTAAGTCTCGGACCGAAAACCTAAACACTAATCAATGGGACATACCTAAACGCAGGAAGAACGTCACTTTGTTGACACTCAAGTGTGATGGTTCAAATGTAAGGGAGTAATGCTGCTATAGGCAGGGGCGTTATGCCGCTTTACGAGCTAGATATGTGGACACGCCCAGAGAGACAGAGAGAGAGAGACAGAGAGACATAGAGAGAGACAGAGAGAGAGAAAGATACAGAGAGAGACACACAGAGAGACAGAGAGAGAGAAAGACACAGAGGGAGAGAGACCCAGTGAGTCGTGGTCAGCTATTAGACGTTCGTCTAAAACCGGGTTCTAACTGATCTTAAGCATCTAGATATAAATAGATGATATCGACATTGACATTACATTGTGACACGTTGTGAGCCTGTAGATCGTTTTGCCACAGTCCACAGCAGGGTAGTGTTAGTGCAGTATAGTGTAGTATAGTATAGGGTAGGGTATTACCAGCAGAACAGGTGTCCTTTGCCACAGGCCACAGCAGGGGAGTGTAGTGTTAGTGTAGTGTAGTGTAGTGTAGTGTAGTGTTAGTGTAGTGTAGTGTAGTAGTATAGTATAGGGTAGGGTATTACCAGCAGAACAGGTGACCTTTGCCACAGTCCACAGCAGGGGAGGGCAGCAGAGGGAAGGTGTGAGGGTCGTTGTCTCCTGGTCCCGGCCGGCTCAGCCTGACGGCCCGCTCACAGCGCACCGCCGGACACCAGCGGATGGCCGGGTTGTTCTCCACAAACGCCTGGAAATGCACAAAACAAAGAGAGGTTAATGGTTCGATTTATATAGCGCTTTCATTAACCAAAGACGCTTTACACGGGGGGTATGGGAAAACAACAAAGAAAAAGAACCACTTTATTACGGGGAAAAAACACTAAGAAAAGGCTAAGACCTCGGAAAAAAAGCAATGGAGTTACAGTAGCTGGGGAAAGCCATCTCGAAGAGGTGGGTTTGGAGGGCGGATTTGAAGGTTTGGAGGGTGTGTGTGTGTGTTTGTGTGTGTGTGTGTGTGTGTGTGTGTGTGTGTGTGTGTGTGTGTGTGTGTGTGTGTGTGTGTGTGTGTGTGTGTGTGTGTGTACCTTGATATCAAACTGCAGGTACCTCTGGTCCATCTCTCTGGACACCACACTCTCTATGACCTGCACAGGGACCAGCTGGTAGCAGTCATAGGCTGGACAGAAGATGTTGTGAGCATCTCCCTCCTGGATCTTCACGTTCAAGAACCTGGCACACACGCACACGCACGCACAAACACACACACACTTTACAATGTAGGCATTTAGCAGACGCCCTAATCCATAGTGAATTTACAGTAATCAAGGTGAACACATGCCTCAAATGGCAGAGACACAGTGATAGTGTCTCAGTGAACTAGAATCACAGGTAAACCCATAACCTAGCATCAGTCTGAACTATATAGCATCAACGTAATGATCTGTACAGTACATTTAAGCTATAGGATACCAGCTAAACTAGTAAGACACCCTAAGGGTGAGAATGGGTGCACATGGCGGCGTGCACATGGGCACGTGCACACATTCCCCTGGGTGACAGCAGACTGCTGGGTGAGCGCTGGTGCTTTGGCTGTGGCCATATTTTCCCAAATTTACCATTTCGCAAGTGTCTTGGCCATATATTATATTGAGCCTGAGTGTGACAGACAGACGGACATGAGCTGTACGTTTTCATACAAAATAGCGACCTACAGTCGCAACTATGAACATCTGTCTAATAACTTAACTTCTCCTGCACAATATGTCATATAAATGTATTGTTTTCTTGTACTTCAATATGTGCTAATAAATGAATACAAAACAAATAAATACCAATAAATACAATTAAAAAAAGCCTTGGTAACAGAACAAATGACCAGGATAAAGGGTCATTCCCACCAGGCAAGATAAAGATAAAGATAAAAAAATATCTTTCTTAATTGAAGTGGATGGTATTGTCTAGTGTAGACACTACCATCCACCATATCTCCATCTTTATCTTGCCCAGTGGGAATGACCCTTAAAGGCCTGTCCATACTCTCTACGACCACTGAACCTTTCATCGGAAAGATCCGGTTCAACTACAAGATGACGTCACTTGCAACTTCTGAAACACATTACCTCAAATTAGAGTTCGGAAAGCTGCACGTCGTAAAGTCCGAACTCTCTGACAAAAAGTCTGGTGGTCGGAGACAGTATGGACAGGCCTTACTGTAAGTATGCATGCTTAGTACAGTCTCTCTTACCCCTCCCAGCAGGCTCTGCAGAACTGGTGTCCACAGGACATGTCTACTGGGTCCTCAAACACTGAGATGGAGCACAGACAGATCCCACACTGCAGGAGGACACACACATTTTAATTATTTATTTGGATTCACAAATTACAATTAATTTACAGGGATAACAAATGTAACGGGGTTGATAGTTCATATACACATAGCACCTTCTCCTCCACACAGACAAGCTTCCCATGACTGCTGAAACAGAGAAATATTTAGCGAGTTGTTTGGCCTTGCTCTTTGACATGCCAGTGATTGTTAGGCCACTTGTGTGGTAAATGTATGTACATGGCCCAGGCTTCCAAATATGAGTACTGACAATGGACATCTGTACCCAAGGTCTGTTAGGATTCCAAAATAAGATATCATGACTTGAAAGTCAATCGGTTTGATCAATGCCAATCAATCTATTCTATTTTGGTGCGCTGGTACAAGCTCACAGCGCGGCACCCGAGTGCTGCGCTGTAGGCTTGTATATCTGCAATTGAAAATTGTGTCCCTTTTTGCAAATCTTTATACATCTTTTTTTGTAACTAAAATATTTGCTTCTGGGGGGTCCCTGGAACAACATATTTTTAAATGAGGGTCTGTTGCCAAATACATGTCATTTTGGGGGTCCTTGACATGAAAAAGTTTGAGAATCACTGATCTAGAAGAAGGATTTAGAAGACATTTATAGAATCGAGTCAAAAATATTCAAAGACTTGCACATATTTTCAAAAATGTTCAGAAATGTTGCGCCGCGCTGTGAGCTTGTATATCTGCTATTTTTCAATAGATAAAGCATAAAATAATGGTTAAAGTGGTTAAAATCTATAGCGTTAATGGCGTAAAAGAACATGGAAGGTTCTGTCTCACCGTGGCGAGGCCCTCCTCGTCGGGTGGGGTGAGACAGCTGCCGGTGGGTGAGGTGAGGGTGAGGGTGAGGGGTGAGCGGGGGGTGCGGGGGGTCCGGGGCGAGGGCAGGGTGTCTCAGGCGTTGTACCCGCTGGGCGGGGGGGGTGGGCATGGTCACGCCGCTGCGCTGGCAGCAGCCCTCCGCGTCCGACATCCACGCTTCTAGGAGCTTCTCCCTGTCCCAGTCTGACACACACACACACACGCACACGCACACGCACGCACGCGCACGCACGCACGCACGCACGCACGCACGCACGCACGCACGCACGCACGCACGCACGCACGCACGCACACACACACACACACACACACACACACACACACACACACACACACACAGAGTTATATTACTAAATCAACATTTGTGTTTATTTTTTAAAAATGTTATCCTATGATTTTGTAGCCTCAGGATCCAGACTTTTCAAGAAAGAAAAGCCTGGGATAGCCCCCCTGTAACTGTGGCTCACAACATTTTAATTGTCTATAAAATAAATGTAGCCGTTC
This sequence comes from Nannobrachium achirus, assembly GCF_963921795.1. Taxonomy (NCBI): domain Eukaryota; kingdom Metazoa; phylum Chordata; class Actinopteri; order Myctophiformes; family Myctophidae; genus Nannobrachium; species Nannobrachium achirus. Next base: position 10,597,059 of record NC_137819.1, on the reverse strand, counting down.
AGATATCTTATTTTACATCAGTATTGTTCATGTGAACTGGTTTGTTTAGGCTTATCCATTATAATTAAAAAATCGCTATGATTTATCACTCGTTTTCTATTGCGGATCACTTCCTTATTTACTCAAAGAGGACAGCAGCAGGAGTCATGTCCCCCTCCATGGGGAAATCTCGCTTTTGCGAACGCCCATCATTTCGACCGTAGGGTTAGAGACTCACTCCACGGAGGTTAAGGTTAGGGTGAGGGTTAGAGTCGGGTGTCGAAAAGATGACATGTAGTAACAGCGACACGCTCCCCCCACCACGTCCTTTCCCAGACACTGGAGGAGGCGGTGAGATCTGTCGGGCCATAGAATGTCCGCGTTAGGTTAGTCTAACGATTTTGTAACCCATTTTTCACCCAGTGCCAATTTCCTAAGCTGTAATCCTGGGCTCTGCTCTCCCTCTGCCAACCTGGGGATTTCCCCGGTTTGGATGTAGTGCGTGGAAGGGACGCAAAACGTTATTCCAACCAGTTCCTTTCCCCTCCATCAGGCGCCCCGGCTGTCCAGGGGGAGGCAGTATAGAGACCAGGATTACTGCATGTTTTTTGTGAGGGTATGGACACGGGGAGAACATGCAAACTCCACACAGAAAGGCCCTTTTGCCAACCACACTTAGGGCCTGGGCACTGATGACACAGATGAGAGAACACGGCCCCCCCCCCCCCAGCGTCCACAGCGTCCCCAGCGGGAATCAAACCCAGGTCCTTCTAGCTGTGAGGCGACATCGCTACTGACTGTGCCACCGTGGTCCTAGAGAGAGAGAGAGAGAGAGAGAGAGAGAGAGAGAGAGAGAGAGAGAGAGAGAGAGAGAGAGAGAGAGAGAGAGAGAGAGAGAGAGAGAGAGAGAGAGAGAGAGAGAGAGAGAGAGAGAGAGAGAGAGAAAGAGAGAAGGAAAACATTATTGCGAGCAGTGGTGGAAAAAGTCTTCAAATGATCTTGTAGATCTGCTATTTTCAAATGGAGGAAATGTACTGTATATAGGGCTGAAGTGGTCAACATATATTTTCTAATAATAATCATCGTTTTTATTTACAAGTAACCAGTAACAAAGGTTTAAAAAAAAAGCTGTAGCGGAAGTAAAAGTGCAATATTTGCCTCTGAGGTGTAGTGGAGTAGAAGTAAAAGTACTGAAAATTGGCAATACACCAGTAAAGGAAAAGAATCTTAAAATGTAACTTAAACCAGTGCCCCGGGTGGTGTGAACGTGTGCACAGTATCTAAGGGATTGGATGTAGGAGTCTCAGAAGTAATGTTGGAGTGCCCGTTGGGCAGATCCTTATGCCCATATATGGTGTTCCATGTTGGAGTATGCGTTGGGCAGATCTTTATGCCCATACATGATGTTCCGTGTTCCGTGTACTATGACGTCAGAGTATGACGTCAGAGTAGCATGCAGACAGACGGTTACCGTGGCAGCGAAACTGTGTAGTATCAGTGACGTCAGCATGCAGATGGTCGGACGGACGGACGGACAGACATACATTTGCTAAATTAAAGATTAAAGATACAGTACTTGCGTAAATGTATTGAGCTACTTTACACCACTGATTGAGAGAAGGCGGTATAGGTGGGCCAAGGTGTAGTGCAACATAAGTAGGGATGGGACGATACGCAATATTATCGTTTATCGTGATAAAAAAACACTCACTATAATCGTATCGTGGAGATTTCATTTATCGTGATATCGTCCATTGATCCACTGGGATCAAATCACCTTTTATTTGCCGAGCTGCATATCCTGTACCACTTAAACCCTCTATAATAAACCCTCTATAATAAAGGTATCTATCTAATTGGTAAAAGGTACTTATAATATAAGTACTTGATACAGTCTTTTTTTCACTCTCTATCAAATGTCTTTGCCAAAAAATAGTCGATCTACAAGCTCACAACGCTTTGTGAGCTTGTAGATTTTTTATTGTTTGGCAAATGTTTGGCCCCAGGATAATAGATTTTGATTATTGCGATAATATTGAGATTTCTTTTGTCACAATAATCGTGATATGACATTCTCATATCGTCCCATCCCTAAACAGAAGCCATGGAACAATGCCAGTGCAATCTCAGAAACCATCGACAGTCAGGGACAATGTTTACCATTTACTGGTAGTCAGTCTGGAAGCCAGGCAACAAGGGACAGTGTTTATCATTTAGTCAGTCTGGACTGGAAGGCAACAAGGGGTTGTGGGCTTCCGTTTCAGCCAGAGGACTGCTCCTAGTAGTTAGAGGATGGCACCTACAGTATGTGCAAGGAGTGGGTTCTATTCTAAGGTGATGCTGCTGCCGCCGTTCACTCACACTTTATTTTGAAGAGCCTCGGAAGCTTCGTGCGTGTGCACGTGAGTGTCCACTGACGATTGAGGAAGATAATCCATTTGTTTACAAACGCTCGCGAAACTAAAATCCAAACCGGGGCCGACCATCGCGGTAAAGTGTCGCCGTGAAAACAATCAGAACTCTGCTTCCCTGGCGTTCTTTGCATCTCATTCATAGATAAAGCCCTTTTTATGTTTCAGCCTAGAATGGAAGGTGTATGTAGGAAGGAACTGCGATGCGAGGCGTTGTGTGCTTGTAGATCTGCTGTTTTAACTAGTTTAGTACATTTTATAGATGATAAATACAAAACGAACGGTTTTGAACATACAAGGTTTCCAAACTTTCCACCCGACAACGACGATATGCTATAAATTTAAGGTGCTGGGAGTGAAAATTATAATGTAGGGGTGCCTCGGATTAAAAAAGATATTTATGGGGTGCCCTGAGACCAAAAGGTTTGGGAACCCCTGATCTAAGCTATGGAGCCACTGGAGCTCTAGCCTGTATGTGCAGAGACAAGGATGAATGTCCTGCCTTTTATGTCCTCCTTGTTTGTTCATGCTTTGTTTATTTGGTGTGTTTTTGTCTCCACCAGCCGAAGGCTGAGGGAGAGTATGTTTTCCCCTCCGTCCGTCCGTGCGTCCGTCCGTCCGTCCGTGTGTCCGTGTGTCCTCGCAGTTTGTGTGCAGCTAATCTCAGTCGCCGTTGGCCCGATCGCTGCCAAACTGAGCACACACACTCCCTGGATGCCAATGTAGAACCTCTGCCCCACATTTTTCAAATCAGCCTCATGGTGGCGCTATAACAGGCCGATTTGTGTGGCCTGGTTGTTACCAGCTAATCTCCGGCGCCGTTGGCCCGATCGCTGCCAAACTGAGCACACACACTCCCTGGATGCTAATTCAGAACCTCTGCCCCACATTTTTTAAATCAGCCTCATGGTGGCGCTATAACAGGCCGATTTGTGTGGCCTGGTGGAGACCTGTGCTCGGAAGAGCACTGCTTCTAGTTTCTTCTTTTTTTGCTTCTATGAATTATGAATGACCCTTATATGAGTGTCTTGAATAAAGTTTGAATTGAAAGTGAATAAGGTGAAAGTAGCCAATCTGCTTTTAATGTTTCTACAAACATGCTTCCTTCTATGCCAACCTCACCTCACCAACAGTTATATTATACTCCCCACCCTTTACTATAGACAGTACTTTGATGTGTCATGTGTTTTACAAAGGGTTTCATGTAAAACAGAGGAAGCATAGGATACAACCAATTGTAGTTCAAAAACTGGGCTGTGATCCAAAATATATCCCCAAACTAACAAGTGGGTATGAGAGATGGTATTTGGTTCATTAGTCCGAACTAAATGAATCTGTTAAGAATACTATGCCTAACCATAACCCCAACCCTAACCCTAACCTCATTAACCCTAAATAAATTCAGACTAATGAACCTTCGGACTTATGGGCAGTCCCCTGTAAGCAGCCTTTGATGATCTGTGTTGTGAGCTTGTAGATCAGTTATTTGAGCAATTTAAAAATGTTTTTTTTTTCCCAAAATTGTAAAACTAAAAAAAGTCAAAGAATTTTAGGCCCTGTATCTCCTCTGTTCTCCTCTACCATTTTCTACAGACATGCTATATTCAACAGCCCATGGTGAATAGTACAAAAGCAACATAGCGCTTAGTTGGCACTGCTTGAGTCAACACCACGCCAGAATGATTTTTAAACTAAATACAAGTAATGTTGTTACACAGTCTCAATGGGTTCACTTCATCATGAAGTTATGAAACAATATTAAAAACATAATACTCAACAAGTTGTGAGCTTGTAGATGGACTACTTTCAGCACATGTTCCCCCTGCATAGCGATGCTAGGGTTCAAGTGGTTAAACTTACTGAAGTGTGGCTGATCTTCAGGTTCCTCCTGTTTAATAGAAACGGCCCTGGCTGAGTCTGGAGAGTTCATCTTCACCTGCAGTCTGGACTCCACACACTGCTCTGAAATGAAGCAATTCAACAAGGACTTTAATGACTTCACACCTAGTGGTGTCAAGAATATGGAAATAATGTGAATAAGGTGAAAGTAGCCAATCTGCTTTTAATGTTTTTTTGCAACCAAGCTTCCTAATTAGCCTACCTCACCAACAATTATATTATAACCCCCACCCTTTACTGTAGGGCTGTACAGACTTTGATGTGTCATGTGTTAACAAAATCACCAAACTAACAAGTGAGGATGAGAGATGGTATTTGATCACATACTGTAAGCAGCCTTTGTTGACCTGGGTGAGGGGAGTGATCAAAGTAGGGCTGAAAAGATCATTATTTTACATTAAAAAACTAAAAAGCCAAACTCAATCTCAGTCAGACTGTGAGATGTTTAGTTCTGATCTGAGCCAAGATGATGGAAAGAGAGCCTTTTGGTCGACAAGAAAGATATAAAACCATTCCATGTGTTTGTTAACACTTTGGTTTCAAGGAGTAAATATATTGACCAATTTTAATTGTGTCTTTTTTTTGCTATAATCAAGCAGCTCTTCATTATTTTCACCTGATGGTGGCGCTAGAGGATCAAGGTCATTGGAACACTTGGTTAGGGTTAATAGGGTTAATCTCCCAGGAATCATGAATGCATTGATCAAGTTCCATGACAATCTGTCCATTACATTTTGACACATATTGTGTCCAAGTGGAGAGTTTGGCCAAAAGATGGCGCCAGCATAAAGGCCATTTAATCTAGGATTAATCTCTTAAAGTATTTTGTATTAATATCTCTCTAATCAGATATCAATTGCCTTGATGTCTGACATCTTCCTCCAGAAACACATTGCTACAGGAAGGAAAAGGACCATATAAGGTTGTGTTTGCTGTTACTTAATTAGTTCCCAGTGTGAGTGGGGTTGTTTTTAAGGACAGGATGGTCCCCAGACTCTGCCTGGGTTTTGGGCTGGTGTCGCCTGGGACACTGGGACAGTTTTATTTTTCTTCCTAACGCCAAAATAAAAACCTGGGTTTCCGAGGCTACTGGGACAGTGACCACACTCTGTTAGTGTGGTTGTTGTCCTGGGACAGTGACCACTCTCTGTTAGTGTGGTCGCTTTGACCACACTCTGTTCGTGTGGTTGTTGTCCTGGGACAGTGACCACACTCTGTTAGTGAGGTTGTTGTCCTGGGACAGTGACCACTCTCTGTTAGTGTGGTCGCTTTGACCACACTCTGTTAGTGTGGTTGTTGTCCTGGGACAGTGACCACACTCTGTTAGTGTGTAGAGAAATTAGACGCTTGCCCGTAGCCGGTGTTATAGTTTAGCTCGAGACCAGTTTAACTTGAGAAAGCATACTTTATTTATTTATTTATTAACATAGCCCATGGACGGCCGGTGAGGCCGTTTGATCCCCTTACTGCTCCAAAACATGCACAAATGCAAAATATAAGGTGCTCCATTCTTGCTCCAAAAGTGTAATATATCCACCAGGAAGCTCTTCGAAATGTCTAAGTAGGCCTACATATTTTTGAGAGGTGGCACTGTCTCCTTAGCTTGTTACCAGGACGCCGACTGACGCCGTCTCGAGTTAAACTGGTCTCGAGATAATCCCAAAATAGTGAAAATAGCCGATCTACAAGCTCACAAAGTTGCAAGAAGCATGGCCTAGTGACATTCATAACGTTGATTGATTGATGAAAGACTTCATTAGAAGTTTGCATAAGAAAGGGTACAGTTTCATGACAGTACAGTACACTGGTACAAGCTCAACTAAAATGATACACCTTTAAAAAAGCCTATGGCTTGTTTCAATTAGGATCCTTTTCTCTTTAAACTCATATTAGCCTAGAAAGGTTTGTGGAGGTAAAGATAGGCTTTGTCTTCATTCAGCAGTTTCGAGCAGCAGCCTCCTCTAAGTGTCTTTTCAGTGCTGATATAATATTATATTGTCAGTGCATAATTATACGACAACAACAAAAAGGAAAATAAAACAACAAAAACAACATTACCTTCTCCCAGAATGTCTCCTGGTAGAAAACACACTTTCACTCTCTTTCCACAGACTGTTGTGCAACGACTCTCTCTCCTCCACAAAGCTTTGTGAGTGAAAAGCTCTATTATTGTATTTATAACACAGTGAAAAGCTCTATTATTGTATTTATAACACAGTGAAAAGCTCTATTATTGTATTTATAACACAGTGAAAAGCTCTATTATTGTATTTATAACACAGTGAAAAGCTCTATTATTGTATTTATAACACAGTGAAAAGCTCTATTATTACCCCTATCGTTATTTGCGTACACGACAACCAGTGCTATTGCTGGTGTACGGCACCAAATTTCCATGGCCCACCATATGGATCCTGTGGGCGTGAAAAATAAGGGGGTGGGCTTTGCATGTTCTCTGGGACCCCATCTACGTATGGACGCCACTTGATCGCCCATCAGCCGTCTGGATGATCTTTTATTCCTTTTTATGTGTTCCTTATTATAACTGCTAGGAATCTTGCAGTTCAAGCACATTTCCACAGTGTGGCAGGCTATTTTCAAAGCTATTGGAACAGCCCACCGTGTACAGACAGAATCACAATCTATTGCCCGTGTACAGTGCATGATCCAAACTTGTGAGGGGCATAAAATCTGTAATAAATCGCTCCAAACATATTGTAAAAATCTAAAACTTCTGTCCATCCATATTCAAAGTAAGCCGCATGTAGGCAGTTGTCCTTCACATATTCATATATATTTAATGTATTTATTCCATAAATATTTTTTGGGTGAGGGGGGCTCAACCCAATACAGCAGATCTACAAGCACCTCGCAGATCTACAAGCACCTGCCAGGGACACAGTTTGGTTGGCCTGTATAAGCCTTGCTGTCAACACACTACTACACCAACCATCACCTGCCTACCAATCAGGTCACCAAGCCAGGTGTGGTCAATTAGTGCCTGTCTTTTGATCAGTGCCTCCTGCCAAGTGGCCTCAGTCTTTCTTTGGAGTTCACTAGGAGAGAAGCATGTTTGAGCTCAGAGCAAAGTGTGTTTGTTTTCCATTTGGACTTACTGTGTTTTGTTGGTGTGTTTGCAACCAAGACCAAAGGAATAGCATATGCACATCGCCTAACTTACAGGGCAGTACTGTAGTATAGCCTAGGCATGTTCATGTAAAACTATTGGCCGTGTACACTAAGGCATGTAGAAACTAGGGCCCGTGTACACAGTGGATAATCCCATCAACGAGGAGCTACAGGACTGGCGGGAGCCTTGAGCAGCCTGGTGGGGACCCCGGGTTTCCAGGGGGTCCCTGGCTGGTTCCCAAAGTGTGGTTTGGGGACCCCCAGGGTTTCCATGGCTGGTTCACAACAGCCTAGTACATTCATGGCTGGTTCCCAAAGTGTGGTTCGGGGACCTCTGGGGGGCCCTACAGGGTTTCAAAGGGGTCCTTGGCTGGTTCCCAAAGTGTGGTTCGGGGACCTCTCTGGGTCCCTGAGGGGTTTCTGGGGCCTTGGCCTCGGACTGCAGAGTCCGGGGACTACCGATCAGGGACCACCTCCGCTCCTGTCCGACTTTGGGGCCTCGGCCTGGGACTGCAGAGTAGCCAGGGACCCCCTGGAGTTCCGGGGACCACCGCCAAAAAGCTAAAAAATGACCAAATGATCCCCCCAAAGGGGCTGCTCACAGGGAATTCCCGGGGACCACGACTCCTGGTGCTCCGGAACGACGCACCAGGTCGCGCCCCTAGTGGAGGACCCCCCGCCACTGCAGCGCAAATAAAATGCTGTAACTCGATCTAGGAACGACCGGGAGAGCTGGGGCCGGTACCCACGCGTCCGCCTCGGCGGCCCGGAGACGGCCGTTCATAGAGCGCCACCTAGTGGCAGACCCCTGCAACTGCAGTCCGCTAAAAAGGCTTTAACTCGGCCCCGGAGCGACCGGGAGAGACGGGGACGGCACCCAGGGGGTCCCCGGCGGCAGGGCCACCGCCTGGGCCCCGAGGGACCCCTGGAGCTCCAGGGACCCCCAGGGACCCCAGCGCCACCGGGAAAAGAAATATGGAAAATACTCAATTAGCCGATCTACAAGCTATTGCTCCGGATCCAGCCTACTGTAGGCTAGTGAAGCCATCTAAACTCTCCACTTCCCTAATCTATTCTCCCACTGTGCTGGACTTGGATGTGCTGGGCTGTGCTGGACTCTATCAGGCTCTGGTGGGCTGTTTTTGGCTCTGGTGGGCTGGGCTGGGCTCTGGTAGGCTATACAGGGCAGTACTGTAGTATAGCCTAGGCATGTTCTGGTGTAGATGGACACTAATATGGGTATAAGTAACTCAGAGTGTACTAATGGAACCAAATGGACCCTACTAATGGAACCAAATGGACCCTAATATGGGTATATGTAACTCAGAGTGTACTAATGGAACCAAATGGACCCTAATATGGGTATATGTAACTCAGAGTGTACTAATGGAACCAAATGGAGCGGCCCTGCCATGAACTAGAAACACCACATAGTGTTGTCTTGTATGCCTGTTTACATCTGCCCACACTCATAATAGTATGTTGGTCCGTCTTTAGAACACGAAGGGTTCCCAGTTCGATCCCGGGCTCCCCCTGAGTTAATGTTGAAGAGTCCTTGAGCAAGACTCTGAACCCCTAACTGCTCCTGATGAGCAGGTTGGTGCCAAGCATGGTTTCCTCTGCCATCGCTGTATGAATGTGTGTGTGTGAATGGGTGAATGTAATGAATGTGTGTGTGAATGGGTGAATGTAGTGCACAATCTATGTAAAGTGCCTTGGATAAAAGTGCTATATAAATGCACCATTTACCATTTATGGGATAGGTCAGGGGTCTTCAATAGGGGGTCCGGCACCCCTAGGGGGTCCTCAGAGCTACTGCAGGGGGCCCTGTTGTAACAGAATGTGTGATAGGAACGTCTTTAGTTCTGTTGTAACAGAATCTTTGTGTGACGGGAACGGTGTACATTACACCCCTATTCTGAGGGAAATAGCAGATCTACAAGCTTGAGCTTGCAGTCCGGCTATTTTAGGCAAAGAGGTTTGATGTAGAAGTAAAACATAAGTGGAGACCAAGTACAGCCTTGTTAAGCATTTCATGTCATGAAAGGTGCTCTACAAATAATGTTTATTACTAGTAAGACGCCTCAGGGCGACATGCGACCTTGCCAAGGTCGCGCCAATTCTTGGCCATTTGGCCAGTGATGTATATCGGACCAGTTACCCATATATGGAGATCCATGTACTGTATATAGTACATCCCTTTTATGCCCATACATGGAGATCCCTGTCTGAACCAGCCACACAGATATGGGCCATGTCTTGGCCATCTGGCCAGTGATATAGTATATATCAGTGACATCAGGGAACTTCATACATGGGCATAAAAGGGATTCTGGGAATACCCATATATGGACTTTTACATAGGTGATGTCACCTATGATATCACCTGTGATGTCACAGTGATGTGTCTGGTGTAGTGCTGTGCACCCTGGTCTGGCCTATTCAAGCCAGGTCCAGCCTGTAATGGCCTGGTGGAGACATCTAACTACCCCCCTTCCCTGGTCTATACTCCTACTTGGCAGGACTGGGCTGGACTTAGGTGTGCTGGAGCTCTATTGGGCTCCTGTGGGCTGTATTGGGCTCTGGTGGGCTGTGCTGTGCTTTGCTGGGCTCTGTTAGGCTGTATGGGGCAGTACTGTACTATAGCTTAGAAATATTCATGTAAAACTATTGGCTGTGGCGTGCACACAAAATCATGTGGTAACTCAATATGGTTATTGTGAGGCTGAAGATGCTTTCCATCATAGTGACATGCAGAAAAAAACTGTCCATATAGTATGGTTTACATAGAAGTCATGCCTTAGTGTACACGGCCAATAGTTTTACATGAACATGCCTAGGCTATACTACAGTACTGCCCTGTATAGCCTACCAGAGCCCAGCCCAGCCCACCAGAGCCCAAAACAGCCCACCAGAGCCCAAAACAGCCCACCAGAGCCTGATAGAGTCCAGTCCAGCACAGCCCAGCACATCCAAGTCCAGCACAGTGGGAGAATAGATTAGGGAAGTGGAGAGGTTGGATGGCTTCACTAGCCTACAGTAGGCTGGATCCGGCTTGAATAGGCCAGACCAGGGTGCACAGGACTGCACCAGACTCCACCAGGCTGCTCCATACTCCAGCCAGCTCTGTAGATCCTGTGTACACGGCACTCCTAACTCGAACGGTCAAGGGAAAGGGTCGTTTTAGGCGTCAAAACGGGCCCTTTGTCCTTAAAATGAATACAAAAATCTAAAAAATATGTTTTGTTTTAGGCCGGACACACTTTTCATATTTGAAGCATGCCTGATCTGATGGAATGGGTTTCGTGTCTCTCCGACACTTTGAACCCTTTACGATTGCGAAAAAGACACCGAAACCCGGATTTTTGTCCTTAAAATCAATAAAAAAATCTAAAAAAACCCGTTTGTTTCACGCAGGAAACACTTTTCATATTTGAAGGATGCCTGATCCGATGGAATGGGTTTCGTGTCTCTCCGACAATTTGAACCCTTTACGATTGCGAAAAAGACACGAAATTTGCACGCCACCAACACGATTACACATTCTTTCGGATAAAATACACTTATTCTGACTTACTTTTTGACGCTGAATCCAACAAACCCGGTCTCGTGTCTCTACGACACTCCTAACTCGAAAGGTCAAGGAAAAAGCCACTGTGCACACGGGCCATAGTTTCTACATGCCTTTGTGTACACGGCCAATAGTTTTACATGAACATGTCTGGGCTTTAGTACTGTTCTGCCTCGTATAGCCCAGCACAGCCCAGCACAGCCCACCAGAGCCCAATACAGCCCACCAGAGCCCAATAGAGTCCAGCAAACCTAAGTCAAGCCCAGTCCTGCCCAGTAGGAGTATAGGCGAGGGAAGGGGGGTAGTTAGATGGCTACACCAGGCCATTACAGGCCAGATCCGGCTTGAATAGGCCAGACCAGGGTAGACAGGACTGCACCAGACTCCAGCAGTCTCCACCGGGCTGCTCAAGGCTCCAGTCCTGTAGCTCCTCGTTGATGGGATTATCCACTGTGTACACGGGCCCTAGTTTCTACATGCCTTAGTGTACACGGCCAATAGTTTTACATGAACATGCCTAGGCTATACTACAGTACTGCCCTGTATAGCCTTCCAGAGCCCAGCACAGCCCACCAGAGCCCAAAACAGCCCACCAGAGCCTGATAGAGTCCAGCACAGCCCAGCACATCCAAGTCCAGCACAGTGGGAGAATAGATTAGGGAAGTGGAGAGCTTAGATGGCTTCACTAGCCTACAGTAGGCTGGATCTGGCTGTTATAGGCCAGACCAGGGTGCACAGGACTGCACCAGACTCCAGCAGTCTCCACCGGGCTGCTCAAGGCTCCCGCCAGTCCTGTAGCTCCTCGTTGATGGGATTATCCACTGTGTACACGGGCCCTAGTTTCTACATGCCTTAGTGTACACGGCCAATAGTTTTACATGAACATGTCTAGGCTATACTACAGTACTGCCCTGTATAGCCTACCAGAGCCCAGCACAGCCCACCAGAGCCCAAAACAGCCCACCAGAGCCTTTGTGACAGGTGATAGATTTAGAGCTACAAGTTATGGTATGGAACTGCCGATGGAATTAGATCTACAAATCATGGGGATGCGACTAGTTTTAGAATTAGATCTACAAATCATGTGGATGTGAAAGGTGATAGATTTAGAGCTACAAATTATGGTATGGATTAGATCTACAAATCATGGGGATTGGAATGGTTTTAGAATTAGATCTACAAATCATGTGGATGTGACTGGTTTGAGAATTAGATCTACAAATCATGTGGATGTGACAAGTGATGGATTTAGGGCTAAAAATTATGTATGTAACTGCCGTTGGATTTAGATCTACAAATCATGTGGATACGAATGGTTTTAGAATTAGATCTACAAATCATGTGGATGTGACAGGTGATAGATTTAGAGCTACAAATTATGGTATGGAACTGCCGATGGAATTAGATCTACAAATCATGGGGATGCGACTAGTTTTAGAATTAGATCTACAAATCATGTGGATGTGACAGGTGATAGATTTAGAGCTACAAATTATGGTATGGATTAGATCTACAAATCATATGGATGTGAATGGTTTTAGAATTAGATCTACAAATCATGTGGATGTGACTGGTTTTAGAATTAGATCTACAAATCATGTGGATGTGACAGGTGATGGATTTAGAGCTACAAATTATGGTATGGAACTGCCGATGGAATTAGATCTACAAATCATGGGGATGTGAATGGTTTTAGAATTAGATCTACAAATCATGTGGATGTGACTGGTTTTAGAATTAGATCTGCAAATCATGTGGATGTGACAGGTGATGGATTTAGAGCTACAAATTATGGTATGGAACTGCCGATGGAATTAGATCTACAAATCATGGGGATGCGACTAGTTTTAGAATTAGATCTACAAATCATGTGGATGTGACAGGTGATAGATTTAGAGCTACAAATTGTGGTATGGTTTAGATCTACAAATCATGTGGATGTGACTGGTTTTAGAATTAGATCTACAAATCATGTGGATGTGACTGGTTTTAGAATTAGATCTACAAATCATGTGGATGTGACAGGTGATGGATTTAGAGCTACAAATCATGGTATGGAACTGCTGATGGAATTAGATCTACAAATCATGTGGATGGGCCAATTAGATCTGTAAAACATGTGGATGGGCCTATTAGATCTCAACAAAATGGCTCTCTGCTGCCCTCCATTGGGAAATTGTAGTCGGCACAGGTGCCGTACACGACACCCAGTTGCAAGCGTACACGCCCCATTATAACTATGGGGGCGTGTACGCTCGCGTGTACTTCGAGCCTATATTGTACACGAGGCTTATATTTTTCTATTGGAACTCCCTATCGTGTACGGCTTAACTATTGTTGTATTTATAACACAGTGAAAAGCTCTATTATTGTATTTATAACACAGTGAAAAGCTCTATTATTGTATTTATAACACAGTGAAAACCTCTATTATTATATTTATAACACAGTTAAAAGCTCTATTATTGTATTTATAATAACGCAGTGTTCGTTCGCTCTCTGCTCTGTTTACCCTGTGTTTCAACCAGGACGAGAGAGAGGGACGGAAACGATTCCCGTCCTCCCCTCTATCTTGTCCGGGTTGAAACACAGTGCACTGCCCCGGAGTTCCCCGCAGAAGTAGACATAGCAGAAATGCTGCTTTAGATCATAAACAAACTAACTGGGAACATTATTTTAACCAAACAGAAACAAACTCCCAATGAATTATAATGTAGTAGACCTGCCATGAACATCACACTTTATGTAAACTAATATACAATGAATTATAATGTAGTAGACCTGCCATGAATATCACACTTTATGTAAACTAATATACAATTAATTATAATGTAGTACACCTGCCATGATCAAGAAAGTTTATCACTGGTTGATTGATTGAAGAATGTATTAGAAGTTTGCAATAGGAAAAAGTACAGTTTCGTGACAGCACAAACCACTGGTACAAGGTCAACTAAAAGGAGATCCTGGTCAGCTTTACGGCTTATTTACACAGGAACCACTTTATGTAGGCCTGAGTGTCTAATGGACCCTTACAGGTCCTTGAGGGTCCTCTCAACAAAATTAAATGGTTTTAATATTTTATTAATCATTTAATTTAAATTATTTTACTGTCTTTAAGTCAATGGTTCTCACACAGGACCCCCACCTGAACGTACGTAGGCCTACTGTACAGGACATGTAAGGTCAGTGTGTCAATAATATTGTGTAAAAGTTCATTTTCTTCTGTAATTAATCATAATATTCCTGGAAACGTAAAGAAAGGATGGCCTCCACTTTTAGTAAACCTATGAAATGAGCTCAGTGCGGTGCTTCTCAAACTGGGGTCCAGGGACCCCCAGGGTTCCTCCAGTGGGTTCTAAATGGACCCTTACAGGTCCATGTGTTTCCATTTATTCATTCTCCAGAACCAACCGGCTCAGTTCAGTCAGTGTGTTGGTGTTTGTGTGACTTTTATTATTAACATATTATCATTGTGGTCACTGAAGTGCAGTTACCCAACTTGACCAACAGGTGGCATCTCAGTGCAACATCACGTGGCAAGAGGCATATTTGTCATTAGTAGTAATACTGTGGTGCCATAGGTTTGTGTTTTCTTCTGTATTGTATGTGTCTATGGAGTTAAAATTACTCTAATAGACCCCCAGGTGTGGCTATAATATGTTTTGTATGTGTCTATGGAGTTAGCATTAGTCTAATAGACCCCCAGGTGTGGTTATAATATGTTTTGTATGTGTCTATGGAGTTAACATTACTCTAATAGACCCCCAGGTGTGGTTATAATATGTTTTGTGTGTGTCTATGGAGTTAACATTACTCTAATAGACCCCCAGGTTTGGTTATAATATGTTTTGTATGTGTCTATGGAGTTAACATTACTCTAATAGACCCCCAGGTGTGGTTATAATATGTTTTGTATGTGTCTATGGAGTTAACATCACTCCAATAGACCCCAAGGTGTGGTTATAATATGCAAGTGTGTCTTCTCAGTGTATTTTATTTTTGGTTTCTTCCTGATAGCTGAAAGCCTCAGTCAGGGAATTAATGTTAATATCTTGTTCAATAGTGAGCGTATAGATTTGTACTGATTGACTCTAGTGTAGTATAACACTCTGCTAAAGGTGTTTGGTACTCAATGCACTCTGTGTTTAACTGGGTCCCCACTAAGCAATTTGGGTGTTAAATCGCGTTCAAATGACGTCTTCGAGCTAACCGGACGTCTAGCTAGATCCGGTCTGTGACGAGTTTAAATTTTAAAGTTTTTTCAACGGCTATACATCAACGTCATTTAAACGCCTTTAGCGGCCCCTAGCGGCCGCCGAAAGTAGTGAAAATGTAGGCAGCCAGCAGGGTTTAAAATCACTATTCCTTCGTTCTGAGCACCGTATGCTACTCGAACCACCGCAGCTGATCGTATTTGTAATGATTTCTTACACTGATATTATTTGACACTGGGAGTCGCCGGGGCTCGAACTCCGGACCTTCTATTAATGAAACCTGTGCGCTACCCCTAGACCACGGCACAGCTTGTTACTTGTGTGTATTCCAGCAGCTATTAGTAGTTGACATATCCCTCCCGCTGTTCGTTTGAGGTCGGTGCATTTGTTTGACAACACAAACTACTTTATATTGATGCATAGCTATAAAACGATTTTATTTAATCAATCATTATCGTATGGTGGGGGTGGGAGACATGCAGTCTTGTGTGTTTGTGGCTGTTGGTGTCAGAATGAATTATGTAACTCAGAGTAATAGTATGCTGTCATGAGCAGCGTACCACGGCATTATGCAATTATTTATTACACTTTTAGAATTTTTCAAAGGTATTGACCAGCACGTCTTTTAGACGTGCAATGGCCAGAAACTGCTCAGTGGACGCAATCAACTATTAAGGTAGAACCGGGAGATACTGTTAGCATCCGATAATGAACAACTTGATAAAAATGTATTTAAAAAAAAAGATGGTCTAACACACGTTTGTCCTAGACGGTAATATATCGTTACATGGAAGCGTTCAGATGACGGCTACAACTCAACTAGACTATATAGTGAAATTGGCTCTTAAAATTACTTTAGTCCAATATTTGAAAACCAGGTGTGGATATTAAAGCTATTTTTTTAATCAACAAGTATGGAATAATGGATTAAATGTAATCAGCTACAATCGGTCTATAGACAGACTGACGATAGACGGTTCAAATGAGGGCTAAACCATAACCATTGGGCTAAATGACGGCTAGTGTTTACTGGGTCTGTTTGCATGCCTGCAGAGCTGTGTGTGTGTGTGTGTGTGTGTGTGTGTGTGTGTGTGTGTGTGTGTGTGTGTGTGTGTGTGTGTGCGCGCGTGCGTGCGCGTGCGTGCGCGTGCGTGCGTGCGTGCGTGCGTGCGTGCGTGTGTGTGTGTGAGAGAGAGAGAGAGAGAGATATGGCTGCAGGTCAATGTACCACATTGTTTCATAATGGGGCGGGGCAGTACGTCCTCTAGGTATATCATAACTCTATGGTTGAGAACAACACAACTGTTAGTGAATTTATTCACCGTCACCTGAAGAGACTGGACTCCATTTTGTTTTGCCACGTCAAACGGATCAAAGCATAAATATTGCAGCGTAAGTGATTTTAAACACTACACTATGTCTGGTGTTAAAGGAATAGTTAATTCACAAAATGACATCGATTGATTGCTATGTTTTTGTCGCAGGCTTTTTGTGTCTCCATATGGAACCACTGCTGGTCATCAAACGCAACAAAAACAAGACGAATGAATTAAAATCTCCATGAGGTGAGTAATCTAAAGTATTTTTTGGGGGTGAACCATCCCTTTAATAATGTTAATAAAGACACCATTCTGGAGAGGAAACGTGTGGCATTGTGACGCATTGTGAACTTGTAGATTGGCTATTTTTGGCAGAGATTTGGTGGAGAAGGGGGGGAAAAAAATCTTTTTTTTCCTGTCTCTATTGATCATTTTCAGTGGAGACAGACAGGAAAGAGGGAGAGTGAGAGAGACGGAGAAAGACACACAGCAAGGTGAGTAATGCCTTGGATCCTGAGGCTAACATGGTGTCATATCTTACCAGTCACACAATCTGGTTGAACATTGACCTGGTGTGTGTGTGTGTGTGTGTGTGTGTGTGTGTGTGTGTGTGTGTGTGTGTGTGTGCGTGCGTGCGTGCGTGCGAGAGAGAGAGAGAGAGAGAGAGAGAGAGAGAGAGAGAGAGAGAGAGAGAGAGAGAGAGAGAGAGAGAGAGAGAGAGAGAGTAATAAGTAATAAGTAACTGTATTAGAGACACCTTTGACCCTAGCTTTAGAGGAAGCTTTTATGACCACGGTCATTAAATACCAACCACTTCTACATACATAGGCCTATCATCTCAGAGCTGCAGACTATTTGTTTTTATATTTGGCAGCCTTGGACACCACAGGCTGGTTGTTAGAGGGTTTCAACAACTTGGGATGCCCCAAAAATGAGTCAAAAATAAGTATTGTGCTGTCTCTAATTGGCAGCTGTTACTTATATAGGCCTACTTATGATAACATGGTATACCGTATGTATTGTATATCCAAAGAGTACTGAATGACATGCCTATTGTATTATGAAGACATATGCCATTATTTTGCAGTTGTGGACATTGCTCAAGTACATTTACTTATACTGAACTTATAAGTAGGCCTACAGATTCTCTTACTCTTACATTTCTAGGAAGGCGGAAAAGTACTGAGAACTTTTAGGTTGTCTGTTTGTTTTTTTGAATAATCTTTCCCCCTATAATGCAATTGACAGAAGGGGGCATGGTGGTGCAGTTGGTTGCGCTGTTACCTCACAGCTAACCTCGCGTCACCAGGCTTTCTGGGGGAAAGCCTGGTATTCGTTTACTAAACCAGTTGATCCGGTCTAGACTGGATGGCATCCTATGTCATTTTGTAGTCAAAACAGACTACACTTTGGCAGGAACTACCAAACCGGCCAATTTGTAATCCGTTTTTACTACAAAATGCCATCCACTCCCGACCGGATCAAAAGCCCAAAATTGGAAGCGATCCCAGGCTACCTCACAGCTAGAAGGTCCTGGGTTTGAGTCCCACTGGGGGTGAAGGAAGGAAAACATAATTTATATTCCTGGAAACATAAAGAAAGCATACTTCCACTTTTACTAAACCTATGAAATGAGCTCAGTGCGGTGCTTCTCAAACTTGGGTCCAGGGACCCCCAGGGTTCCTCCAGTGGGTTCTAAATGGACCCTTACAGGTCCATGTTTTTTCCATTTATTCATTCTCCAGAACCAACCGGCTCAGTTCAGTCAGTGTGTTGGTGTTTGCATGACTTTTATTATTGACATATTATCATTGTGGTCACTGAAGTGCAGTTACCCAACTTGACCAACAGGTGGCATCTCAGTGCAGCATCATGTGGCAGAAAAAACAGAGTTATTGTAGAAGAGGCATATTTGTCATTAGTAGTAATACTGTGGTGCCATAGGTTTGTCTTTTTTTCTTCTTCTATTTTGTATATGTCTATGGAGTTAAGATTACCCTATTAGACCCCCAGGTGTGGTCATAATGTTTTGTATGTGGGTCAGTGACGTGACGCCCCCAAAAATGTGTTTTTAAAAAAACTTTAAATAGCAGGCATAAAAATTATTTACTTTTGTTCTACTCACTCTCAACTTTATGGAAACACATTTTGTTTTTAGATATTTTATTGGAATCAGACTTTATTCAGCAGTTTGTTGTACTTGTGCCTAAAATCGTCATATGGTGTGACATGACTATAATGTTCATAAAATGAAAATGGAGTACACCTTCATTAAGTTACTCACTTTATCAAAGTCCTTTATCATAACTAACCTGTGATCCACTATAGTTTTGTGAAAATTAATTAAATCTGTATTTCTTTTTCATAATCAACACTCTGTGTGAGGCCCATGTTGTCGATCTTTCAATTATTTTAAATTTATTCTGACAAAACTTTCTCTAAAATTACACAAATATTTGTGACTCTTCCTGATACTATTTTCTATGTACTCCATAAAATCTTTTTTGGTTTCATCATTAATAAAGGTATGATTTTTCACTATTTGGAATGTCACCTAATGATTTAGTGTCACACCGTATGATTATATCTTCATGTGTCAAAGCAAATTGTGTTTTAACCTACCTATTAGTGAGTACTGAACTTTACTGATTGATTAAACAATTACCCAGGAAAAACAGCAACAGTAAAATTGCTTTAACATTAAATAACATGGCCTTAATATTTCGGAAGAGGATATTATTGTAGGGCTTTAACATGGGATAACAAAGAATTGTAGTAGATGGATGATGAGGATGTGTACAGGAATGCTACGCACACCTAAGTCTTCTGCCGGCCCACGGCAGAAGGATCTTAAAGAGACAATAATGTGCATAGCCACACTGGGAGCCAAGGCAACATTTTATTAACACCAATTAGTGGAAACAGAACTCAGCATTCAGGTGGATTGTTTTTTTCCAAAGTCTCCTGAACTTGAACACAGCATTTTGTATTGAAAAAATGTATTTAGGAATCATGACATTACACCACATCTCCACTAGCTAAAGAGTGCTGGGTTGCGCAACTCCGAAAATAGCTGATCTACAAGCTCTCGCAGCACGACACGTTGAGAGCTTGTAGATCAGCTATTTTCGCTATTTTTGTCTCAGGTCCTACCTTAACACTGTCCAGTCCAGTGAGTGAAAGTACAAAAGCATTAGATTAGATTAGACAAGACAAGACATTTAGAGTAGACTGTATTGTTGTACATCAGCCAGTCATATTTGGTGAGGGTAGCAAACCGGCTGCCTTGTTGCGGTTCTGCTATGCCACAGACAACTTCCTGCTCTTCGTAGAAAACGCAGTCTCGCCCCTTTGGCCAGACAAAACCATTTTAAATTTTTCCAATTTGATTCATGCAGTTTATCTCTAGCCCCTCCTTATTAATGGTAACAATCTGCCCCACACATGGATTTCCCTCATATTTGATTATGACCAACTGTCCTTGTGTGTATTCATCTGAAGAGGTGTCTGAATCCTCAGCTTGGGCCTCTCCAATAGATGCACTTGTGTCCAGCACCTGAGTAGAAGACCTTCAGGACGAGACATTTAAATGTCATTTATTTGTCAGGTAGATTGTTCTTAGTTGTAAAATGTAATTACTAGCAGGTGCTCAAGTTTGCCAAGCATATACTCACTGAGCTCCGGAAGCTGTTTTGGGCCTGCAGCTGAGCTGGGTAGGGGAAAGTTCCGCAGATGGGCCACCACTTAGTTAAGGAAGAAAAGGAATGAATCGATGACAATGGAATGAAAAGGAATGAATCGATGACAATGGAATGTATAGTTTAAGACGAAGAGAAAATATTGTTTAGATTGAAACAATATGTTAAGGTTTCTGTGAAGGGGTTTCTGCTCTGTCTGATGAATTTGAAGTATCACTGAATGAATCTAAATTAAATTTTATGTAAAAATGTTTAAAACAAATGTTTAAATGGACAAAAGAAACATGGGACTTTGTTATTTATTGTTATATCTGTAGGAAAATACAGTATATATCATATGGTGTGACAATCAAGTCATATGGCGTGACAAGCAGACATGTCACACCATTATGATGAAGTGTCACACCATATTACGTTTTCTGCATTTAGGTTTACCTTGAGGCTACTAGGTACACATTATCATGCTAACAACATGCTAGCTATAACAAAGCAACCTAGATTTACATGTAATTATGACCAAAACTTCAAATAACTTTAGCTTTTTTAATGAAAAGGTGTCACACCAACAGACATCCAGAAGTGCCACACTTGTCAAAGTTTCAACAAGATGGCATTTCATGAAAATGTTAAAATCATAACTCACCTCAGACACCTGTCTTGCAGTTGTGCTGGGAGTGCTTAATAGCCTTACAGAAGAAGGACCTCTTTAGCCAATAGGTGTCCAAATAATTGCCTGTTTAATTTTTCCAAACTAGTGTCACACCAAATGATTTTGGTTTGGGGGACAAAATCTTTTTGATCAGAAATGACTGAAAACATTATGCTTTGACTTTGAAAAGATATAGGCTCACAAATAGACATTTTTGTGAGCCTAAATTCATTTTTAAATGAATTTTAGCAATTCTTTTTCTTAGTTTTATTCAAGTTCCCACTTTGAGAAACAAGGTCGGGACAGTCACACCATATGAGTTTTGCCATGTTTGGTTGAAAATTCTGAAGAAATGAGGAATGAAATGTTTTAATCTTGAGTAAGTTCACATAAAGCTTAATGTCCTGCACAATATTCAGAAGGTTTTTGACAAATATATTGTTTATTTATACATGTTTGACACCGAGGACAGCAAAAACGCTACGTCACGTCACCCACCCATGTGTCTATGGAGTTAACATTACTCTAACAGACCCCCAGGTGTGGTTATAATATGTTTTGTATGTGTCTATGGAGTTAACATAAATCTAATAGACCCCCAGGTGTGGTTATAATATGTTTTGTATGTGTCTATGGAGTTAACATTACTCTAACAGACCCCCAGGTGTGGTTATAATTATGTTTTGTATGTGTCTATGGAGTTAACATTACTCTAATAGACCCCCAGGTGTGGTTATAATATGCTTTGTATGTGTCTATGGAGTTAACATCACTCTAACAGACCCCCAGGTGTGGTTATAATATGTTTTGTATGTGTCTATGGAGTTAACATTACTCTAATAGACCCCCAGGTGTGGTTATAATATGTTTTTTATGTGTCTATGGAGTTAACATTACTCTAACAGACCCCCAGGTGTGGTCATAATATGTTTTGTGTCTATGGAGTTAACATTACTGTAATACACCTCCAGGTGTGGTTATAATATATTGTGTATGTGTCTATGGAGTTAACATTACTGTAATAGACCCCCAGGTGTGGTTATAATATATTGTGTATGTGTCTATGGAGTTAACATTACTCTAATAGACCCCCAGGTGTGGTTATAATATGTTTTTTATGTGTCTATGGAGTTAACATTACGCTAACAGACCCCCAGGTGTGGTCATAATAGTGCGACGATTCGTAGAATCATAGCTAGTTCGGTGGACGGTCACAAGGGGGGCGCGCGCGCGGAGGGGGGCGGGACACAGGGTCCTGCCCCCCCCCTTACCCAGGGTTCTTAGGGAAGCTAGCTGGTGGGTCTCAGTCTTGTTGCATAGCACTGCTGCTGCTACCACGCTGCAGTACACACACAAGTGCCACACTTGTTGCTTGCAGGTAGCTGTGCTGTTGCCCACCGCTTGGAGAGGGTGCCTAACTTGGCTGAGTATTTCTGGCTGTTTCTGCTATTTTACTATCGCTCAATTCATGTTCTTAGCTGCCAAACTAAGAAGCTGTGTTCTTGGCCAGGTTGTATGGGAAGTTTGAGATTGTTATTCTGGTAATCGCTGAATTCTAAACTGCTGTTTCAAGGTTCAGATTTCTTGCTATCGTTGCTGGTGCCTAGCTGATTTCTGTACTTTCAGTTGTTTGTTGCTAAAGCTATTTCAAAGGTGCTACAGGCTTGCTAAAGTTGCTAAAGGTAAACTCAGTATCATAGAAGTTGGCTGTGGCTACGGGCTAAACTAACTTATTTCGTGCCCTGGTGGGCCTTTACTGGGCTACCATGAGTTAAAGTAATCTCAGTTGTTGGGTTTGTCGATAACAATGTCAGTACTTTGCAACGGCGCGGGCCGTATCGGCTAGCGCGGAACAACAGGTTTAATGTACAGTCAGCTAGGAGCTAGGTGGCTATTGCTAGCCGGCTATTTCGGTAAGGATGCTGTTAGCTGGTAAATCAATGTGCTAGCCATGTCAAGGCATAGAGCGGCGGCCCGCGTTAAAACATGGCCCCGTAGCAAGTAATGAATCACGCTAGGAGGATTCAGTTTGTAGGTTGCAGGTGTCTGTAAACGGCAGCGTTCACCTAGCTCTGAGCTAGCCGAGTCACGTCAAGCGGTGATTTACGGCATGACGTTCGGCAGCGAATACTAAGCGCTGCGTGTGGGAAATGTAGTTCTCTATCATGCCAAGCCTCGGCGTCGTGCTAGTAGCAAGAGTCGTATGAATTACTAGTCACGTCAGGCCAGGAGGAAGCTTTCGATTCAAGCTTCGCTCGCAGCATGCTTAATCTAGTTAGTATGGGGCCTATATTGCTTCTGCCTCGCCTCGGGTTATGTGTATGTTTTCCTCTTTTTGCACTGTCTGGCCGTCTTAACTCATTCTGAGCCCAGGACATTAACGGATTAGGGGGTCCAGAGTGCCCCCTCCCGGCCCCATTAACGGCCGCTGTCTTATTTTGAAGGCCAGAAGTCTAGACCGGAAGTACTTCCGGTCTGACGTCATCGGATCGTGCACCGGAACCGATGCGTGTCCACGTGGAGTTGTGTAATGGCCGACCGGGAGCTTTTATAACTGTGTAAAATAAGCGAGCATCTGCCTCCATCCTAGCTTCTAAAGTGTAGTTTTGAGATAATGGACATTAAAGATGAGATCGGCCGTCCACCTCAATGTTATGGGATGACTATTGTGTGCTCGTGGAGCCGTGATGATGACAAATCAGCGCGGATTTCGTCTCCGGAGCGTCGGCCATTGTACTAGGTATTTTTACTCGCCGTTACAGTAATATATTACTTTTCCCGCGACATCGCGTGGATGGCACTATAGATACTCTATTACTTTTCCCGCGACATCGCGGGGTTGGCTTTTAATGAGTTAACAGCTGCTGCTTATGAGGTGCTAGTTGCTAGACCATAGCAGCTAAATGGTTTCTGTCGCCTCTTGGACCACAGTAGGGCTGCTGCCAGTTACCGTGGCGTAGAAGCCCTCGCGGGATGAATTATTAAATACAGTAATCGCCTCTCTTTGAGAAGCCTATAAAGGATGTCTGTCTGCTTGGGCTCCTGAGAGGAGGAAACCCGCAAGCTCATAGGTGCCACAGTTTACGTGCAAACAATGTTTTGCTTCCGCTAACGCAAGTCGTGCCTGTCTGTCCTGACGTCACCAGTTGAACTCGCTAGTGCATGCAGGGAATCGTAGTCTTCTCTATATGCTCGGTAGCTCCAGCTAAATATTCTCTTCTGCTACGGTAGGAGCCATCGTTCATTCCAGCCACGAGCTGTCTGTTGATGGTCGGCTAGCTTGCAACTCAGAACTCATGTAGCTAAAGAGGTTTGCTAACGTTCCGTAATGACTCTTCAAGCTGCCTATTCCATGGGGGTTGCGTGTGTCCGTGGTCAGCAGCTACCTAGCATACAGGCTAGCAGAGGGTAACGTCACGAA
Source organism: Nannobrachium achirus (assembly GCF_963921795.1). Lineage (NCBI taxonomy): Eukaryota > Metazoa > Chordata > Actinopteri > Myctophiformes > Myctophidae > Nannobrachium > Nannobrachium achirus. Next base: position 10,572,766 of record NC_137819.1, on the reverse strand, counting down.
GCGAAGGGTGGCGCACGGTCTGCGCATTCTGAGCACATGGGTAATGTGGCTCTCTAGCATTTAACCTCTATGTCACCTGGTCCGTTACGATTCTTTTTCGTTATTATATTATTTTATGTGCACGCGCAGTTCAATAGGGCAGGGATGCGCATGTATTATCAATGTCTATGCTTCGCTTGTGCCCACTGTACAAGCTTAGCATACAGGCTTCGTTTGCTGTTCATGAGGATTTTGCCTGGTCTCGGTTAATGCTAGCTTTGCCCAAGCTGCGGCTGCCTGCTGGCATAGCAGCTGATGATGGTTGCCGATGCTACTCTGGTGAAAACGCTAACATCTGTTTATGTTTGCAGCTCGGGCCAGAAACTGCCGCGTGTCTGTTGGCATCAGGGCGGCGTCGAGTGTGGCAGCGTTGAAGTCATTGGATACTATCCTCTATCGAGCTGCCGTATTGTTTCAATCTAAGGTTATAGTTCTGGGTCACTGCGTATCGCACTGTATGTCCTTGTGGTGTTTCCGTAGCTGCGGCACTCGAGCTAATAATTACAGCTAAGGCTACTGCTAGTGAAAAATGACGAGTTGTTTATCTTTACAATCACATTAAAGCGGCCACAGGACTGTTGCATCATGTTCACCATTGCAGCTCCAGGATAAAGGCTGCTAACGCCATGCTTTCTTTTCAGCTCAGGCTAAAGTGCTACATGTCTGTTGCTGCAGCTCACGCCAAAGCGAATACTTGTTGGTTGCTAACATTCTGTTTATTATTTCAGCTCCAAGCCGGAGTGGCTGCAGGCCCACTGCTACGTCATCAGGTTATCATGGCAGCTTTATGCTAAAGCGGCTACATGTTCCACTAATCGTGTTTTACTTTTTAGCTTCTTGCTGCGGCTGCTACATGTCTAAATGCTAACATAATTTCTATCCTTTCAGCTCATGCTGGAGCTGCTGCATAGCTGCTACTACAGCAGGTCGCCATAGCAGCATGGCGCTGCAGCTGCTGAGGTTTTCTGCTAACAGATTTATCATTACAGCTCCAAGCCGGAGCTGCGGCATGCCCCCGCCACGGCATCAGGTTAGCATGGCAGCTTTATGCTAAAGCTGCTACATGTTCCACTAAATCGCGTTTTTCTTTATAGCTTCGGGCCACGGCTGCTACATGTTGCTGCTAACATCATGTTTGTCCTTTCAGCTTCTTGCCGGAGCCGCTGCATAGCGGCTGCTACAGCATGCCATCATTGCAGCGTCGCGCTGCAGCGGCTGAGTGTTTTCTGCTAACATGTTTATCTTTATAGTTTCGTCCACTACTGCATAATTCCATGAGACCAGTCAGGAGTCGGTTAGCACTGGAGAGGGCATTGCTACTACAGCTTCCGCTACTTCTGCCGCTACCATGAGCTGCCAGCCTGCCAGCCTGCCCGCCCGCCCTCCCGCCCGCATGCCTGCCCGCCTGCACGCCTGCACGCGCCATATTCAGCAGACGGAAGTGGCCTACCGCCAGCCCGCCGCCGCCTGCCTTCCCGCCCGCCTGCCTTCCCACCTGCCTGTCGGCCCTCCCGTCCGGCTGCCCGCCCGCCCGCTACAGCATCAGTTAATGCTATTACTGCTGCTACCATGAGCATGATCCAGCGCTGCGTCGTGCTGGAAGCCTGTGGTGCCGGGCCATCTTCCGGAGGCGCTGTCAGGCTGCGACCGTCGTCGCCACCGCCAGGTCGCAAGGGAACATGGGAAGCTGCAGTTCCAGCACCAGCGGTGGGAACTCCATTCCTCTCGCCAGCTGCAGCTTTCCCAGATGCCCTGAGGAGCCACACTCTAGCAGGTAAATAGCAACGCATTTGCTTGTTCGATTCTGTGAGCGTTCAGCCGCTCTCTAAGCTTGCTAATAATAGGCAACCATAGTTGGATAGCAGCGACTTACTTGTACTGAATGTTGGGCTTTAGCCGCTCTCTAGGCTTGCATAGCTTGCCTTTAAAGGTCAAGACGGGTATCTCGTGGAGATTCTCTAGGGTGACCATACGTCCTCTTTTGCCCGGACATGTCCTCTTTTAGGGGGCTGTCCGGCCGGTCCGGGGGGGTTTTATAAATTCCTTCAAATGTCCGGGGTTTCGCGCATATCACAGTTTAAGCACGGACATTTACAATGCACGTTCAATGGTTCTTTTGGAAACACACTGTGAGAGGCGCTAACCCCGGAACGTGTATTATTCATACTACTCTCTGCCTGCGATCCCTCCCTCCCTCAGCCTGTCTCGCTTTCAGATCAGAGGCAGAGCAGAGCAGAGCTCTGCAGCAGATCGCGCAGCGCAGAGCCAAACGAACTGCAAACGCTATTAATGCTCACTCCCTCAGCAACTGTGTTTACATTGGTGAAGGAATCTTGCCTGCTACTCCCTCAATCCTGGTCTAAAAATGACGGGAGACGGCTCTACGGATGCGTATCGGCGAGGCGAAGGTGGTCGCGACGACCGCGGCTTTCAATCACTGATGAAATGCACAAAAAGTGCGAGTGACCAACATTGAGAAGCAGAGCGTTCTGTCAGCAAAGCTGGTAGTCTTCTGTGTCCATTTAGGCATTTTACAATTATAAAAGTTCTGCTTCAAGCCCATAACACTGCAAAGTAGCTTACAAGACAGTCTGTGCGAGGTGAGAGCTCTTCTGCTAACTAAATTGACAGAATCTTTTCTACAACCTTGTAAAGCAGAAGATACGGCGGTTTGAATAATGGGCTACCTCTCTTTTATTTAGTTACAAAGCTGAACGTTCATACAGGAGCCAAAAGGCATACTTTATCAGTGGATCTCTAGCCTATTAATAGATTTGTAAAGGGTCCAATTGGAACCCCCTCAAAATTGAATACATAATAGGATATTAGTGGTATAGGGCATAATTGAGCGGTAAACTAGTAATAGAAAAAAAATTGGGGGATAAAATTATATATATATATATATATGCCGGGTAGAGTGTCCTCTTTTTGGATTTTCAGAATATGGTCACCCTAGATTCTCATATGTGCAGCAGCAGACTCTGCAGCAGAGCGCTCCGTGGGCTGCGAAAATTTTCTCTGTGATCCTAAAAGTCAGCGACCTTAGGCGTGGTTTCATTGTTATGGTCAACAAGCTAAAGCTAAGATGGTAATTTCTGCGGCAAGCACATGCGGTCACCAAGGCCAGGCTTAAGATGCGACTAGCACATGGCCTCTGAAGATTGCAGCTCGCAGTTTAAGCAGGGAAGGTACACCAGTGTCAGTCGCAGAACTAACTCTCCCTTCTGTCCTTTCATGTCCATGCTGAACACCGGGCTGTCTGCCCGACGTCCTCGTCTCACGACCCCCGGGAGAGAGCTGCCAGATTTGCGGCCCGCCCCTCTTCACTCTGCATTCTCTCCGGATCGGAACAGCCACACCACCAGCACTTCTGGTGCCCTCAGCTAACTCAAGATCCTGCACGCCAAGCTATCAAGCACACACAACACAGGACTGACCGAAGCGTAATGGTTCCAAGCTGGAGTTGGACGCGTTTCAGTTAACGCTCCTGCTGCTGATGCTAATAGTGCTGCAGGCACTATTAGCAGGGTTGTTCCATAGGGTTCATTTTGCTGCTTTTGCTGCGTTACTCGGGGCACGCGCCCCTGATAGGTTGCGTGTTTTATTTGCTGCTTCTGTTGCGTTACTCGGGGCACGCGCCCCTGATAGGTTGCGGGCCACGATAAATATTACGCTTTAATATTTCAATCACGCAAAGCTAGGTGGTTGCTGGGGTGTCAGTTAGGTAGGATATATCAAGCTGTCTGGTGCTGAAGTTAGATGAATTAAAGGTCTCATCGCTGCTTCTGGTTCTGCTGTCTGTTTATATATTTCAGTGTTGCTGCTCCCGCTTGTCACTAGGCTGTTTAGTATGGCTTCCAGTTAGATTTCAGTTTCGCTATAGTCAGCAGAACCGCCTTCCTCACCGTTGGTTCGGTCTGCCAGCTGCTAATATTCTTACTTATTATTTTGCTTTAGCAGGATTAATAGCGTTTCTGGCAAGCCGTTAATTCTCTTACTTATTTTGCTTAGTAGTATTTATAGCAAGCCATGCAGGCGGCTACATTCTTACTTATTTTGCTTTAGCAGTATTAATAGCCATCTATAGCAATAGGACAGGCAGTTCATAGTTTGCCCCCGCAGTAATGATAATTCTTAATCGCTAGAGTCACAGCAGAGCTGCCTTCCTCGCAGTTGGCTAGCGCTGGCATGGGATTCTGAGCTTTTGGCGTGTTTTGGGGGTTTTGTAGTTTTGGGGGGTCTCGGGCCAGAGCTCGCTGTAATAAGATTATGCCCTCGATACTCATGGCAACATGGGGATCGTGGGTCAGCGAGTAATGGCCCGAGGCAGAACCCATGCCAAACAATGCTTCACTTAGGATATAGATTCTATGCTGTCTTATAGTAGCGCTTAAGGTAGGCTGCCAATACAATGCGCTTATATAGGCCTTAGATATTATGCTGTCTCTATAGTAGGGTGCTCAATATGCCATGCTGTGTGATGCTTGCTTCTGCTTTCATTCTTGTCAATAAAGTATACCTAACCCAAGTGATCGTCTCCTGAAATAGTGCGACGATTCGTAGAATCATAGCTAGTTCGGTGGACGGTCACAAGGGGGGCGCGCGCGCGGAGGGGGGCGGGACACAGGGTCCTGCCCCCCCCCTTACCCAGGGTTCTTAGGGAAGCTAGCTGGTGGGTCTCAGTCTTGTTGCATAGCACTGCCCCGCCACCACCCCAGCTCCACCGTCAGGTTCTGCTTCAGATCCCCCGTGGGGGGTCTCGGGCCAGAGCTCGCTGTAATAAGATTATGCCCTCGATACTCATGGCAACATGGGGATCGTGGGTCAGCGAGTAATGGCCCGAGGCAGAACCCATGCCAAACAATGCTTCACTTAGGATATAGATTCTATGCTGTCTTATAGTAGCGCTTAAGGTAGGCTGCCAATACGATGCGCTTATATAGGCCTTAGATATTATGCTGTCTCTATAGTAGGGTGCTCAATATGCCATGCTGTGTGATGCTTGCTTCTGCCTTCATTCTTGTCGATAAAGTATACCTAACCCAAGTGATCGTCTCCTGAAATATGTTTTGTGTCTATGGAGTTAACATTACTGTAATAGACCTCCAGGTGTGGTTATAATATAGTGTGTATGTGTCTATGGAGTTAACATTACTGTAATAGACCCCCAGGTGTGGTTATAATATATTGTGTATGTGTCTATGGAGTTAACATTACTCTAATAGACCTCCAGGTGAGGTTATAATATGTTTTGTATGTGTCTATGGAGTCATCATTACTCTAACAGACCCCCAGGTGTGGTTATATTGTTTTGTGTGTATCTATGGAGTTAACATTACTGTGGTTATAATATGCAAATATGTCTTCTCTGTGCGTTTTTGGTTTCTTCCTGAAAGCTGAAAGCCTCTGAGTCAAAAGGCCCAATCAGAATACACCTCTTCACTGAGAGAGAGACGGTGTAGGAGAGACAGACAGACCAAAAAAGGTTGCTGCACCAGAGAGCTGTGTGTGTGTGTGTGTGTGTGTGTGTGTGTGTGTGTGTGTGTGTGTGTGTGTGTGTGTGTGTGTGTGTGTGTGTGTGTGTGTGTGTACTTCCTCGCTGTCTCAGCTTTACCGCACAGGAAGTGAGAGCCGTTTCAAACAGGAAGTCTCCCTGCATCTTGTATCTTGCTTTTAAGGGGAAAATAGTGCATTATAAAACACCTTATTGGATTGTGATCCTAGGGGGGGAGTGAGAGAGAGAGAGAGAGAGAGAGAGAGAGAGACAGAGACAGAGACAGAGACAGAGACAGAGACAGACAGACAGTTACTGGAAATCTTTTTCTTCCTATCGCCAAAAATAAAAGTCTGGGTTTCCGAGGCTACTGGAAATCTGACGCGGGTTAATTTACCATAACCGTCATAAAATGTCAATGTCATCGTTATACCAAATCCATGTGTCATTTATAGCATTAAAACATAGAGATCATTATTTTCAGAATGCTCTGCTCTTATGTTCTGCTCTGTCTGTTGGTGACATGATGAATCATAACCCTAAAGAGCAAATAAAGACAAGCAAACTACACATAGAGAGGTATTATTATTTTGTAGTAGAAACCATGGTAGGCTAGAAACAGTTTTTAGAAACTGCTTCTCGTTCTGTGTAAAACTAAATGGTTGTTTATTAGGCTAGATAGTGATATTAAAAGTAACATCCGGTCTAGAGCCCGCCTACTGTATCCGGTCATCTTCACACACACACACACACACACACACACACACACACACACACACACACACACACACACACACACACACACATGCATACACGGAGAGTGTTTCCGTATACCGGATCTACAACATGCACAGAGACTTTATCCCCGCCATGGTGGAACTACTTCACCAGTTTACTGTAAACCACGTGATTTAGGAGGAGATGTGTCGTTGTCAGTAGGGTGTGGTTTACTTTGAGTATTTAGTGTTTGTGAATTTGGTATTTTACAAAGAAAATATTTAGGCTACAATCAAAATAATTCGATCATGAAAAAAAGCCTACTTTAATAAAGGAACTGCTGAACCAGTGGACATCTCAAAGCTGCAGACCTGCAGCAGCAGCAGCAGTAGTAGTAGTACATGTATAACCTAACTTTGTTTAGTGAATAAAACATTATTTTAAACATGGTAGAGTATGTTAATTTAGTAGGCCTATTATTAACATGATAGAACAATTCCACCGTCTATCTCAGACCAGTGGTGACCACTGCTGGTAGTTCTGTTGTTGCAACAGCTGTCTCCCTGCTCTTCTACTCTGTGGTCCAGTAGGACCCCTGCTGGTTGACAAGAGCTACTGCATGCATCTGCATATACTGTAGTCTCAGATATTAGTGTGTGTGTGTGTGTGTGTGTGTGTGTGTGTGTGTGTGTGTGTGTGTGTGTGTGTGTTTAAAGGCACTGGGCAAATGGCTGAAAGGCTACAATAAAGGATGCTGATGGTTAATGCCATGCATCTCTAGTATGTTGTGTTTTCTGATCTATTGTATTGACAGGTTTAATAAAGAGCAACATGGAGAGCAAGAAGGAGGAAGCTGACAAACATCACATCCACAGAGCAGAGTCTCCAACACCCAGCTGTGTGTCTATGAAGAGTGACCACTCTAAATATGAACCTCCTCTCTTCAGTGATCAACCTGGACCTCCACACACACTGTATGTCAATCCTCCTAATATATATAACACTATAACATGACAAAATGATCTCAGAGAGAGGGCGAGATCATTTAGCGACCTACAACTGGGTTGCAACCTGGTCGGTAGTTTTCACCGACTGGGTCGCTAAATCTACCGACTGGGTCGCTAAATATACCGACTGGGTTGCTAAATCTACCGACTGGGTCGCTAAATCTACCGACTGGGTCGCTAAATCTACCGACTGGGTCGCTAAATCTACCAACTGGGTCGCTTAATTTACCGACTGGGTCGCTAAATCTACCGACTGGGTCGCTAAATTTACAGACTGGGTCGCTAAATCTACAGACTGGGTTGCTAAATCTACCGACTGGGTCGCTAAATCTACCGACAGGGTCGCTTATCCACCGACCGGGCTGCTAACCCTAACCCTAACCTTAACCAAAACCCGAGAGAGGGCGAGATCATTTAGCGACCTACAACTGGGTTGCAACCTGGTCGGTAGTTTTCACCGACTGGGTCCCTAAATATACCGACTGGGTTGCTAAATCTACCGACTGGGTCGCTAAATTTACCGACTGGGTCGCTAAATCTACCGACTGGGTCGCTAAATTTACCGACTGGGTCGCTAAATCTACCGACTGGGTCGCTAAATCTACCGACTGGGTCGCTAAATCTACCGACTGGGTCGCTTAATTTACCGACTGGGTCGCTAAATCTACCGACTGGGTCGCTAAATCTACCGACTGGGTCGCTAAATCTACCGACTGTGTCGCTAAATCTACCGACAGGGTGGCTTATCCACCGACCGGGCTGCTAACCCTAACCCTAACCCAAACCCTAACCCTAACCCTAACCCTAACCCAAACCCTAACCCTAACCCTAACCGTCGGTAGATTTAGCGACCCAGTCGGTAGATTTAGCGACCCAGTCGGTGATTTAGCGACCCAGTCGGTAGATTTAGCGACCCAGTCGGTAGATTTAGCGACCCAGTCGGTAGATTTAGCAACCCAGTCGGTAGATTCAGCGACCCAGTCGGTAGATTTAGCAACCCAGTCGGTAGATTTAGCGACCCAGTCGGTAGATTTAGCAACCCAGTCGGTGATTTAGCGACCCAGTCGGTAGATTTAGCGACCCAGTCGATAGATTTAGCGACCCAGTTGGTGATTTAGCGACCCAGTCGGTGATTTAGCGACCCAGTCGGTAGATTTAGCGACCCAGTCGGTAGATTTAGCAACCCAGTCAGTGATTTAGCGACCCAGTCGGTAGATTTAGCAACCCAGTCGATGATTTAGCGACCCAGTCGGTAGATTTAGCAACCCAGTCGGTAGATTTAGCAACCCAGTCGGTGATTTTGCAACCCAGTCGGTAGATTTAGTGACCTGGTCGGTATTAGCGACCAGTCGGTAGATTTAGCAACCCAGTCGGTAGATTTAGCGACCCAGTCGGTAGATTTAGCAACCCAGTCGGTAGATTTAGCGACCCAGTCGGTAGATTTAGCAACCCAGTCGGTAGATTTAGCGACCCAGTCGGTAGATTTAGCAACCCGGTCGGTGGATTTAGCGACCCAGTCGGTAGATTTAGCAACCCAGTCGGTGGATTTAGCGACCCAGTCGGTGAAAACTACCGACCAGGTTGCAACCCAGTTGTAGGTCGCTAAATGATCTCGCTCCTACTGGGATCTCATGCATGTGTAAACTACTATAAAACAATACATTAATAACAGTGTCCTTCATGTTGAATCTGTTTCTACATTATCAGTTAGTATGGTGCAATTTGTGAATGAAGTTGTACAAATCACAATGTCACTATACAGACTGACTGCTTGTGTACATGACCTGTTTATATGGAACACGCTATCTGGAATATATATATATCTATTTAACAAACTATGTTATAGAATATCTATCTATGCAACACAACTAAGTGATCTCATGCAAATGATTGAAAACCAAGAGCACATTGTCTCCAACACCCTGTCCTCTATGTAGTGGAGAGCTCATCCCCGCTGCCCATAAACCAGGGGTATTCAATTAAATTGTTCAGGGAGCTACATTGTCAGAAACCCAAGGGGCCGGGGGCCGGGGGCTGGACTAAACAGCATTGCAGCATGTTGTAGCTTGTTTACAACATGTTGCGGCTACTTCTTGACCTGGGGCCCATGACCCATGTTTCTCCCACATACAGCTAGCTTAAGTTGGCTCAGCGTTGAAGACAGAGTTAAACAACTAAAAATGGGATTGACTTTCAAAATAATCAACGCAAATCTGCCCTCCATCCCCTCAGTACCCGCATATCTGACCAAACATCTCCAAAAAGTTAGCGACACCCCCCCCCTCCCCATACCTTAGCCCCACCACCTAGTTTCCCATATCCTGTACATAGTGTTTTTATAACTGCGATATTATTGAATCTTTTCTTTGCTTTCTATTTAGTATGTCCATGAATTAAATACTGAGGGCTTCCAACATAAAAAAGATCGTAAAAGGTCTTATTTGGGATGTTCCTTTTAGGCAGGGTGTTTAACTGTACCTGTCCTGTAGGCCTACTACTTTTCAATTGTATTGACTATACTCTAAGTACTGTTCTCCATTTTTGTCTAATAAAATAATCAATCAAAAAACTCTCTCATACTACACAAATAAAAATATTTTTCATTCACATGATAATTATATAAACATTTGTATGATTCCAGAAGTCACAGAGCAGAGTCTCCAACACCCAGCCTACTGTCTATGAAGAGTGACCAGTCTAAAGGATTCCCTCCCCTCTTCAGTGATGAACCAAAGTATGTTAATCCTCCTATACAATATATAACACTATAACATGACAAAGTGATTTCATATAAAACAAAACATGTTCATATTCAAACGTTTTCAGTGGTGTGTTCAGTGGTGAAGTGATTGATTGTTAGAAGTGACCATCAGAGTGTGCAGAAACAACAGCCTTTAAAAATTAGGCTGTGTTAATTTGGCAACGTACACACAGGCAGACTATTACACTATTACAAACATTATGGACACAAGACATTAACTATCAGTCTAGTTCTGTACAACATTATGGACACAAGACAGTCTGGTTCTGTACAACATTATGGACACAAGACATTAACTATCAGTCTGGTTCTGTACAAACATTATGGACACAAGACATTAACTATCAGTCTAGTTCTGTACAACATTATGGACACAAGACATTAACTATCAGCATCCTTTATTGGAAACATTTCATCACATTTGCACAGAGCCTTTTCATACACACACACAACACCAAAACAATGGCACCACATCACTCTCTCTCATACACACACACACACACACACACACACACACACACACACACACACACACACACACACACACACACACACACACACACACATACATACAAATATAGACAAGGAATATCTATCAAAGCCTGGGGTTCCAGACAGGCTGGCAGCGCCAGACTATATCTATGTGTGTGTGTGTGTGTGTGTGTGTGTGTGTGTGTGTGTGTGTGTGTGTGTGTGTGTGTGTGTGTGTGTGTGTGTGTGTGTGTGTCTGTCTGTCTGTACAACAAACTATGTGTTATTACTGTTTCTAACATTAAATAGCAAACCCCTAAAAGTGATACTGATGATAAATGTCTAAACATTTGTATGATTCCAGAAGTCACAGAGCAGAGTCTCCAACACCCAGCTGTGTGTCTGTGAAGAGTGACTGGTCTAAAGAATTTAATCCTCCAGACTTCAGTGAACCTGGACCTCCACACACACAGTATGTCAATCCTCCTGTACAATATATACAGTAACACTATAACTATAATATAATATAATATATAATATATATAACACTATAACATGACAAAGTGATCTGTCTGACTGTTGTCATTATGGAGAGAATCCTACTGGATAGAGTTGTCGATCATATTAATTCATTTGATAACCAGTTTGGGTTCAAAGCAAAGCATGGTACTGACTGACTTTGCTCTCAAAGATATTGTGAGCAAATACAAAGAACGTAACTCATCGGTCCTCATGTGTTTTATTGACGCATCTCGGGCCTTTGACCGGGTTAATCACAGGAAGCTCTTCTTAAAAATGAAGCAAAGAGGTGTGCCTGGATATATTGTGCGGGTCCTGGCCTACTGGTACGCCCACCAGACCATGCGAGTCAAATGGGGTGGGAGTATATCGGCCCCATTTGGGGTTAGCAATGGGGTCCGGCAGGGGGGAATTTTAAGTCCCATTTTATTTAATTTATATATGGATGACTTATCTGCTCAATTGAGAGGTTGTAACACTGGTTGCATGGTTGGGGAAACAATTGTAAACCACCTGATGTATGCTGATGACCTGGTGGTCCTGAGTCCCAGTAGTGCTGGTTTACAGCAGCTCCTGGACGTATGTTCTCTGTATGGCGTAGATCATGACATAAAATACAATGCCAGCAAAAGTGCTGTTTTAATAAGTAGGACTAAAGAGGACAAGCGTCTTAATTTTCCTGTATTTAAATTATCAGACAATAATCTAGAAGTCTGGAATAAAATCAAATACCTTGGTCACTTCATTACTGATCAAATGACTGATGATGATGATATCTTCAGACAGTGTAGAAAGCTGTATGCTCAAGCAAACACTATTGCTCGTAAGTTCAGTCAATGTTCTACTAAAGTGAAAGTGTCATTGTTTAAGACATACTGTACACCACTCTATACTGCTCACCTTTGGTCTTCTTATAAGAAATCTAGTATGCATAGGCTGCAAGTTGCATATAATGATGCTATGAGGATACTCCTTAAAAAACCCAGAGGGGGCAGTGCTAGTGAGATGTTTGTCACTGCGGGAGTGAGGACTTTTAAAGCACTTTTAAGAAACTTAATGTTCAAATTCATGAAACGGTTGGATGTATCAACTAACGGCATCATTGTGGCACTTTCAAGCCCCCTTATGAGCAGTTCACGATACACATCCAGACTAAGGGTACACTGGTTAAAATGCCTGTGTGTTTTTCCTGTGGGCTAGGATATGTACTATTTATTTTTTACATCTTCTTATTGATTTTTTATTGCCTGTTGTGTTTCTTATATGCATGGATAAGTGTTTTTATGTCTTGTATTCTGTTATATGGACCTGAGTCCGCTAATAATAAAGATTGATATATGGAAGCAAATTTGAACAGGGACAGTTTTGATGAAAACATGTTGCATGTTTACAATGTACAACTGGACCATGTGTTTGTAGTATGCAGATCGGTTGCTGTCATTTGTGTTTGCATACTTATATTAAGTATGTTTCAGGCCATGGAGTGATATTGATATGTATTGATATGTATTGATAAGTCATTGTCTATATTCATAATAAGTTGTCTATTCATCTCCACAGAGAGAGGAAGAGGAGTGGTCGTGTTGTGACAGAGCAGGCGTCCAAGGGATCCAGAACCACACCTGGACTGAAGACACCCATTCACACCAGCAGTGAACAAAGTAAGACTGGACACAATGTACATTAATTAACACAGTTAATAACTGAAATGTTTGAAATGAGAGAAGACATTGTCAGACTAAATGTCCACAGTGTGTCATCACTTATCCATGTTGAAATAATGATGCTAAACATGTATCAACTCTGTATGAAAACCAGTAATACGATGTTTCTTTTGCCTGTTTTTCTAGTTTTATTAACCACTTAAACCCCTTATGTTGTTTAGTGGAGACCCTCAGGGCTCTATACTAGTGTATTTTCTGTTTTCACTCAACATGAAATATCTTCGCTGAAAATAGCAGATCTACAAGCTTATAGATCAGCTTGTACACTAGTAGATTTCTGTCAAAGTTTTTCCCAGAATACAGAAGCTGGGGTTTAAGTGGTTAAATTAATAATTTGCATACACAGCTAAGGATGTAAAGTTATAAATTCAACTGAATGTTTAAAATGTCTTCATTGTCTTCTCGTAGCAGATGTCAGTCCGCAGGAGGTTCTAAAGGTTTATAAGGTCGGTTTGAACCGTCTTGATCGTGTGACATACGTCACTGAAGTGCCCTCCCTCAGCAGCATCTACACAGAGCTCTACATCTCAGCGGGAGAGAGTGAAGGGGTTAATACCCAACATGAGGTCTGGCAGCTTGAGACAGCTTCCAAGAAGAACACTCTCCATGACCAACCAATCAAATGCTGTGACATCTTTAAGCCCCTCCTCCTTGGCAGAGACAAACCCATCAGAAGAGTTCTGACCAAGGGCATCGCTGGCATTGGAAAAACATTCTCTGTGCGTAAGTTCACTCTGGACTGGGCAAGGGGTTTGGAAAATCAAGATGTCATTCTCCTGGTTCCCTTCTCATTCCGGGAGCTGAACTTGGTCAGAGATGAGCAGCACAGTCTTCTCTCACTGATCCATCATTTCCACCCAGAATTAAAGAAGGTCACAGCAGAGCAGCTCGCTGTCTGGAAGGTTGGCTTCATCTTTGATGGTCTGGATGAAAGCAGGTTTCTGCTGAAATTCGAGAACATTCGCATTGGTTCTCATGTCTTCCAAGAGAATGACATTGTTTCTGATGTCACAGTGACATCATCAGTGAACTTGCTGTTGACGAACCTCATCGAGGGTAATCTGCTCCCCTCAGCCCTCCTCTGGATAACTACCAGACCTGCAGCAGCCAATCAGATCCCTCCTGATTGTGTTGACATGGAGACAGAAGTACGAGGGTTCACAGATCCCCAAAAGGAGGAGTTCTTCAGGAAGAGATTCAGTGATGATGAGAAACTGGCCAGCAAAATCATCTCACACATGAAGACATCAAAGAGCCTCCACATCATGTGTCACATCCCAGTCTTCTGTTCGATCACCGCTACTGTTCTGGAGGACATGTTGAAGACAGACGAGAAAGAACAGCTGCCCACGACCCAGACTCAGATGTACAGCCACTTCCTGTTGGTCCAGACAAAGAGGAAGAATCTGAAGTATGACGAGACACACGAGGCAAAGAATGAAGACAAGAAAAAGAAAGCAAACAAGATGTACAACCACTTTCTGTTGGACCAGACAAAGGAGAAGAAGTATGATGAGCTCATGGAGAAGGACAGGGAGGTTCTTCTGAAGCTGGGCAAGCTGGCGTTTGAACATCTCGAGAAAGGCAGTGTCATGTTCTACCAAGAAGACCTGGAAGAGTGTGGCCTTGATGTGAAAGAAGCCTCGCTGTACTCAGGAGTGTGCACAGAGATCTTCAAAGAAGAGACTGTTCAATCTGAGAAACAGGTCTACAGCTTTGTTCATCTGAGCATCCAGGAGTTTATGGCTGCAGTCTACCTGTTCCACTGTTTCACACAGAAGAACACGAAGGTACTGATGACGTTCCTGGGAGGAGGAGGATACTCGCTGACCCTGGAAGACTTCCTGAAGAGAGTCATGGTAAAATCCCAGGAGAGTAAAAATGGCCACCTGGACCTCTTTGTCCGCTTCCTTCATGGCCTCTTACTGGAGTCCAACCAGAGTCTGTTAGGAGGCCTACTGGTTCAGAAAGAGAACTGTCCAGAGACCATCCAGAGAGTCATTAACAACCTGAAGAAGATGACCACTGAAGATCACTCTCCTGAGAGAATGATCAACATCTTCCACTGTTTGATGGAAATGAACGACCACTCAGTACTTCAGGAGATCCAACAGTACCTGGAGTCAGGGGACAGTCTGACTCCATCCCAGTGTTCAGCTCTGGCTGCCATGCTGCTGATGTCAGAGGAGGTTCTGGATGAGTTGGACCTGGACAAATACAAAGCATCAGAGGAGGGGCGATGGAGACTGATCCCAGCTGTGAGGAACTGCAGAAAGGCTCGGTTAGTTGTCATGTGAATAGAAATACCCTAGAGTCAATCTGACATTACAGTACACTATAATTAGAAACTAAGGTTGACACAAAAGTTAGAAACTAAGGTTGACACAAAAGCTCCAATAATACTGTCTGTGTAATAGGGACTGGTGGTATTTTGTGCAAAGCCCACAATAAAGCAGGGTAAAAACCAGAAAGATTCAATTCAAGGAAATTGCAAGTGTGGTTGCCGTGACACAAGTGACGAGGAATCAACTGGGAAACAAATTCCATCTTACTATTTATATTAGATACTGTGATGTCATTTATATTAGATACTGTGATGTCATTTATATTAGATACTGTGATGACATTTATATTAGATACTGTGATGTCATTTATATTAGATACTGTGATGTCATTTATATTAAATACTCTGATGTCTGTGATGTCATTTATATTAGATACTGTGATGTCATTTATATTAGATACTGTGATAAGTGAAGCACGACCAAAAGCTTCACCTTTTTCTTGTGCAGCCTCCCAACCCAGATAACATCACTAAAAAAGTTTACAAAACACAGGTTCACTTTGATGGGTAAAAACTCTCTGACCGAATATACAATAGTGCCTATAGCCTATAGCAACCACACTAACTAAACTAAGAGTGTAAAATCCCTGCTGGTTGAACCCACCAGACCAGTGGTTTGAACCCACTGACACTGGTTGAACCCTCCAGACCAGTGGTTTGAACCCACTGACACTCAGTAGAGGAACTTAAAATAAAAATCACAGCAAGTGTGAAGTGATCAGTGCCTTTCATGAGTTACAATGTCTGTCCTGATGGACACACACACAAAGCCAAATGTGTCTATGGACAACTTATAAACAATGTATGTGTGTCGGTGCTCCACCTCGAAGCCAGATCAAAGCCTGTAGCCGGGGAGCCACAGGCCCAAAAGCTCAAAGAATAGGATGCTACCTGTGATGTCATGACATACTTTTAATTTTTGTTTTTTCTATTAATTTGGTCATCAAGGTCCACAGAATGAGAGGCCTGCTCTGCCGGAAATCCTGCGAAAAAAAGTTATGGCCATTTGTATATTCACTCCATCGACTTCAATATAAAGGAAAGAAACACACCAAAAAAAATATGCTTTAAGTAGCATGTGAGGGGTCAAACTAGGGATTCTTGATGATTCTGAATCCATTGCAAGCATTTGTTTTGCATGAAAAAGATTCCTTGGGCTAGAAAACGGACCAAAATAACGGTGAAAAGTGATGACTCGTCATTTTTCACAGGTTTGAGAGGCTGAAATCTAGCCCAAGGAATGTTTTTCATGCAAAACAAATGCTTGCAATGGATTCAGAATCATGAAGAACCCTTAGTTTGACCCCTCAAATGCTACTTTTTTGGTGTGTTTTTTTCCAGTATAGTGAAGTCAATGGGAAACTTTTTTTCGCAGGATTTCCGGCAGAGCAGGCCTCTCATTCTGTGTACCTTATTGACCAAATTAATAGGACAAACAAAAATTTGGAGTATGTCATGACATCACAGGTCCTCTCTCATTTTGGCCCAGTGGCTCCCCGGCTACTGCAGCTGTGGCCCAGCTTGAGGAGACAGGGATGAGAAATAGAGAGACTGAATGCTGGTCTCTAGCAGCTTGTTTGTAAAGCTTTTACACAGTTTAGACAGTAAATATGCAATGTAGTTCAGTCTTCATTTCACACCTTTAACAGCTGGGTGAAAGCTTTGTTATCAAAATTGCTCTTCCTGTGTGGTGTTGTCTATTCCACACTCTGCTGTTAAATATATGTATAATTTGTTTTGATAATCTCTGATTTAATCTGCATTTACAGACTTGTTGGCTGTAACCTCAGAAAGACAGAGGTTGAAGTTGTGGCTTCAGCTCTCAGCTCTAATCCTTCCCATTTGAGAGAATTGGACCTCAGTGGAAACAACCTGAACGACTCAGGACTAGTGGAGCTGCTCTGTGAAGGACTGAAGAGTCTGCACTGTAGGCTGGAGATTCTACGGTAAGATACATTTACCCAATTTATTTTGATCACTTCTGTATTATTATGTACTGTATTATGTGAATATAATATGAATGCTGTGGTGAGAATGTATTAATATGCTTGATATCATGATAACCCAAGCTTATGTGCCTGAGTAGACGTTAAAATTACCGCAAACATATTTGTTTGAAAGTGTAATAATATCCCTTTAACGCAAATGTATAGGCTACTTTGTCATACCACGGGATTGCACATCCAAAATAGCTGATACATGACAAGCTCACAACGCGTCGAGGACGCAACGATTGTGAGCTTGTAGATCGGCTATTTTTGACGTGTGACCCCAAGGGGGTCCCCATATTCTTTTGTGGGGTCCCCAGATGATTAATTAATTCATTTAATGACTTTTGAAATTGTAAAATATTACGGAAGAGGAAAACATTGTGAAAATAGCCGATCTACAAGCTCACTGCAAAGTTCCAAGTGCTTGTCAGGTTTGGGGTTCCCAGTTCAAATATGATTATCAAGCAATCAATCTGGTGTTTCATTCTTCATTCAGACTGGCTCACTGCTACTTGTCAGAGAGATGCTGTGAACTTCTGGTCTCAGCTGTAAGCTCTCATCCCTCCCTAAGAGAGCTGGACCTGAGCTCCAACATGATGGTGAATGTTCCAGTCCTGGAGAACTGCAAGTGAGTAGACTTGAGCTGTGTCCATGTTAGTGCACTGAATGTGCACTGTTTCCCTCATGTGTATTTATAGGGCTGTCAGTAGTTCACCTCCAAAATGTTTTTCTTTTTTTTTTTTTGCTATTGATTACTCACGCCATGGAGACAGCAATATTTGTTTTGCCACATTCCTAAGACAAAACATGTATGACAATAAATGTACCCCCATTGATTCTGGATGGGGAACCAAATACATTCGGGTCCCCATCAGGAAATCAATGGAAGTAAATTTACTATAATCAAATTGTCTTAGAAATGCGACACAACACAAAAATATATTATTGAACTCAAGTCTCCATGGCATGAGTAATCAATTTTGGGGGTGAACTACTCTTTTAAGACGATAATATCGAGTCAACGCACATTCCTTTCAACTGCACTTTTTTGGGACGTGCGATTAATGTTTGAACCGTGGTCCACTCCAGGCGCTGAGGTAAACGTGTTGTAGTTTGATTAAACATAACATGAGGTAAACGTGTTGTAGTTTGATTAAACATAACATGAGGTAAACGTGTTGTTGTAGTTTGATTAAACATAACATGAGGTAAACGTGTTGTAGTTTGATTAAACATAACATGAGGTAAACGTGTTGTTGTAGTTTGATTAAACATAACATGAGGTAAACGTGTTGTAGTTTGATTAAACATAACATGAGGTAAACGTGTTGTAGTTTGATTAAACATAACATGAGGTAAACGTGTTGTTGTAGTTTGATTAAACATAATATGAGGTAAACGTGTTGTTGTAGTTTGATTAAACATAACATGAGGTAAACGTGTTGATGTAGTTTGATTAAACATAACATGCCACCGAAAAAAAGATCATAGCTTATTATCTCCCAAGTAGAGCCTGTCCATAGTGTCTCCAACCACCAAACTTTTCATCAGAAAGTTCCTACTTTCCGACGTGCAGCCAAAACGCGTCCGTTGTTGCTACCTGCTCTGCAGCATACCATGCCAACTTATATAGAAAAATAAAAACGCCTTTATAATGGATAGACCTGTGACTGCTGGTCTTTGAGTTGTTATTGTAAACCTAACCACAACCGTAAACTTAAACTAACAATAAAACAATCTCGCCATGGGAACCAAAGCGCTAAGTAAAAGGGGTGGGACCCCGTCGCTGACGGCCGTTTGCTTAACAATTTGGACCGCAACAGCGATTGCGTCATAGCAGCCGTAGTCTGCTAGTAGTAGAAACGGGCTCCTTACATGTTAGACACTTACTTAGATGTTGATGCATTGTTGTTCTACTTCCTACAGAGTGAAACACGGAGGAGAAGATTGGCTTAATCCTCAACTCATTACCAGATGTGAGTATCTGTCTGTCTGTGTCAATATCACACATTGTCATTTTATACACTGTTGTATGCTTGGTTGGCTCCTCCCCAGATGCTGTTCTGAAAACTCTTCAGGAGAGCTTCCAGGGAATTCAGGTTTCTCTGCTCTTGGCCTGGTCCTTAACACCAGCAAGACTAAGTTTAAACACACCACCAAATAACAGGCTAATAAAACATGTTTTTTATTAAAGAATGCTCACATTTGACTGAGTTGATATATATATATGTTACAGGATGTTTGGGTAACGCAGGACGTTCATTGTAAGAGCGCTTGTTTTGTCGTTCACCACACACTAATCACCACCAGGTGGCGACGACAGCCATTCACTCGCATTCACTAGTGAAGGCGCTGACGTCACTCGTTTGCGACTGTATTTACTAGCCTAGCCTAGCCTAGCCTAGCCTAGCTTAGCCATTAGCTCCATTGTAGTCACTTGGACAGGGTGTTTATCGTGGGCTTGCCCACTATTGCATTCACCACGGCTTCGTAACTCGCGCGGCGCTCCGCCGGCCGCGCGGCCCTGGCCCGCTCTTCGCGGCCACTCGCACCTGCGGTGCTCGGGGGCGAAGAGCAGGACCAAGGTCCGCTGGCCTGCGCGCCGCTTGCAATGTCGTGGACAATCGAGCGGGCGCGGCTCCGCCTGGAGGATGTTGCTGTGGGCGACCGCTTGTTCCGCCCCGTGCTGCACACCGAGTGCTCCGTTTCTCGACCGTCCTGTTTCTCTAACAAACCGTGACATATATATATATATATATGTTACAGTTAGTTTGGGTAACTCAGTTAGATTGGGGTAGGAGTGCTTGTTCACCTGGATGTTCAACCCTAACCCTAACCCTAACCCTAACCCTAACCCTAAACCTTACCCTAAACCTAACCCTAACCCTAACCCCAAACCTAACCCTAACCTCAGTAAAACTATGCCTAAACCTAACCCTCAGTCAAATTATTCCTAGTTCCCTGAAGGAGGCGGCGCCTGCTCCACCTTGTGCACAAAAACAAACGCTCCTGTTCTCAATCTAACTGAATCTCAAACTAACATATATATATATATGTGACATATATATATATATATATATATATATATATATATATATTGTTCCAAAAACAACCAATCTACAAGCTCACCATGCATTTTGGAGCTTTTGGAAATTAGACAAAAATCGCAGATCTACAAGCTCAAAATATGTAACATTGTGACAGGTTCTGAATTTGTAAAGTATGTTTTTAAAAGTACAAAAAAAAATGTAAATTAAAAAAGTAGGGGTTGCCACCCGTCGCATAAAATACGGATTTGTCAATTATTTGAGAATTAAAGCCATACTATGTAACTTTTTAAATACAACTAATCTTAAAATTGTCCTAACTATTAAATCGCTAAAGTTTTAGAACCCCAACTCCGTTTTCAATTTCAGCCCCTAAAGCCTTCTGTAAATATATTTTCTATGATCCTGGCCGGGGACTGGATTTCCCCGCAAAATTACGTCATCTGCAACATCCGTATACGTTGTGTATAGGTTGGCCAATCACATCGCGGATCATACACACATGATACACATGATACGGCCAATCACAGCGTGTGCTGTGTCTCTTCAGGAAGTAGCCTCCCTCAGCAACAGTGTTTACGATGGTGAAGGATTTTTGCCTCTTACTCCCCAAATACTGGTCAGAAAATTAAGTTCTACCCCTCTACGGATTCGTATCGGTCGCGGTGGTTTGCGGCCCCACTCCGGTGGTCTGCGGCGTAAAAATTGCCAAAAAAAGCAATACCGCTACTGACCACTAGCTGAGGAACTTACACAGTATAGCTTTAAATGTTCGTATCGAATCAATACGGAACGGGGTTTTGTCTGTATTTTCCCAAATGCCCCATAAAGGACTGTCACAAAAACGTCGAGTGGGGGAGGGGGTCCCCAGATGATTAACTTAATGTGGAACATTGTTTTCTCAACAGTAAACAAACCAACATACATTATACGTGTATAGTTAAAATTATTGATTGATTATTTGGGGGGTTCCCAGTTTCATAATGATTATTGTGGGGGTCCCCAGTGTGTATTTTCCACATTGATGTCATTTCACATAAACTTCATGTAAACATATTTTCTCTCAGAATGTCACTTCTCAACCTGGAGGCTTTAAGACATCTTACTGTGTTGTCATCAGACACAGACCTGGTTGTGAGCTTGTAGATCTTACTGTGTTGTCATCAGACACAGACCTGGTTGTGAGCTTGTAGATCAGTTATTTTCACCATTTTAAATGTTTAGATTTTCCACCGACAGCGACGGTGCATTTTAATTATTTAGAGTGAAAACAAACAAACGGGTTGTGAGCTTGTTGATCTGCAATATACAAAAAAGATTGACTGATTGTGTGTGTGTGTGTGTGTGTGTGTGTGTGTGTGTGTGTGTGTGTGTGTGTGTGTGTGTGTGTGTGTGTGTGTGTGTGTGTGTGTGTGTGTGTGTGTGTTTAACTCCACGTTTAAACAAAGCCGTCGTACTGTAACTGCAGGGAAGAAAGTAGTGTTGATTTTGACAGCAGATTTTAATTTAGTTTTAGTCATAGTGGTTTGAATAAAACTCCATTTAGTTTTAGTCATATTTTAGTCATCTGAAATGTTTTAGTTTTGGTCTAGTTTTAGTCGACTAAATATCATATGATTTATTTGACTAAATCTTCAGTTGAAATGTATTTTGATGGACCTTGATGATATCATAATGGATGATTTTACGTTTGGCTGCATGCTGAATATACCGGTAGCAGATCTACAAGCTCACAACGTACCACAGCGTGACGCGTTGGCGAGCTTGTAGATCTGCCATTTTCAGCAACATTTATTTTATTTCTACTGCATCTCTTCTCCACTAGTCCCTCCCTAACATTTTAGTCTAGTTTTTATTTGTTGACTAAATTGTCAATATATTTAGTTTTAGTTTTAGTCAGAGTTTAGATTTTATTTAGTTTTCGTCAGTGAAAAAAAAAGCGAGTCGACGAACATTTAGTCATAGTTTGTTATTAATCCACGCAATCCCATACAGGATGGCGTTACGCTATCCATTTCAATAGGTTTTAGAAGTCTAAATAACAATAGACATCTTTAAGCGTATATTTGCAACGACTCGCTCTGAAATCTAACTACATCCATCTCTCAGTCCCTCCTAATTTCAACATCAGAAACCTCTGCCTATGACCCAATGCATTGGTCCTCCTCTGTAACCTGAGATTAACTGTAGCTCGCTGCTGGATCTGACTGTTGGTTGTATTATCAGAGTAGTTATTTTGAATCTAGGATAATTAGATCCAATGAGGTGTTTTTGAATATTAACTAAACCTTCGAATCAATATCCCAACAAGTTAGGCCACACTTAGATTATAGGTTCAACACACCCTATTTAAGCAGATCTCTATGGTTATACATTTCATAATGATGCTTATAAAAATCAGATTTTGAATGATATATTTTGCAGGTAAATTCATTAAAGAAATAAAAGCTTTTACAGAAATAGAAAAAGGCAAAAGCATTCAAAGTACATTTCAATGTTCCCAATTTAGTCTAAATCATCGTTTCCATTTTTACACTATAATGATATGTAGAAGGAGGAGGATGGATCGCACACAGTGGCAAGAGTTGTTTTTTCTTTATTGTTGCATTTGCATATGAGAAACAAACGTTTCGGCTGTAAGCCTTCTTCAGTGTATCTGAAGAAGGCTTACAGCCGAAACGTTTGTTTCTCATATGCAAATGCAACAATAAAGAAAAAACAACTCTTGCCACTGTGTGCGATCCATCCTCCTCCTTCTACATGTTGATTTAAAGGGATAACGCACCAGTCGAGTCAGAGCGCGGTGGTAACCAAAAAGTCTATACACTATAATGATAATAATCATCATAGTAAGAAAGCAGAATAAATTCTTATTACCCTTTCAAAGGTTAGAGATGCACCAACCGGTTGATCATTTCCATTCCATACTTTCTTTTACAGAATTAAAATTGTTAATCCTGGGGGCTCTCTCTCTGTCAGATTGGTGCAAGAGGTCTTTTGGCGTGCAACCTCTCGCTGGGGTAGAGATCCCAATGTTCCTTCTGAAGGGGACAGTATACTGTATATACACCTCTGCCAGACTTTGTCTGGATTCACTTCCCCATAAGTGTGCTCCAAGTCGCTTCTGCATTTGTTGTTTTCCATTTCAACCAAATTTCCCCCATGTGTGTCTCTACATAACAGGATGCAGGTGTGTGGTAATCCGTCACATTTAGCCTCATTTAGCCTTCAACAACCCACAAATAATATTTTGCATCCAGCATTTAAGCAGTACAAAGATACTTATCTTCGGCTTGATCTAAAATTAAGGGAAAACAGGGTTGAAACGCTGATCTAAAAGCCCAGTCTTTTAGACAAGTTTTAGTCAACAAAATCAACACTAAAAGAAAGGTTACTAATACGCGTGTGAGAGTGTGTGAGAGAGTGCGTGCGTGCATGTGTGAAAAATAACACATTAACAAGCTTGCGGTGCCGTGCTGCAAGCTTGTAGATCTGCTATTTTTGAAAAATCGTGAATATTTGTGCAGGTCTTTGAATATTTTTGATCCGATTCCATTCCAAACCGTTCTTCTAAATTAGTGGTCCTCGAACCTTTTCATGTCACGGACCCCCAAAATTACATTGATTTGGTCGCGGACCCCGTCTCAAAATGTGTTGTTGCAGGGACCCCCGGAAGCAAAGTTGGCTTTGAAAAATACACCATTCAAAGGTTTGCACAAATGTTCATGCTTTTAAAAAAATAGCAGATCTACAAGCTCACAGCACGTTATTTGGTCACTGGGTGCCAGAGTAGTGGGCGGCGACCTCCACCCGTCCGGGGACCCAACAGGGGTCCTTGGGGGCTTACCAGGTGGTCCCCAGTAAACTAGTTCACGCAACATTTTATGTATTAATGCATATTGCTCTCTGTTCGCTATTCAAAAATACAGATCTACAAACTCCTAGGGCGTCATTTGGTCATTTGGTGCCAGAGTAGTTGGCGGGGATCCCCCCCTGGTCCGCGGATCCCCAGGGGTCACAGATTGTGCACCAGGGGGTCCCCTGTTCTCTATTGGCTATTCTGTAAATAGCAGATCTACAAGCTCATAGCGTGTCATTTGGTCACTGGGTGCCAGACTAGAGGGGGTGACCTCCACCCGTCCGGGGACCCCACAGGGGTCCTTGGGGGCTTACCAGGGGGTCCCCAGTAAACTGAATACAAAACGGCCCGCACTGAATACAAAACACTGATGCTGACCTTCAAAGCAGCCAAAGGTATGGCTCCTCCATACCTCCAAAACCTGATCAACCACTACAACCACACCCGTTCACTTAGATCAGCCAACACAGGGATGCTGACAGAACCCTCGCTAAAAACTCCAGGGCAAAAATCCACTCGTCCGAGACAGTTTGCCCTCCTGGCCCCCAAGTTGTGGAATAAACTCCCTGTCGCACTTAGAACAACGGACTCACTCGCTAGCTTTCGCCGTGGACTGAAGACTCACCTTTTCAGACTCCACCTAAACCCTTAGCACTACAGAAAAATCAATGAACATACATGAAGCTAGTTAGCATTTCTTTTTTAGATTTTTAGAACTTTGATTATATTGTGTTTTTTTTCTAGATATATATCCATTTGCATTTGTTATATTGCTGTTGATGTACTGACATATTATCTTGTTTATTATTGTGATGTTTTTTATCTGCTTATTGTAAGTCGCTTTGGATTTACCGCGTCGGTAGCACTTTACAATAATGACCTGTTATAAATCATTTATAAACATTTATAAGCAGTTTATAGATGAGTAATAAACATGAACAAACTGTTTATTGACATTTGTAAATGTTTAACTAAACATTTATAACCGTTTTAAACATCATTTACATGTTATTAGTAAGGTATTAGTAAGTAGTAAACTAATCATGAATAAACCATTTATATACATTTGTAAATGCTTACTAAATCATTTATAACCAATGCTAAAATTCACATAATGTGTAGGTAGGAATGCATTTACAAATGTCTGTTAAGGTGACCTCCATGTGTTGTTCATGTTTAATATACGCTTTGTAGATGTTATCAAGAGCCCTAATGTAAAGTGAAGGCTATTCATTGCGACCGTGAGGTCGCAAGTTACTATACAAACCTCCACCGGATGTCCGTCCCGTCACGTCACGTCACGTCACGTCACGTCACGTCACGTCACGTCACATCACGCCACACTTTTGGCCCTACTCTTATCTCTGGCACCGTTGCCCCTATCCATGCCAAACTTTGCACACACTACTTGGCTGCCAAACCACAACCTCCACCCCTGATTTCTCACATGCCCCTCTTCTAGCGCCACCATGAGGTTGATTATCTCCTTACTGGTTATTTATATCTGTCTGTTAATGTGGCCTCCTTGTTTGTTCATGGTTATGCTTTGTAAAACATTCCTTAAATATCTATAAATCATTAGTAGATGTTATCAAGAGCCCTAATGTAAAGTGAAGACTATTCATTATTTACAACTGTCTGTTAATGTGGCCTCCATGTTCATGTTTAGCAGTTTGGCAAGTTTGGCATGGATAGGGGAAACGGTGTCGGAGATAAGAGTAGGGCCAAAAGTGTGACGTGACGTGATGTGACGTGACGGACAGACTGACGGAGGGACTGACAGACAGCCGGGGGAGGTTTTCATAGTAACTTGCAACCTGATGGTCGCAATGAATAGTCTTCACTTTACATTAGGGCTCTTGATAACATCTACAAAGCGTATATTAAACATTAACAACACATGGAGGTCACCTTAACAGACATTTGTAAATGCATTCCTACCTACACATTATGTGAATTTTAGCATTGGTTATAAATGATTTAGTAAGCATTTACAAATGTATATAAATGGTTTGTTCATGTTTATTACTCATCTATAAACTGCTTATAAATGTTTATAAATGATTTATAACAGGTCATTATTGTAAAGTGCTACCCTATCTATTGGCTATTCAAAAATACAGATCTACAAGTTCATAGCGCATCATTTGGTCACTGGGTGCCAGACTAGTGGGCGGAAACTTCCACCCGTCCGGGGACCCCACAGGGGTCCTTGGGGGCTTACCAGGGGGTCCCCAGTAAACTAGTTCACACCACATTTTATGTACTTTATCCATATTGCTCTGTATTGGCTATTCAAAAATACAGATCTACAAACTCATAGGGTAAAATTTGGTCATTTGGTGCCAGATTAGTAGGCGGGGATCCCCCCTGGTCCGGGGACCCCACAGGGTCACAGACTGTGCACCAGGGGGTCCCCAGTAAACTAGTTCACGCCACATTTTATGCACTTTATCCATATTGCTCTGTATTGGCTATTTAAAAATAGCAGATCTACAAGCACGTAATTTGGACACTTGGTGTCACACTAGGGGCACAGGGGTCAAAATAGCAGACGTTCAACCTCAGGGCGTGCTGCGAGTTTGTAGATCTGCTCTTTTTGAAAAAACCTGAAAAGGTGTGAATATTTCACCCCATTCTATAAATATCTTCCAAATCAGTGCTTCTCAAACTTTTTCATGTCAAGGACCCCCAAAATGACACGTTTGGCCGCGGGCGCGGACCCCCATCTCAAAATATCTTGTTCCAGTAACAAATGTTCGCTTTTAAAAAAAAAATATTCAAAGGAAAAAATACATAAAAATAAGAAATAGCAGACCTACAAGCTCGCAGCGCGGCACTCGGTGCCGCGCTGTGAGCTTGTAGATCTGCTATTTTTCAATAGTTAAAGCATAAAATAATTAATAAAGTGGTTCCATGTCTTATTTCAAGTGTGTGTGTGTGTGTGTGTGTGTGTGTGTGTGTGTGTGTGTGTGTGTGTGTGTGTGTTGTGTGTGTTGTGTGTGTTGTGTGTGTGTGTGTGTGTGTTGTGTGTCAGTCAGTGAATGATGTATTTAATGTTTACTGTGTGTTTCTCATCAGATTTCCAGCGTCTCACTCTGGACACAAACACAGCAAACAGAAACCTCTCAGTGTCTGACAACAACAGGAAGGTGACATGTGGTGAGGGACAGGATCAATCATATCCTGAACATTCTGACAGGTTTGATGGATGGCCTCAGGTTCTGTGTACAGAGGGTCTGACTGGACGCTGTTACTGGGAGGTAGAGTGCAGTGGAATGGTTGAGATAGCAGTGACTTATAGAGGAATCAGCAGGAAAGGAAGTGGTTATGACTCTAGGCTTGGATACAATAACATGTCCTGGAGTCTGGACTGTGATGGTCACAGTGGTAACAGTTACAGTGTCAGACACAATAGTAAGCAGACTGTCCTCCCTGTCAGGGCCTCTACGGGGGGCTCCAACAGAGTAGCAGTGTTTGTGGACTGTCCTGCTGGTACTCTGTCCCTCTACACAGTGTCATCTGACTCACTCACACACCTGTACACCGTCCAAACCAAATTCACTGAACCTCTCTATGCTGGGTTCAAGTTATGGTACTACTCCTCCTCCTCCTCCTCCTCCTCCTCCTCAGTGTGTCTGTGTGAGCAGAGATAGAGTCTCTATGTGAGGGTGACATCAGGTCGCCATGGTTACTCAACATGTTTGAGTGAGTGCAGGTTGTCATGGTTACCACGTCATGATCTCCATATTTGGGCATGAGTGACTCGTGGTGACATCACGGTGACATCATCATGATGATGTAATCAGCAGCACAGTGACATCACACATTACAGCTCCTGTAGTTTCAGTGTTTCTCTGACGTTGTCATGACAACACCCCCATGTGTTTGACCTTTGACCCCGGACCCCCATGAGAAAAGATTTGTGTAGTTAAAAATCAAACCTCGGTTCGAAGTGAAGCGGTGGACAGATAAAACCTCTATTCTGAATGTATTTGTGGCTTACTACATATTTTAAACCCTGAAGGCCAAATTATCATGTGAAGCTTGACCAATCCTCAAAGTATCCATTCTAACCGGGAGGGACATCGACATTTTGCTTTTTGAAAAAGCCTATTCATTCTGGACTGATATTTTGCACGTACGGGACAGGAAAAACCTGTTCATCCTGGCCTGGAGTGACCATATATGGACATAAGTTAACATACTTTGTGTTTTTGAAAAACCCTGTTCATTCTGGACTGAGATCACCATATATGGTAATTAAACGGACTTTCTGTTTTTGGAAAAGCCTGTTCATTCTGGACTGAAATGACCATATATGGGCGTGATACACACAAAGCCATTCATTGGAAGCGGTTTTCACCGCTTCAAAAATGTTACAAATTATATAAAAGAAACACAAACATTTTCCCTAAAATAGCAGATCTACAAGTTCACAGCGCGGCACTGAGTGCCGAGTCCCCGAGCTTGTAGATCTGCTATTTTTGAAAAATCGTGAACACTACTTTTTTTTACCAGATTCTGCTAAATCAGTGGTCCTCAAACCTTTTTCATGTCAAGGACCCCCAAAATGACATGTAATTGGTCGCTGACCCCCCCCCCCCCCCCCCCATCTCAAAATGTGTTGTTCCAGGGACCCCCAGAAGCAAAGTTTGCTTTTAAAAATATACATTCAAAGGTTTGCACAAATGTTCATGGTTTAAAGAAAATAGCAGATCTACAAGCTCACAGCGCGTCATTTGGTCTTTTCGTGCTAGAGTGGTGATCGGTGACCTCCATGTGTCTGGGGACCCCACAATGGTCGTGGACTGTTTACCAGGGGGTCCCCAGTAAAAACAACATTTTAACCACTTTAAGATTATCGTTTTGAGGTGGGTGGGGTCTGGCTATTAAAAAATACAGATCTACAAGCTCACAGCGCGTCGTTTGGTCGTTTCGTGCTAGAGTGGTGTTCGGTGACCTCCATGCGTCTAGGGACCCCACAAGGGTCGTGGACTGCGTACCAGGGGGTCCCCAGGAAAAGTAGTTAACATAGCATCACAATCATTTGAACCACTTTATCCATTTGTATGTTGGCTATTCAAAAACACTGTATTTTTTAATAGCCAGACCCCACCCACCTCAAAACGATAATCTTAAAGTGGTTAAAATGTTGTTTTTACTGGGGACCCCCTGGTAAACAGTCCACGACCATTGTGGGGTCCCCAGACACATGGAAGTCACCGATCACCACTCTAGCACGAAAAGACCAAATGACGCGCTGTGAGCTTGTAGATCTGCTATTTTTTTTAAACCATGAACATTTGTGCAAACCTTTGAATGTATATTGTATATTTTTAAAAGCAAACTTTGCTTCTGGGGGTCCCTGGAACAACACACACTGGGTGAAAAGATAGATTATCGGGCCAGTATACTACATTCTATGACAGTATATTCAGTAAATAAACCGGCATAATCAGAGGTAATCAGCCAGATATTCAGGAGTATTCAGTTCGGTATATAGCCGTTTTGTACCACTACTTAAGTATGCGTGAACCCCTGCTGTGGCTGCTGTCAGAAATCACACCTCTCTAGTCCCAGGATTTCTCACTGGTGGGAGGGATTTTTTCCCCCTCCCTGTACCTGCATTTTCACTGAGCATGTGCACTGAGCCAGCTGTGATTGGCTGTGATCTGTGACCTCTCCACACTGGGGGGGGGTTTATGGGGGGGGGGGGGGGGGGGGGGGGGGGGTATTCGTGGACCCCCCTTCCACATTGGGGGGGGGGGGGGTTAATGGGGGGGGGGGGGGGGGGTATTCGTGGACCCCCCTTCCACATTGGGTCCATTATATATTATATATATTGTATATTATTGTATATTTATATTCTAGTTAATCATTATTCAGTATTCCAATAAAAAAAAATAGCAAAATAGCAGATCTACAAGCTCAAAGTGATATTCTAGTTAATCATTATTCAGTATTCCAATTAAAAATAAATAGCAAAATAGCAGATCTACAAGCTCAAAATGTGTTGCACTGTGTCACATAGAATTAATTTATGAACGAATAGGCATCAGTCAGGTAAATTGTTTTTATTGAGAGAAACACAACAGAAAAGCATAACGTTACAAAATATTTAAATGGTGCATACATGGTGTCAGTTTTCAATTACAATTGTGGGGATCCTTGACATGAAAACGCATGTATATCAAAAAACAAAATAATAACAGCAAACCACATCTAAAAATAATAATAATCTAAAAAGGTGTAAATAGTAAATAGTAGTAAGACGTAAAAAATAAAGGAGTGCAAAAGGCAAAAGAGCAACAGGAAAAGAAAAGAGCATCCTCAGATGTATATGTGCAAACAGTTTGACATATTCTATACGCCAACAGCATATTTTTTCCAGTAGTTGCTACTGTACTGTAGGCTACTGTACTTAACTTTTGTAAACATCTTCACAGTGTGTTCTATGTGCAACAGATTAATATTCAACTTCACAGTATGCAGCATTCAGAAAACATTTGTAGAAGAAACAACAAATTGTAAAAAAAAAAGGGAACTGACAACAGTTCTGCTCCCACAAAGGGGACAATAATTACAAAAATGAGCAGTTCTGTGCAGTGTATCGCTGGCTGATATCGCTCCCCATTTCCTCTCCGTCCAAACTGGACAACATAACCATTTAAGTCATGGTACTGTTTAAGAGAGCCATGAATGGGCGGTGCTCTCCCAGTGCGTCTCGGTGCATGCGGTGGTGTTGATGAAGCCATCGCGGGTCACTCTTTTTCCTCTCCTGGAGCACGTTGCAGAGAGCGGAGAGTTGAGCATCTCTTTCCGGAGGAGGTGAGACGATCCACACCGCGCGCCAGTCAACTTCAGCATCCTCCTCGTCTGACATCAGCTCCCAGCATGCATGCGACCACACAGCTCTTTCTTCATCTGTCTCCAGATATGCAATCCTGGTGGTCAGCAACTGTAAAACATAGAATAGCAATTAATTGTATGTATTTAATTACCATTATTACATTGATACAACATGTAAAACATAATAACAACAGCAAAAAACAAACAGTTCCAAACTTACCCTGGTCTTTCTCTGTCGGTGATTCATTGACATAGTCAATTTCTTTTTGCGGAGAGCATTTTCTGGCTGGTCCAGTCGATGGCTCCTTTTCAAAGACTCAAAATGGGTCCTGCAGGCAGCTTAAAATACAAGGAAAATGCAATTAGGATTTATTTCGTTGTTTATCTACAAACACAATCTATTTAAAGTTCAAAGGTGTTATCACCCAATTCAAATATCCTATGTACCTAGCTAATGTGTCGTTTTACTACAATATGTGATACAGCAAAGAACAAATTGTTACCTTTCTTGTGGGGATAGTTTGTGTTGTTTTCCGAGTTGTGCAAACGTCTTACAGATTCCTTTAACAAAGAGAATGATTCACAAAGTTAGTTAAGCATAAAGGCCTCCTCGCATTTGGTGGACACATACAGGTCATATGGAGAACAGACAGACACTGTTAATGAGAACCATGTTAGTTGACTGGCCCAGTAAAGTCACCCCACCCCCACCTAGCAGTGGCCATTTACATTTACAGTGACAAAGGGGACGGTCACTATCTGCTAACTGTCTAAAAGAGCTTAAGTGAGTTAAACAATTTGTTAAATTAGAATTATTACAGGAACACAAAGGTCTTACAAACAGTTCCTTTTAACTTACTCTCAAAGGGCCTCATTCACCAATAAGTTCTTAACTTTCTTCTTAACTTGGTGCAGAGACACAATAAAAAATTGACCCACATGCAATGCAATGTTTAAGTGGTTAAAACCCATAAAAGTTGTTAAAAAGGCCAGTCCACGGTTTGAAAGAAATGGTCACTAGATAAATACAGACAATATGATGTTGAGAACAACAAGCAATACAACCTAATTTAATCTAATCTAATCAACAATGTTTGTCCCCCTTAAACAAAACAAACCCCTTTTTTAGTTAGCTGCTATGCTTTGAGAAATGGTTACATGTCTCTACTATTACCTGTCTCTAACATATAATAGACTACTTACATAGAATTATATTTGTTGCAACTTACCAAACAGTTTGAAAATGATCCATTAATTTAGGTAACACTTCTCCTCTCTGTCTTCTTCAGCAAGCAGTTACTATACTGTCTGCCCGAGAGCCAGACTGCAAGGCAGTTTGAATTCAAAAGGTTGAAGCAAGAAACCTGATTGGTCACATTTTCACACTGATAAGGAACGTGATTGGTTAAGACAGAATAAAGGAACTGCCTGGTCTGAGCTACTGTACTTGGTGTTGTTCATGGTGTTGTCTGAACCCAGATCAGAAACAGCTTCTGTTTTATGTACAGTAGACTTTGAAATAAATAGCCGATCTACAAGCTCACAATGCGTCATGATGCAACACATTGTGAGCTTGTAGATCGGCTATTTTCAGCAAAGAGGTGTGTTGTAGAGGAGAAAAAGAACAAACTAAGTACAGAGTATAAGGTCAAATTTATTAAGTATTGACGGTTCAAGTGGTTAAATAACGCAACAGGGACGCTTCGAAGGCATTTATAGGCGCGAAGAACGTTGAAGACCCCTGACTTAGACCAAATGAGGTTCCAGTCAATTTGCATGCCATTCCTGTACTATACAATACTGTACAATACTATACTGTATCTCTTATGATGTTCAAAAATAAAGACGTATTGTATCATACAACTGTTTCTAATTAGTCATCATTGAATGTCATTAAAGTACATGAGATTGCAAGTTTCTACTTTTTA
Organism: Nannobrachium achirus; assembly: GCF_963921795.1. Lineage (NCBI taxonomy): Eukaryota > Metazoa > Chordata > Actinopteri > Myctophiformes > Myctophidae > Nannobrachium > Nannobrachium achirus. The sequence continues at coordinate 10,540,013 of NC_137819.1, read as the reverse complement.
CAACATTGTAATTACTTGAAAATGTGAGTTAAGGCAAATTAAGCCCTTTATACAAGGCAAACTAAAATGTGTCTTTTTGGGAGGGGGCTGTTTGCCCTCCTCCCCTTTCTTTAAACAAATAGTCAATTTGTAGGTCAAAGGAATGAACCAGACCCCCTGGTGTGCCTTTGTCTAGCTGGGGGCAGTATATCACTGATTATCACTGAATACAGAGGAATATGCCAGAATATCCCTAAAAAGGTATATACCCAATAATGTCGGTATATGCCCAGTATATCTGTAAATAAACTGTCATATACTCTACCAGTATATGTCAGATAATCTCTCTTTTCACCCAGTGACATTTTGAGATGGGGGGGGGGGGGGGTCAGCGACCAATTACATGTCATTTTGGGGGTCCTTGACATGAAAAAGGTTTGAGGACCACTGATTTAGCAGAATCTGGTAAAAAAAAAGTAGTGTTCACGATTTTTCAAAAATAGCAGATCTACAAGCTCGGGGACTCGGCACTCAGTGCCGCGCTGTGAACTTGTAGATCTGCTATTTTAGGGAAAATGTTTGTGTTTCTTTTATATAATTTGTAACATTTTTGAAGCGGTGAAAACCGCTTCCAATGAATGGCTTTGTGTGTATCACGTATGTTCATTTCAGTCCAGAATGAACAGGCTTTTCCAAAAACAGAAAGTCTGTTTAATTACCATATATGGTGATCTCAGTCCAGAATGAACAGGGTTTTCCAAAAACAGAAAGTCTGTTTAATTACCATATATGGTGATCTACAAGCTCAAAAAAGGTTAAACTTTCTTTTAAATATACAAATGTTTTTTGGGGATCCCTGATACAAATATGTTCAAATGGGGGTCCCTGGTCAAATCCATATTAACACGTTGCAAGCCGCGGCAGAACCCTCTGAACAGAGGTAGCGCCGAAGAAATAAGCCATTTATTTACAAACATGTTTTAAAAAAACAAAGCCCACATGATAACAACACGTAATGGAGTGCTCGACACAGCGTACACATTCATCCTGCAGAGGTCGGCGATCTTACTTTGGCGAGGCGGAGGGGAGATCAATTCCATTCGTTTACGTGCGGCGAAGCAGGGAAAGGAGCGATAGAGAAGCGGCGCCCGAACGTGATTGAAACCGCGATCCACGAACAGAGACAAAGACCAGCCATCTTGTTTGAGCTTCTTGTTGATTTTCAACACTGGGGAGAGGATGAGGCTCCTCCTGGCCAGCCATCCATCCAGAATGTGAGTCAACGGCGTGGCCTGCTGGATATTAGGAGTATCACACCCAGCACCAGAAAATGACTGTCAGAGCATATTAACCGTTTCAGATCGCTCCAAAAAGACACAGAGAAGAATTTCCGATGTTTTTTTTTAAAATTATTATAATTTATATCAAAAGTCCGGGAATAGACGTGTGGCTGATGAGACCCAGTAGGAAGTCCGAGGGAGTACGGCCAGGCTTAGAAGGTGTTAATGTCAAACTCTATGGTATAAAATGAGTCATCACCACAGGGAGCTTTAGATCTTAGATTAGATCAGATAGAAGTGCACAAACCTCCACTCCACACATTTATAAATATGTATCATAAATACTGTCCATCAATGATGATGATGTAAATATCAGTGTCATACTTGTGTCTCTTATGTTGATATAAACTCATATCTTATTTGTATTTTATTTTTTATATTTGTATACAATAGACAGAGATAAAGTGTATATGTGATCATGTAATTGTCACAGTATCAATATTGTTTCTTGTATATAAACCTTTATACTGAACCACTTGAACCCCATATACTTTATTGACTGGGGTTCCCCAGGGTTCTGTAATTGGTCCCCTGCTTTTCCCCCACCTCTACATCAGATCTCTTGGGTGAAAATGACAGATCTACAAGCCATCTAATAGCTAAGATCTACATCACAAAGTGACACATTGTGAGCCGTGTTCATTTTGATAGCAAATTATTGTGTCATATTTTAATCATACTGTTTGTCTTATTATTATTTGTTTTTGTCTAGTTTTAGTTGACTAAATGTCATAGCATTTTAGTTGACTAAATGTCATAGCATTTTAGTTGACTAAATGTCATAGCATTTTAGTTGACTAAATGTCATAGCATTTTAGTTGACTAAATGTCATAGCATTTTAGTTGACTAAATGTCATAGCATTTTAGTTGACTAAATGTCATAGCATTTTAGTTGACTAAATGTCATAGCATTTTAGTTGACTAAATGTCATATCATTTTAGTTGACTAAATGTCATATCATTTTAGTTGACTAAATGTCATATCATTTTAGTTGACTAAATGTCGTAGCATTTTAGTTGACTAAATGTCGTAGCATTTTAGTTGACTAAATGTCATATCATTTTAGTTGACTAAATGTCATATCATTTTAGTTGACTAAATGTCATATCATTTTAGTTGACTAAATGTCATATCATTTTAGTTGACTAAATGTCATATCATTTTAGTTGACTAAATGTCATATCATTTTAGTTGACTAAATGTCAAAGCATTTTAGTTGACTAAATGTCATACCATTTTAGTTGACTAAATGTCATAGCATTTTAGTTGACTAAATGTCATAGCATTTTAGTTGACCAGATCAACGTTTATTTAGTCGACTAAAATGAAAATGAAAATTCTTGGAGGGCTGTGATGGCATCTTAATGCCTGATTTATACTTACTGTCTGTGCCAAAACAAATGTTGATCTACAAGCTCACAGCATGTCTGTGACGTGTTGTGAACTTGTGGATCGGCTATTTTCAGAGAGAGCAACACCCGAGTGCAACCAAACATAAAATGACGTCTTTTAGTTCTACTGGATCTCTTCTCCACTTGTCCCTCCCTGACATTTTTTTATTTGTTGATGAAATGTTCAATATATTTTGTCAGAATGTTGTCAATCACTCTGTATTCAAACATCTACTGAATGTGTTGTCAATGAACTCAAATCAATCATTGTTTATTCATTGATTCATTATCAGATCATTATTTCCTCACTCATTCCATTATTGTGCTTTCATTGAATATTAATGTGACGCTGTTCTCATTGTTCACATGTTATTGTATGATCATGTGTAGAAGTAATAATTGTTTAATAAATTGATCGTTGACAGTTTGTCGTTATTCCTGTGTATTAATATTCATAGTGTTGTCATGACAACATGGCCACAGCTCATTGGTCATGTATAATAACTAGGTTGGATCTCATTGGTCATGTATAATAACTAGGTTGGATCTCATTGGTCATGTATAATAACTAGGTTGGATCTCATTGGTCATGTATAATAACTAGGTTGGATCTCATTGGTCATGTATAATAACTAGGTTGGATCTCATTGGTCATGTATAATAACTAGGTTGGATCTCATTGGTCATGTATAATAACTAGGTTGGATCTCATTGGTCATGTATAATAACTAGGTTGGATCTCATTGGTCATGTATAATAACAAAGGTTATTTTATTTTTCCATTTCATGAAAGGACAACACTGCTGATGACCTGCATTACACCTGCACTCTCCTACTAGGGAGGAAGATGACCTGCATTACACCTGCACTATCCTACTAGGGAGGAAGTGGACTCATATTGAATGAAGCAGCACACAGAGGAAAACTCAGTGGCGCCGCCCTGTAGGTGGGCCAAGAATGAGGTGAAAAAACATCTGAAAGCCCAAATGAGACACAACTTTATTTTATATCCATCTACCATCTGTACTGACACCTATGTGTAGCTATTCATGTACCTTTATGTACATGGTACCTATCTACCATCTGACACCTATGAGTAGCTATTCATGTACCTTTATGTACATGGTACCTATCTACCATCTGACACCTATGAGTAGCTATTCATGTACCTTTATGTACATGGTACCTATCTACCATCTGACACCTATGAGTAGCTATTCATGTACCTTTATGTACATGGTACCTATCTACCATCTGACACCTATGAGTAGCTATTCATGTACCTTTATGTACATGGTACCTATCTACCATCTGACACCTATGTGTAGATATTCATGTACCTTTAGAGGGGCGGCATAGCTCAGGGGTAGAGAAACCGTTATTAGAGCACGAAGGGTTCCCAGTTCGAATCCGGCCCCCCCCTGAGTTAATGTCGAAGGGTCCTTGAGCAAGACTCTGAAGCCCTAATTGCTCCCGGTGAGTAGGTTGGTGCCTTGCCTGGTTTCCTCCGCCACCGGTGTATGAATGTGTGCGTGAATGGGTGAATGTAATACACAATCTATGTAAAGTGCCTTGGATAAAAGCGCTATATAAATGCACCATTTATTTTAGAGCAGGGGTTTTCAAAGTGGGTGACGGGGCACCCTGGGGTGCCGCGATGGCAGTCCAGGGGTGCCGCGAGTTCATTTGATAATATTTGAAATGTATTTGGACATTTACAAATATATTTATTATCATTTTAAACTTGAAGCACAAAGTTATTTTCAGTCAGTTCTAAACAAAATGGCTATTATCTTTTTTTCCTCGCACATGTAATCGCTAAAATATCCTATATTAATATAAGGTGGGAGTGAAAATTGGGAATATAATAATGTAGGGGTGCCTCGGATGAAAAAAATATTTATAGGGGTGAACCGAGCCAAAAAAGTTTGGGAACCCCTGCTATAGAGCATCGCAGCGTAAGTGTTTTACTGGTGCCACTTAGAATCTCCCATTCATTTTCCCCATAGACTTTTACAAAAATAATTATAACAATTATGCTAAGCCTCGAACCAAGCCATCCAGGATTGCAGTGAATCATGATGACCATACAACCATTGATCCTATTATATGTGAAAACATGTTTTAATATTACATTATTTGATATACTACATTTAATAAATAGCCTTTGTTTATCGATTTTGAAAACGTTATTTTCATAGAAACAAAGGTCTCATGTTCATGATTCACTGCCATCCTGGATGGCTTGGTTCGAGGCTTAACATAATTGTTATAAATATTTTTGTAAAAGTCTATGGGGAAAATTAATGGGAGATTTTAAGTGGCACCAGTAAACCACTTCCGCTGCGATGCTCTATTATGTACATGGTACGTAACGTAGCGATAGTAGCAGACCTGCCAACCCGTACGCATTTTGCGTACTAAGCACGCATTTTAAGGCTCTGTACGCAGGTACGATATTTCCCCTCATTGCTACGCAATTTCGGGGAATGGGCGCGGCCCGCGGCGTGGTATAACAACACATTCTGCAGCAGCAAACGAGGCAAAGATTTTTGCAACCTGCCGTGTAGTTCCTCCCAGGCACCACTTGAAAGGTGTGTGAATGGGGCGCATGGCGCTGGGGAGCACTAGAACAGAAGATATGCTCGTTTTTTTCGGCAGAAGAAGAATTGAACCGGATGCCATGCGTGTGTTTTGGTTTTCAGCGCGGTGCAGCATGTACACTTACGCTACAGTACTCATCATAGAGTTATAATAAGAAGCTACTCATCTCATCTCATAGCTATCGCCGCCCGGTTTGTACAACGGCGATATTAATACGATTAATTTATAAAGAAGATAAACGGAGAATGGCCGTGTTGTGCCATTCATCGGTGTCGCCCCTACAATGCTGCCGTGCAACGAGTAGTCTGACTAACAGGTAATATATTAAGATAACACTCAGCTAAGGTGAATTCACATGTCAGCAGCCACGATGGTGAGAATGAAATGGTTGTTATGGTGTTGTCGCTCCTCTCCGCGACGCGGTTAGGGTTTTAATCAAGTGAATCAATAATATTATACTATTAAACTGCGGTCGCCCCCGCGACAGCTTGTTGTGTATGAAGCCTGTGTTATACTTCGTCATACGACGGTGTTGCACGTGAGCGAAGTCGGGAAATGTCAAAACTTGTGACCAGGTACAATGAACTGTAGCATACATTGACCATGATTAGGCTTTAGAGTAAAGATCCAAACGAATGAAAATAAAATACTGGGCTCCCTGTTCCACTATCTCTAAATGAGTATGAATGGAGGAATTTAATAGGGGGACTATGTGTATTGTCAAAAACATTAAAGGTGAACAAGTTATTTATCACCTGTGAATATATGAAGACATTAATGGTTTGTTAACAATGAGTAGCCTGTATCCTCTATGAATGAATATACAGACTAGACGGTATTTGATCTATACACAATGTAGGCCTATATATCAATTAATGAATGCACTAGAAACCTACATGAGTTGAATACTTTCAACTTCATGCAAATCATGCACAGAAAGGTGGTTTTATTTAGGCTGCTCAATTAACAATGTTTAACAAAGACACAGGTAAATATTTAAAGGTAAATAGCCTACCTGACAATGTAAAGCTATTTTGCTATTTGAATAACATGATTATGTTGATGTATGTTCATTCATTAAGTCACTGGTGAGACTGTTTTGCTAGTCTATTGGGCTAATTGTTAACTAACTCTGAGCAAGTGCAGTTAGTATATTTTATTAAAGATTTGTCAACAATATTGCCAAAGCAACATTACTGTATTGCCTGGTAATACTAGCCTACCTTTTCTCCAGACCAAATGGCATTTTTATTTAAAAGGTTGTTCTAACATCTTGCCTCCTCCTATTAGTGTAAGTCAAGACATGCAATGTGCTACATTTCTGGTGTGAAATTTTGTTAACATAACTGTAAAGGTCCCACCCAAAAAGGTGCATGGAACCCCCCAAAATATACGCTGTTTTGTGCGGGAAAACAACAAAAATTCGGCGCCGCGCCCGCTGCGCGGGCGCTGCGGGCGCCGCGCGGGCACTTCGTGCCCGCGCATGAGTACTCAAAAAAAATTCCCAGGGTTGGCAGGTCTGTAGTAGGCTACTGCAGGGGTCTTCAACGTTTTCAGGCCAAGGACCCCTTATCTGGGACAGAGAGAAAGCAGGGACCCCCACTACTTATCTGGGACAGAGAGAAAGCAGGGACCCCCACTACTTATCTGGGACAGAGAGAAAGCAGGGACCCACACTACGTATTGTATAACATTGTGTTGCAGATTAAACATGTTCATAGATTTCGAAGACAGCTTAGACTTGTTTGACAGCAATATCATCAGTGTAGGTTGTTGGTTTAATGTGTATTTTTAGACATTGAATCGACTTGAACCGTCAATACTTAATCTGCTTTTCTTTTCATTCTACACCAAACTTCTTTGCGGAGAATAGCCGATCTACAAGCTCACAACGCCTCGCGCTGCGATGCGTTGTGAGCTTGCAGATCGGCTATTCTTGGCTAATGTTCCACACAGAATAGGGATACTAGGGTTCAAGTGGTTAGTGTAGAGTAGACAAAATAAAGTTCTTATCACACAAAGATTTGGAGGACCCCCTGTGGTAACTCTGAGGACCCCCTAGGGGTCCCGGACCCCCTGTTGAAGACCCCTGGGCTACTGTATCTACAGTAGCCTGGGTCATAGCAGGTCACAGGTCACTCGATACAAAGCTTACTACCAACTGTAAAGTGGTCAAACTGTTAACTTATTCACTGATGGATACAGAAGCACTCATAGATAAGAGTTGTCTAAGTGGTGACTTATATTCAGAAATCCTTACTCTGTGCTGTTTAGAATAGATGCCTCATTAAAATGATACGCTGTGCACAATGATCAGAAAACATGTTTTTTTCTGCTCACAATCATTCAAAGATATGATGTTTATTCATAAACTAAAGCCAGCTCTCATTCCATGTCAGTGCATTCTATGGAACCAGACCAATGTCATAATGGTAAGATATTTGATATCCATGTCATATCCCATCATCATCCTTACTTACCATGTAGAAGTTAACCACGCCCCCTGTACTGTATCCCACTGCTACACAGCAGTTCTCCTCTCACAGACCCACAGCCCAATTCCCCAAACATTTCACCCACAGCTCTGTCATTACTGTCGCTTTAGCGTCATCGATATCTCATTGATCCATATTCATTCTTTTTGGTTGTTTGTCCCCATTGCTGCCTCAGCTGTGAACGCTGCTACGTCACAAATCCTTCTTCCTGAGACGTCACTAACTTGTCCTTTTTACACGTCTCCTTCTTCCCAGTCGCTCTGGATTAAGAGCGTCTTCTAAACTGTAAGGTATAAAATAAACTTGACATTTAAGTTATTCTTATTCTTATTATTTATTGAGTTATTCAGTATTTTATATTTTCACATACATTTTTTTGTATTTATTTCTTGTTTAGTATGGAGTTAGTATGATTTAGGAGTGGGACGATAAGTGATATTATCGTTTATCGTGATAAAAATCACTCATGATAATCGTATCGTGAAGATCTAGTTTGCATATCTGGTACCACTTAAACCCTCTATAATTGGTAAAAGGTACGAGTACTTATAATATACGTACTTGATACAGTCTTTTTTTTCAATCAATTGTCTTATGCGGCGCGTTGTGTTACAGCTTCAGTGCTTTTATTTTGAAGGTGTTGGGCATTATAATACAGGTTGTAACGCTCTTTTAGATCAGTGGTTCTCAACATATACAGACCCCCCCCCCCCACCACCACCGTGATGAGCACTAAGAATTGAGACATTACATTTTGTGTAACAAATATTGTGAAAATAGCAGATCTACTGCGAGGCGTTGTGAGCATGTAGATCGGCTATTTTCAAAATGTCTGCCTCTAATATTTGACAATTTGGCCAAAGTTTAATTTGTCATTTTAGAGGTATTAAAAAAGGGGAGCGTGTTCATATTGTGACATAGCATCTGTTGGACGGTTCATTCTTTCGACACAAGTGAATGTTAATCTGGTGAAATGCTAACCTGCCGACGCAGGTGAGTAGCTACCCTGCTGACGTGGGTGAATGTTAACCTCTATGCCTAAACCTAAACCTAATCCAAACCCTAACCTCAGTAACCGTGACACGAGTGAGTAGCTAACCTGCTGATGCTCATAGTCGAAAGAGTGACTTGTCGAAAGAGCAAGATTTCCCCTTAAATGCCCATATATGGAGATCCCTGATGTCATCAATATTAAGCCAGTATCTGTGAATACCTATGGGTACCAGGGGTCTCCATATATGGGTAACTGGTCCGATATACATCACTGGCCAGATGGCCAAGACATGGTGCTTTTCACCCTTAGGCGCTCTTACAGTTACAAGTAGTTGTTTTTACTTTGAGGATATACTTGAGGAATTTAAGATGTAATTCTACTGTATATGTTTTCAAACCTACAGACTTGTGTATTTGTGTATAAACTGGTGAAACCAACTTAAATATATGATACTGTACCTACCTTTGACAGTTTATACCAGAGAGCATCCCTCCAGAGCAGACTGTATCAAATGCCTCCATGTAATCTATAAAGGAACACAATAATCTCCTCAGCAGAACCATTCAACAATATGTTTCAGGACAAAAATATGGTCAAAATAGTAGAATAATCCTTCTAAATCTGCACTGTCAACTGGCTGCTGTCATACAGATGCCTAGGCCTTCTTTACAAACAGACTGGTTAATTGGTCTTATTTTGTTTTAACTTTAAGGAGTGCATTTCTACTTGTGTGACACTCAACACAGGATTTAAGAATCCCAGGGCTAAATTATTAGTGCCACAACCAATAATAATTATAATAATGTTGGTATAAGAGCAGCAAAAACACTAGCATAGCTGGACTGTCGCTGGAGTAGCGGGAACGCCGCCGCCGCCTCCCGCAATGCTGTGGCCCTCGGCTTGGTACCCTAGACATAATTCAATGTTGTGGCCCTCGGCTTGGTACCCTAGATATAATTCAATGTTGTGGCCCTCGGCTTGGTACCCTAGACATAATTCAATGCTGTGGCCCTCAGCTTGGTACTCTAGACATAATTCAATGATGTGGCCCTCAGCTTGGTACCCTAGACATAATTTAATGTTGTGGCCCTCAGCTTGGTACCCTAGACATAATTCAATGTTGTGGCCCTCGGCTTGGTACCCTAGATATAATTCAATGTTGTGGCCCTCGGCTTGGTACCCTAGACATAATTCTGCCCTTGGGGAAAACTAACTGGGGAAACCTGCTCTACAGTATGTGTATGAATTATATAGAGTTGGATATAGAGGTGCAAAAAGCTTTCTCAACCACTGTCTTTCTCTTGCAAACAGCACATTATGTGGACCATCACATGGCAGAGTTGATTCAAAAGGTTCCCACAGTCATGGCTATAGTGGACAGTATAAGTTCCATGTATAACAAGGTCCATGATGAGATCTATGCAGAGATTCATGTGGAGAAGAAAAGCATGGAACAAATGAGGATACTGTATTCAAACGTGCTACGACCAGGTGGACCAGCCATCAAAGCAGCATTTTACCATGCACTTAAACAACACCAACCCCACCTGTTGGAGACACCTGGTAAGTTCAGATGTACAGTAGGCCTACTTCTAATGTGTATTTGTTCATTCCATGGCAGGTATCAGTTTAATTAAAAACACAAAGGGACAGTTTTTGGACAGAAGATAAAACATGTTAATCAGACGGATAATTGTTAATTGATTCATACAGTATATAGTAAAATAATATCCGCCTGGTGGACATATTTTATTTTGGACCAGAGCTAACAGCACCAGGTTATCACCAGGTTATTTCTTAAGGTAAACCAGTCGTGTCTAACACAACTAATATTAGAGTCATAGAGTGCACTGACAGCTGATGGAGACTTGATCATTTTAAATTTACCCCCATTGATTCCGGAGGGGTCCCCTTCCGGAATCAATGGGGGTACATTTATTGTAATAAAATTACTGTCTTAGGAATGCGACAAAAACCTAAAATTATTATTGAACTCAAGTCTCCATGGTGTGAGTAATCAATAGAAAAAAAGTCATTTTGGGGTTGAACTACTCCTTTAACAACTTTTTCTTAATAATGCTAAGGCAATCTTGGAACCCGTCAGGCAAATAAAATAAAAACATGTCAGCATGATCCTTTGTTTTAATTCCTAACAACTCTAAATGCTGTAATGGCTGTTGCCCACGGATTCAGCTAGAGAGCTCTGAATATGTCTTGAGAAATGAAGGTGATCAGTGAGCACAACAACTGTAACAGCTGGAGAATGGTTTAAGCTAATATCACCACCAGGGGCAGCAGTGGCTCAGTGGCTCAGGGGTAGAGTGGCCGTCTTAGAACACAGATGGTTCCCGAAGGGTTTCCAGTTCGATCCCGGGCTCCCCAAGAGTTAGTGTGGAAGAGTCCTTGAGCAAGACTCTGAACTATGGCTGCACCATATGGACACATTTTCATATCACGGTATTCATGCCAAATATTTAGATATCGATGCGATATACAATATTACCATACACATTTCATACTAATATTTTAAGTGTTGCAACAGTGAAAACTAAGCATTATTCAACATACAAGTCAACAGGCCTGTCACTCTTGATGTTAAAGGCTATTGGGTTCCCACACTTGTTATTGTGATATTCTAAGTGTAGCAAAAGTCAACAATATGGACAACGATAAGGATGATATATTGATAAGGATGATATATTGATAAGGATGATATATTGATATGGATGATATATTGATAAGGATGATATATTGATAAGGATGATATATTGATAAGGATGATATATTGATATGGATGATATATTGATAAGGATGATATATTGATAAGGATGATATATTGATATGGATGATATATTGATAAGGATGATATATTGATAAGGATGATATATTGATAAGGATGATATATTGATATGGATGATATATTGATAAGGATGATATATTGATAAGGATGATATATTGATATGGATGATATATTGATAAGGATGATATATTGATATGGATGATATATTGATAAGGATGATATATTGATATGGATGATATATTGATATGGATGATATATTGATATGGATGATATATTGATAAGGATGATATATTGATATGGATGATATATTGATAAGGATGATATATTGATATGGATGATATATTGATAAGGATGATATATTGATATGGATGATATATTGATAAGGATGATATATTGATATGGATGATATATTGATAAGGATGATATATTGATAAGGATGATATATTGATATGGATGATATATTGATAAGGATGATATATTGATAAGGATGATATATTGATAAGGATGATATATTGATATGGATGATATATTGATATGGATGATATATTGATATGGATGATATATTGATAAGGATGATATATTGATAAGGATGATATATTGATAAGGATGATATATTGATATGGATGATATATTGATATGGATGATATATTGATAAGGATGATATATTGATAAGGATGATATATTGATAAGGATGATATATTGATATGGATGATATATTGATAAGGATGATATATTGATAAGGATGATATATTGATAAGGATGATATATTGATATGGATGATATATTGATAAGGATGATATATTGATAAGGATGATATATTGATATGGATGATATATTGATAAGGATGATATATTGATAAGGATGATATATTGATATGGATGATATATTGATAAGGATGATATATTGATGTGGATGATATATTGATAAGGATGATATATTGATATGGATGATATATTGATATGGATGATATATTGATAAGGATGATATATTGATAAGGATGATATATTGATATGGATGATATATTGATAAGGATGATATATTGATATGGATGATATATTGATAAGGATGATATATTGATATGGATGATATATTGATAAGGATGATATATTGATATGGATGATATATTGATAAGGATGATATATTGATAAGGATGATATATTGATATGGATGATATATTGATAAGGATGATATATTGATAAGGATGATATATTGATATGGATGATATATTGATATGGATGATATATTGATATGGATGATATATTGATAAGGATGATTGTTACGTATATTGTTATGATTGTTATGGGGGAGTTTTGTATCTTGGCTGTTTTTCCTCCCCTCTACACTCTACTCTCTAACTGTCTCTCAGTGCACAGGTCCAGCCCATTCACTCCAACTCTGTCATTGCCAATCCGCCTCTCACCACCGGTTGGTCCTCCATGTTTCAGCCAGCCAATCATCAGCAGTCATCAGCTATATAAATCACCTGTGTGCCAGCCATCTTCCTCTTTCCTGCCTGCCATTGCCTCCACCAGCATGGCCCAAACAATAGCTCATAGCTATAGCTTGCTTCAGTCCTACCACACACTTTAACACTGCTTCCCATTCAATTGTAACCATTCTAAATCAGCCAAACTTATTCCAGGGGAAGGGAAGAGTATTTTGGGGTACCCTGTACATAATTGCCCGTAGGTGAATTCCTTGTTATCCACACTAGCCTAGGAGGTGAGTGCCACGCTGTGTAATTTCTTTTTGTACTTAGAGTAGGAAGATTTTTGTTTTGGTTAATTGTTAGGTAAGCTCTTTTAGTTTAATTCAGATAGAAGTTTTCATTGTACTTTCTCTTTTGGCACCACCCAGTCCCTTCCCTGTTTTTCTGTTATTTGGCTCCTTATAATTTACTTTAATAAAAAGCTCTCAGTTCATGTTTAACATTCTCCTGTCCAATTTGTCATTTTGGGTATAAATGTTACTATCCCTTGCCTAGACCACTATCGGGGACGTAACAATGATATATTGATAAGGATGATATATTGATAAGGATGATATATTGATATGGATGATATATTGATAAGGATGATATATTGATAAGGATGATATATTGATAAGGATGATATATTGATAAGGATGATATATTGATATGGATGATATATTGATAAGGATGATATATTGATAAGGATGATATATTGATAAGGATGATATATTGATATGGATGATATATTGATAAGGATGATATATTGATAAGGATGATATATTGATATGGATGATATATTGATAAGGATGATATATTGATATGGATGATATATTGATATGGATGATATATTGATAAGGATGATATATTGATATGGATGATATATTGATAAGGATGATATATTGATATGGATGATATATTGATATGGATGATATATTGATAAGGATGATATATTGATAAGGATGATATATTGATATGGATGATATATTGATAAGGATGATATATTGATATGGATGATATATTGATAAGGATGATATATTGATATGGATGATATATTGATAAGGATGATATATTGATATGGATGATATATTGATAAGGATGATATATTGATAAGGATGATATATTGATATGGATGATATATTGATAAGGATGATATATTGATAAGGATGATATATTGATAAGGATGATATATTGATATGGATGATATATTGATAAGGATGATATATTGATAAGGATGATATATTGATAAGGATGATATATTGATATGGATGATATATTGATAAGGATGATATATTGATAAGGATGATATATTGATAAGGATGATATATTGATATGGATGATATATTGATAAGGATGATATATTGATAAGGATGATATATTGATAAGGATGATATATTGATATGGATGATATATTGATATGGATGATATATTGATAAGGATGATATATTGATAAGGATGATATATTGATAAGGATGATATATTGATATGGATGATATATTGATAAGGATGATATATTGATAAGGATGATATATTGATAAGGATGATATATTGATATGGATGATATATTGATAAGGATGATATATTGATAAGGATGATATATTGATAAGGATGATATATTGATATGGATGATATATTGATAAGGATGATATATTGATATGGATGATATATTGATAAGGATGATATATTGATAAGGATGATATATTGATAAGGATGATATATTGATATGGATGATATATTGATATGGATGATATATTGATAAGGATGATATATTGATAAGGATGATATATTGATATGGATGATATATTGATATGGATGATATATTGATATGGATGATATATTGATAAGGATGATATATTGATAAGGATGATATATTGATAAGGATGATATATTGATATGGATGATATATTGATAAGGATGATATATTGATAAGGATGATATATTGCCCCGGGCGATATATTGCGATATTGTTTCCTTGCGCGATACTGATATTGCACATGGTCATACCTTGATAACGATACGATAACGATATATTGTGCAGCCCTACTCTGAACCCCTAGTTGCTCCCAGTGAGCAGGTTGGTGCCTTGCATGGTTTCCTCTGATATCAGTGTGTGAATGTGTGTTTAAACGGGTGAATGTAATGCACAATCTCTAAAGCTCCTTGGATAAAGGTGCTATATAAAAGCACCATTTACCATTTACCACCAGTTATTTACATTGACAATCAGCCAACAAAAACAACTTCAACAACTTCACTGTATTGGTCAAATCACAGGTTTACAAGTGTAAAAGTGTGTTTTTCAAGCTACCCACAAATTACAGATACACAATTAATAAACAGAGAAAAAATCAAACATGAAAACATAACAGAATAACAGTATAATATCAAACTAGAAGGGTCTGAAAATCTAGCTTGGAGCATAATATCCATTGTTTAATTCATCATCATAATACCACAATGTCATACAACATTATACTGTATCATCACATTTAAATAAATGTACATCATGAAACACATGTTCATTAACAGCCAGTGGAAGTGGAGCTGCTGCAGGTCCTTCATCATCTACTGATGATGTTAGTGAGAACCAGAGACAAGTTGAGTTCATAAGATGATGTTTAAAACGGTGTAAACATGGCCTCTCACAGAGTTTAAATGTGCTACAGTAAAGTTCTTTCTACTGATGATGTTAGTGAGAACCAGAGACAAAGTGAGTTCATAAGATGATGTTTAAAACGGTGTAAACATAGCCTCTCACAGAGTTTAAATGTGCTACAGTAAAGTTCTTTTGAGACATTTAGGTTAAAAACCTCTTTTACAAGTGAGACCTGGCCAGAACCCTATATAACCACTGCAGATTATGTTTAGAACATCAGACACTACTGATAAGAGCTATCTGGCCTCACCAGTTGTCAAACTTTCTGGTCACTATGGATGTTGAGTCTCTCTATACGAATAGAGATCATAATGATGGCCCCCATGCCTTAACACAGGGGTCTTCAACAGGGGGTCCGGGACCCCTAGGGGGTCCTCAGAGTTACTACAGGGGGGCCTCCAAATCATTGATAGAATCTTTTGTTTCTCCTTTTTTATATCAACCACTTGAACCCTAGCATCCATATTCTGAGAACTTTAGCCAAAAATAGCAGATCTACAAGCTCACAACGCCTCGCAGCGCGAGGCGTTGTGAGCTTGTAGATCGGCTATTTTCGGCAAAGAGGTTTGGTAAGAGGGGAAAAAGAGCAGACTAAGTACAGAGTGAAAGGTCAGGATTATTATGTATTGACGGTTCAAGTGGTTAAATATCTGAAAACACAAATTGAATCCAAAACAATGCTTATGATTGTGCCGTCAAACGATGAAACTATATGTATCTATGTGTTGTGGGGGTCCCTGCTTCATCTCTCTTTCGACTAAGGGGTCCTTGGCCAGAAAACGTACACATTTCCTTTCTGATAGAGACGCTTCTCCTTCCACTGACCTTACTATTTATTTAACTGGTCATAACAATGTGTTCATGTTTACATATGAAATGTATAAACAACAGATTGGCAAACTCATGGGCTCGTGTTTCCCCCTAACTATACTTGCCTGCCTATATTTGGGCTACTGGGAAAGGATCTTTGTTTTTAATCCTTGGTATCACTGTATCACTATCTTTGGCAGGTATATTGACTTGTTGCTGCCATTCAGTTGTTCGGAGACTCAACTTCTTCAGTTCCACAGGTAGGCTACTTCAACTCTCTAAATGATATTAAATTATTCTCAGGACTTATCGATGTTTAAAGATGAATCGGGTATTCTCCACACTACATCGTAGGAAGGAAACCTTGAGAAAAGCTGCCGACATGACAAGTAGATTTAGTGAGAGAGACGACAAGCCGGGTAATGTGGCACAGGTGTGCAATAGAGCACTGGACATTAATCAGCCAGATTTGCTAAACTAAAAAGAAACAGAGGCCTGCGCTAATACTTCTCAATCCCTGCCCTTTTTTGTCAGTCAATAAAGTACTATGGCTTCACATTCCACACATGTCCAACACATCATCAATATGATCCTGCCCTCAGAAGAGTGTTTCCTGAACCTCCCATGTTCTCCTTCAGAACAGATCCCACATTACAGGATAATGAATGGAGCATTTTGTGCAAGATGTAATTTGCTATAAATTAATTGACCGCATTAAAAGATATATATATTTGTTTTTAAAATAAAAATCCTCTTTCACATTTCTGCCTGTGTGCTGGTGATCAGCCTCCCCTGTGCCAATGTTGGCACCGTGCCTAAGGTTGCCCACCCCTGGATTAGAGAATAATGGAATACAGTTTAGAGTTTGGTTATTGTGCCAGAACGTTCTAGTTAACAGGAAAGAAAACTGTACTGTACTGGGTCAGGTTGACCTCAAATGGAGTAACTTATCATGAGATTTCCTGTGCCAAGATGTAGGGCCACAAGAAGTATAAAAACACGCCCACAATCCTAATTCATCAGTCCTGTCTGCAGTTACGTTGATATATTAACGTGTGTTAACACTTAAAACACATTGAGTAAATGAAGAGCTACGGAGGCCTCTGTTGACAGGATCAGTATGAATATCCATAATATTTCTGCTTTTCAATCCACCTCCCTACCAACATACAGGTGTTTCATTTGATCCTCCCAGTGAGCTGTTTTATAGTAGAATGTTGGTTTCCCTTGGTGTGAATAAACCGCTTTATCTATAACTCTCAAATACTCTGGAACGCGCCTGAGTCGCGTTAGATTTTAAACACTTTAACCATTATTTTATGCTTTAACTTTAGAAAAATAGCAGATATACAAGCTCACAGCGCGGCACCGAGTGCCGCGCTGCGAGCTTGTAGATCTGCTATTTTTTGAAAAATCGAGAAAATGTGTGCAAGTCTTTGAATATCTTTGACCCGATCTTTGACCCGACTTCTAAATCCTTCCTCTAAATCAGTGGTTCTCAAACCTTTTCACGTCAAGGACTCCCAAAATTACAGGTATTTAGCCACGGACCCCCATCTCAAAATATGTTGTTCCAGGGACCCCCCAGAAGAGTTACAAATGTTCGCTTTTAAATAGATATATTCAAAGACTTACAAAGAAAAATCATGATTTTTCAAAAATAGCAGATGTACAAGCTCGCAGCGCGGCAGTCGGTGCCGCGCTGTGAGCTTGTATATCTTCTATTTTTTAATGGTTAAAGTAGTCAATAATCCTAGGTCTAAATGGGTTAAATGACTACAACTGGAACTGAAACTCTACACTGCAAAGTTTTTTTCTCACCCAGTGTGCCTTCAGACTACTTGACACACTGAAACACTTGTTACACTGGTGTGTGAACTTCGTTTGAATCGTTTCAAGTGCTGATTGGATATTCGTTAAACCCACCCCCAACCCCCTGCGCTCATTTGAGGAGCCGCAATTTTGGTTTGCTAAACTGACGATTCATTTACTCAGCTCCAGACCAGAGAAACAGTCCACTCTGAGAGTAGTTGATTTTTAACTAACCACAGCAAACGTGGTTGAACTCACTGAAGTGTGGCTGATCTTCAGGTTCCTCCTGTTTAATAGAAACGGCCCTGGCTGAGTCTGGAGAGTTCATCTTCACCTGCAGTCTGGACTCCACACACTGCTCTGAAATGAAGCAATTCAACAAGGACTTTAATGACTTCACAGTCGTGTCAAGAATATGCAAATGACGATCTAAAGCAGGGGTCTTCAAAGTTTTCAGGCCAAGGACCCCTTAGCTGAGAGAGAGATGAAGCAGGGACCCCCATATTCCATATAAATGTAGTTTCATTGTTTGACAGCACAATCATCAGTGTATTTTGGATTCATGTCAATGTGTTTTCAGATATTTAACCACTTGAACCGTCAATACTTAACTCTTATTCTGCCAGATGTTGTTATTTATTATTGGGTTTTGTGCCAGCAAAAGCACCTTACCTTTGCGATGATATAGACAAAGGTGTATTCTTTTTTTTTTGGAAATTTTCTCTTAAAGAGGTGCCGTGGCTCTACCAGCAGTAGGGGGCAGCCTCATGCAAGAATTAATGTGAAAATGGTCTCAGATCGACTCTTGCTTGTCAAGGCTGTTCAAGGCTGATGAGTCGCTACAGAGCAATAGATCCAGAGAAAAACACATGGAAGAGTGTTGTGACTCCATTGATGTTAACGTCCAGTTGGATTTTAAGAGTACTTTTATGGGAGCTGTTTCAACGGTAGACACCCGCGCGACACCTCAACAGGTTACAGACATCAAACCAAGGTACAAAAGAACGAGCCAAAGAACCTATAATTGGCATTATCGGGCCGTCAAAAATGGGGCGAACGGGAACGTTCAAAGCGTGGATAGAGTTAATAAACTTGACTTTCACTCTGTACTTAGTCAGCTCTTTTCCCCCCTCTACACCAAACCTTTTGCCGAAAATAGCCGATCTACAAGCTCACAATGCCTCACGCTCCTCCCAGCGTGAGGCATTGTGAGCTTGTAGATCTGCTATTTTTGTCTAAAGTTCTCAGAATATGGACTTTAGGGTTCAAGTGGTTAATATAAAAAAGGAGAAAAAAGGTTTCTATCACACAAAGATTTGGAGGACCCCCTGTAGTAACTCTAAGGACCCCCTAGGGGTCCCAGACCCCCTGTTGAAGACCCCTGGTCTAAAGTGAATATGATGAAAGTAGCCAATCTGCTTTCAATGTTTCTGCAACCATGCTTCCTTCTATGACCAACCCCATCAATAGTTATAACCACCACCCTTTACTGTAGGGCCGAACACACTTTGATGTGTCATGTGTTTTAGAAATGGTTTTGTGTAAAACAGAGGAAGTATAGGATACAAATAACTGTAGTTCAAAAACTGGGCTGTGATCCAAAATACATCCTTAAACTGAAGTGAGGATGAGAGATGGTATTTGATCACATGCTGTAAGCAGCCTTTGTTGACCTGAGTGAGAGGAGTGATCAAAGTAGGGCTGAAAAGATCATTATTTTACATAAAAAAACTAAAAAGCCAAACTCAATCTCAGTCAGACTGTGAGATGTTTAGTTCTGATCTGAGCCAAGATGATGGAAAGAGAGCCTTTTGGTCAACAAGAATAAAACCACTCCATGTGTTTGTCAACACTTTGATTTCAAGGCATAAATAATCATATTGACCAAAAATAATTGTCTTTTTTTGCCATAATCGAGCAGCCCCTGTTTATTTGCACCAGATGGTGGCGCTAGAAGATCAAGGTCATTGGAACACTTGGTTAGGGTTAATCTCCCAGGAAGCATGAATGCGCTGATCAAGTTTCATGGCAATCTGTCCATTACATTTTGACACATCTTGTGTCCAAGTGGAGAGTTTGGCCAAAAGATGGCGCCAGAGGAAAGGCCATTCTAGGATTAATATCTGCAGCATTAAAGTATTTTTATCTCTCTATTCAGATATTAATTGCCTTCATGTCTGACGTCTTCCTCCAGAAACACATTGCTACAGAAAGGAAAAGGACCATATAAGGTTGTGTTTGCTGTTAGTTAATTAGTTCCCAGTTAGTTAGTGTGAGTGGGGTTGTTTTTAAGGACAGGATGGTCCCCAGACTCTGCCTGGGTTTTGGGCTGGTGTCGTCTGGGACCTGGGAGAGTGAATACCAGGAGAGTCACCAGATAGAAACTCGCCTGGGCTGATTGATTGATTGATTGATTGATTGATTGATTGATTGATTGATTGATTGATTGAGGTATTTATTAGAGGTTTTGGATAGTGTCACGGGTTAATCCTATCGGCTCGTTAAATGGCAATAGATAGGAAACCCTGACCTAAAAGTAAGCTATATGTGTGTGCGTGTGGTGGATGCGTGTGCAGGTCAAACTAAAACAAAACGGCACTGTCCCCGATATCAACACTTCGCATGTCCACTCACCTACTGGCTACGGCCAGCTCTGTCGTTGGCCAACACAGCCGAAGCGAGGTGCTGGATATGGTCCGTTCAGATGCGGGTAAACAACCCGTAGTCTTTTTGTTGTTTTTATATTTTCTTCTTTTTTTTTCTCCCGTAGGGTTTTTCTTCGTTTTATGTATTAGTCTCTGCACATCCACGACGCTGGTTCTCCAAACAGCTGGACAGTCAACAATAACTTTCTATCGTACGCGAAGCTCCACTATTCTCCACTCATGCGAACTATAAGGCCCCGGAGGACAGCGCTATCCATCCGTCTCTTATCTTCTGCAATCGCCGTTGAGTTGTGGCCTCCGTATGTACGTTAAAGTCAAAGATATATCGTCTTCCACATCACAGCCATAGATCGCAGCCCGTAACAAACGAACCGCCACGCTTCTTCAAACACTTCCTCCTTTCTGTCCCCGTGTGATGACGTCCATTCATATAGCCGTGCCTCCGCCGTCATAACGCACAGAGACAGTGCCAAAACAATAAAAGTAAAATAACCAAACCATGTGTGCAGGGTGTGGAAACTGGAAAGATATGTGTAAGCCTATGAGGCACAATATCCTAACATCTCCCCCCATAAAGAAAAGAAAAAATCTATTTTTTCTTTACACTGCCAATAACCTAATTCTTACTGCTCTACCAACCTAACCTCCCACTGCCCTAGAGAGAGTGTCCGCAATGACGTTATCCTTCCCTGCTACATGCTGTACGCTTAGATTGTATTGCTGGAGGACCAGACTCCATCGAAACAGCCTCTGGTTCTTGGTCTTAAACTTCTCAATAAACACCAGAGGATTATGATCAGTGTACACCACAACTTCCCCACAACCATTGGTCACATAGATCTCAAAGTGCTGCAATCCTAACACCAGGGCTAGCCCTTCCTTCTCTATGGTGGAATAGCGCTTTTGGTGACAATTGAGCTTTTTGGAGTAGTAAGCCACTGGCATATCCATCCCGCTGCTATCCTCCTGCATTAACACCCCTCCAATCCCCACATCACACGCATCTACTGCCAATTTAAAGGGTTTCCCAAAATCAGGGGCATGTAACACTGGCTCCAATCTCCCTGTCTCATTATCCTCCTCTGTCTCATTCATCTTCTGTGTCACCACTTCTTGGTTAACAGCTACTACTGGCTTCCCATCCCGTCCATGATACAGCTTCAACATGTTTATATGACATAATCTTTTCTTTTTCCATCTATCCCGCCGAGCCTGTGCTCGCGTCACCACCCGAGCCGGAAAAATTCCTGGGAATGTGTCCTGCAACCCCTCAGTCTCCCTTACAACAGCTGGAGTTGTGGCAATTTCAGGGTCTGCATATACCTTGTCCCCCGCTAGGTCATTCCCTAAAATGAAGTCCACCCCTGGTACTGGCAAACTGGCGACCACCCCCACAGACACCAGCCCGCTCACCACCCTAGACTTTAACATTACTTGGTGAATAGGCACAGACATGAACTCTCCTCCAACCCCTTTAATGAGAGCATAGGTGCTGAGAAACGCCCCCTTTCTCTCTCCCACCTTTTCTAACAACAGAGACTGACTGGCTCCTGTGTCTCGCAGCACCACTACAGGACTCTCTTTTCCATCAATTTCTACTGACCCTTCTGAAATGAACTTTTTGTACATTTCAAAAGTTCTCTCCTTCTCTTTTGTCTCCTCAGACTCGGGGCTCCTCGAAACCAATCCCAATGGTTTCACTCCCCCTTCTCTTGACATGTCATTTTGCAATTTCCAACATTCCGCTTTTATGTGTCCCCTTTCCCGACAGTAATGACATGTTGGTCCAGGTGGCATTCCCGAAGGTGCCCCTGACCTGTCATTCCTCCCCTTCATCCCTGTCCTAGAGTCTCTGCTACCAGATGCTACTTCCTCCTGTGGCTCTTGATAGCTATTATTCCTTGCATTAACAAAATTTGTCCTGTGCGATAATTCATACTCATCGGCCAGTGTTGCCGCCTTTTGTACATTATCCACTTTGTGATCCTCCAAATGGGTTTTTATTTCTGGTGGCACACACTTTTTAAACTCTTCTGTTAAGATGAGCTGCCTGAGTTTACTATATTCTTGATTTACATTTTGAGCACGACACCACCTATCAAATGCCATTTCCTTTTGTCTAGCCAATTCCAAATGTGACTCTCCTGTTTTCCTCTGCAAGCCCCGAAATCTCTGGCGATATGATTCAGGTACTAATTCATAAGCAGCCAATACTAGTTTTTTCACAACCTGATAATCAGCTGACTTCTCCTCATCTAGAGCTGCATACACCTCTTGAGCTCTTCCTGTCAATGCACTTTGTGCTAACAGTGACCAATATTCTGAGGGCCATTTTAAACTGTTTGCCACCTTTTCAAATGACAAAAAAAAGACATCCACTTCCTGTCCACAGAATTTGGGCACCAGGCATATATTACGCCCCACATCAAACCCTTTCTCATTTTTAGCCACCCCGTGCTCCAATCTCTTTATCTCCAATTCAACCCTCAATCTTTCTTTTTCCAATGCAATACGCGCCAGCTCACGCTGCGTTTCCTCCCTCTCTTTAACTCTCATTTGCTCCAAGGCTACTTTTTGTAACTCCACTGACGACAACTGCTGACGAGTGGCGTTATCAAGTGGCTCTCCCCCCACTCTCTGTACCAATATCTCCACCATTTCCCCTTTCTTCACATCTGGCGCTAAATCCACCTTCAAATACTCAGCCACTTGCTTTAACTGTTCTTTTTTCAGATCATACCACTCGCCGAGCCTACGGGGTTTTTCCAAAAACAGCTCGGGTTTAAATTCGTCCCCCATGTTTACTCTAATACTTGGCCACTACTACAGACAGACTTATAATAACTACTAGACTAAACACAACAAGGTTCAGTAGTGACGAGCCCCCATCTGTCACGGGTTAATCCTATCGGCTCGTTAAATGGCAATAGATAGGAAACCCTGACCTAAAAGTAAGCTATATGTGTGTGCGTGTGGTGGATGCGTGTGCAGGTCAAACTAAAACAAAACGGCACTGTCCCCGATATCAACACTTCGCATGTCCACTCACCTACTGGCTACGGCCAGCTCTGTCGTTGGCCAACACAGCCGAAGCGAGGTGCTGGATATGGTCCGTTCAGATGCGGGTAAACAACCCGTAGTCTTTTTGTTGTTTTTATATTTTCTTCTTTTTTTTCTCCCGTAGGGTTTTTCTTCGTTTTATGTATTAGTCTCTACACATCCACGACGCTGGTTCTCCAAACAGCTGGACAGTCAACAATAACTTTCTATCGTACGCGAAGCTCCACTATTCTCCACTCATGCGAACTATAAGGCCCCGGAGGACAGCGCTATCCATCCGTCTCTTATCTTCTGCAATCGCCGTTGAGTTGTGGCCTCCGTATGTACGTTAAAGTCAAAGATATATCGTCTTCCACATCACAGCCATAGATCGCAGCCCGTAACAAACGAACCGCCACGCTTCTTCAAACACTTCCTCCTTCCTGTCCCCGTGTGATGACGTCCATTCATATAGCCGTGCCTCCGCCGTCATAACGCACAGAGACAGTGCCAAAACAATAAAAGTAAAATAACCAAACCATGTGTGCAGGGTGTGGAAACTGGAAAGATATGTGTAAGCCTATGAGGCACAATATCCTAACAATGGTTAACGATACGATACATGAACGATATTGGTTCATTCATGGCGATACGATTCGATTCAATGATTTTAAATCAATATAGTAACTATTTAGCAAAGAAATGAAATCTGTGTAAAACGTGTAATAAATCTATTATTATGGAAGTAAACGCTGTGATTATCTAGCAAAGATGGACATTATATTTGAACACAAACCCACCTTGACATGAACACAGAGATTACACACATTTATCAATAGACCAAGAGTAGCTATATGGAATGGAAAGGTAATTAGACCCCTCTTTTTCATTTTCCCTCTTAAAATTACCAAATACAAGGCACAAATATTTAGTTTCCATACAATCAATTATTTGCATTGCAAAACGATTCGATACCGATTACCACATTTTAAAACGATACGATACGATACAAAGCCAAAACGGTACGATATTTTGCTTTTGTAAATAGGGTGTGCGACAACGTGCTTTATGCATTCGACATCAGTTAACACCAGAGGCCCTCTATTACCTGCTTTATCACGTCACTCTGCCACCATCATCAGAAAAAAACATCTTTGTATTTGGGGGCAAAGGTTACCAGGGCCACTACAACAACATCAGTGTTTGAGACCAACAGCTGACTGAGCACACCTTCTGTACAGCTGCTACCAGAAGAACGCACGTCTCATTCAGCCTTTGCCTACAATGAAGAGCTGTACATTTTTGGTGGTCGTGGCTGCAACCAGAACTTCAATGATCTGTGGAAATTCAGTCCAGAGACCTTCTCCTGGAAGAAGGTTGAGCCCAAGGGCAAAGGGCCGTCTCAGACTTATTACATGTGCTGTTGCATGATGGGATATCGTATCATCGGAACTACCTGTTATATGCTATAATTCCACGTATTTTACTGCTGCTCAGGTACTGTACCTGTGCTGTCGGCTCTCCTGCTGGTCGCTGGAGTGTTGCTGTTGCTGCGGACGCTGTGAAGACGACGCTGCCGGTGTCTGCGGCGGTACTGGAAGTCAGCGTATTCCTAGAACATACAGGAAGTCAGCGTACTCCTAGCATAAAACATACAGGAAGTCAGTGTACTACTAGCATAAAACATACAGGAAGTCAACGCTAGCATAACAACAACTTAGCGTTAGCCACCAGTGAACATGACATAACAACAAGACCTCAGTCTCTTTTCCATAATGAGGGTGTTTTTGCATCTTAAGCGGCGCATGCTGCAGTGCAGGGTCAGCTTAGCAAAGCTCGCAAGAGACGTCCGTAGCACGTAGGGTTGCCAACTCCCAGAGTTTCAAATACGGGACACTTCCTAATGAAACTTGCCCGAAAAATCTGGTATTTCTTCGGTTATAAAGTTAGCTAAAACTGGTATTTTCCTATATTAAATCATATTTTTTTTGGTAACCCTAGTAGCACGGCACGCACACAGCCGGGGCTGCACTGATATATACAATATATATAATATACTGGGGCGGCATAGCTCAGGGGTAGAGAAACCGTCATTAGAGCACGAGGGTTAATGTCGAAGTGTCCTTGAGCAAGACTCTGAACGCCTAGTTGCTCCTGATGAGCAGGTTGGTGCCTTGCATGGTTTCCTCTGCCATCGGTGTATGAATGTGTGTGTGAATGGGTGAATGTAATGCACAATCTATGTAAAGCGCCTCGGATAAAAGCGCTACAGTATATAAATGCACCATTTACCGTGTTATCCAGTACGTATTGGTTTATCAAGTGACATTTTGCACTGTTGTATTTCTCATACTGTAATAACTGCATCCCCAGACCTGCGATTCTAAGTGTTTCTACAGTAATGTTATTCTGCTGGCCAAACACTTTTGATGCATTTCATGTGTGTGTGTGTGTGTGTGTGTGTGTGTGTGTGTGTGTGTGTGTGTGTGTTTGTGTGTGTGTATGTATGTGTGCGTGTGTGTGTTACCTGTGTGTGTCTGTCTCTCTGCTCTCCGTCCCCCAGTACTGAGTGTCGTGCCAGCATCTTAACACACATAAGCAGAGCCTAATTAATTAAACCTTAATAATGTTTTATTCAATGACCCTTCATCGCACCAGTGTTGATTTTGAAATTTAGATTTAGTTTTAGTCATAGTCTTTTGATTAAAATTTCAGTCGACTAAATATCATATGCTTTTAGTAGATCTACAGTTGATTTTGTCGACAACAATGTATTTTGCCAGGCCTTGATGGCGGTGAAATGCCTGATTCTACACTTGGTTGCATGCTGAAAATAGCAGATCTACAAGCTCACTTGCAGATCTGCTATTTTCAGAGTGCAAAACCCGAGTGCAACCAAACATAAAATTAACTGTCTTTTAGTTCTACTAGATCTCTTCTGCCTCTATCTCACCCTGTCCTCTGCCTCCTCTTCTTTCACACCGTTTAACTTCATGTCCTCGTTCGCAACATCCATAAATCTCCTCTTTGGTCCTTCCTGCCTGTTAGTTCCAACCTCAGCATCCTTATAAGGTTGCTGAGGTTGGAACTAACAGGCTAACTTCGGACTCACTGTCCCTCCTCTGTACATGCCCAAACCAGTTTGGCCTCTCTGGCTTTATCTCCAAAACATCTAACAAGCGCTGATGTACGCTCTGATGTACTCGTTCCTGATCCTATCCATCCTTGTTAAGCTGGTTGCACACTGCACTGCGTGTTTTCGTTGCGTTTTGGAAATCCGAAATCCAAAAGCCAGGGAGAGAGAGAGGAAAGAGAGAGAGAGCAAGGGACTCAGTGCAACAGCTGCGAAAATCCCGGAGCTCCAGGGACCCCCAGGTCCCTGGGGGACCCCCAGATGTAAAAAATGACCAAATGTGCTAAACTGACCAAATGACCACCCCAACGGGGCTGCTCACGGGGAATTCCCGGGGACCACCGACTCCTGGTGCTCCAGAACGGATGCAAAAGTGGTGGCGCCCCCAGTGGAGGACCCCCTACACTGCAGCTCACATAAAATGCCGTAACTCCGGCTAGGAGCGACCGGGACAGCCGGGGCCGGTACCTATTCGTCCGCCTTGGCAGCGCGGAGACCCCACCCCTCATTTCTCACATGGCCCTCTTCTAGCGCCACCATGAGGCCCATTCTTGCAAAACACATTTTTGGACACTGCTCCTAAAATTTTTGCCCTAAAATCACGCAAATCGGTACACAGTATGTCTACACTCATCCCATCAACATGAATCTCTCCCATATAGCGCCACCTCCAGGCCGATTTTTAAAAACACATTTTTGGACACTGCTCCTACAGATTTTGCCCTAAAATCACGAAAATCACTACACAGTATGTCTACACTCATGTGATCAACATGGATCAGGAAGATTTTGGAAAAACACATTTTTGCCCTATTTGTGGAGATAAGTGACCTACGGTCGCTTATCTCCCGATTAGGGAGTCTTACTGGTATTGTAATATTTAGAAATTGGATATTCATGAGCTGTATGCCATAAAAAAAAAAGTTTTAATAAAAAAAAGGTGTGGAATAATTCACTGAATGTTCAATGTATCTAGAATCTATGAAAGTTTCAAGAAATATATGAAAGTTTCAAGAAAATGTACTTTTTCACAATATTCAAATTTTTCGAGAAGGATCTGTAAACTTCTGTGACAGCGTTTTCAGTGTTTTTTACCGTGTTTTTCTAAGGCCATCGCGCCCGTGCGTGCACACTGCTGTGCGTGTGCTCCGATACGTTGAGGAGCTTTCTATACTAGTACTGTATGTGAGCGTATGTGTACTGTTACTGTAGCGTACCGTACCTGCATGAGCTCAAAGATCTCCTTCTGCGTGCTTCCCTGCTGCTGGAAGAAGCCGTACGGGTAGGAGCACTTCAGCACGCGCCGCGTCTTCAGCAGCACACACACACCATCCTCGATGAAGCGCGTGTCTGGAGGGGTGCCCTCTCCTGGTGAAACACATGAATCACAATGCAGGTGTTTAGCGGACGCTCGTTGTCCAGAGTGACTTCCAAGAGAAGTGTCTCCAGAGAGCAGTAAGACACAGAGAGAGACAGGACATAGAGAGCAGTAAGACAAGACGTACGGCAGATGAACGCTCTGCTCAGCTGCTCCATCTTCTCCTTGGCCGTTTTCAGCAGCTTCTGCTCCAGCTGCAGAGAGAGAGAGAGAGAGAGAGAGAACCACACAGTTCATTCACTGATCTGTTGTAACTACTGTACCACCGGTAATGTAGTACATGCAGATTTAAGATGCGTTTGCAGCCTCTGTGGAGTGTTGACTGTGTGCTTCATTAGCATGGCAAGCTGGCATACAAGAGGGCGCTGCTCACTAATGGAGTAGGCTATACCGACAAGGGCTGTCACGATTATGACATTTTACCCACCACATCCCCCGCTGTTTCTAGATCCCCTTTGGGGGTCTTAATTCATTCCCTGTAATTCTATTTGGTATATAACTTAACTAAAATGTTTATGCTTACAGGGAATGAATAGAGACAGAGTCCTGACGCCAAACTATATCTTCATACTGTATATCATGCTCAGTAAATGCTCAATCAAAATATATTCTAATTAATCCAAGAGTTGTCTGCCTGAATTGTGACAGGTCTAATAGCGACAGCCGACGCTGCCTTGCAGCACCTCACACGAGCAGCTAACGGGAAGAGAGGCGTTGGAGCCGGCCTTCTGGCAGTGTGTCTGTACGCTGGCAGAACAACAGTGGGTGGATTTGGGGCTCTTGGGATCTGCTACGCTACGGAGAGTGCTTTGACAGCGGCTGCCAACGCGGGAGTGGACTGGGAACTCCAATGAGGAGTTGGGCGTTGCCATATTCTAATACAGACAGAATGCCCCATCTCTGCACCGGCCTCAGTGGCTTGCCTCTCTAATCATTAGCTTGTGCCACTATTTTTCGCCACCCGCACTGCAGTGATACATTAT
>NC_137819.1:10490463-10505463 GCF_963921795.1 Nannobrachium achirus | reverse complement strand
TCTGTGCTGACACATGTTAGCAGCACAACAAGAAGGCTACTAGGACTCTATATGTGAGCATGGTTGTCAGCGTGTCATCTGACAGTGAACAGTAGGGGTGTAACGATATAGTAACTGAATCGAAACATTGATTTTAATTTGCAATGATCTACTATATCGTTTGCAAAAGCAAAACATCCTACCATTTTGGCTTTGTATTGTATCATATTGTTTTAAAATGTGGTAATTAGTATCGAATCGTTTTGCAATGCAAATAAATAATTGATTGTATGGAAACTAAGTATTTGTGCCTTGTATTTGGAGATTTTAAGAGGGAAAATTAAAAAGATGACTTTAATTACTTTTCCATTCCATATAGCTACTCTTGGTCTATCGATAAATGTGGGTAATCTCTGTGTTCATGTCAAGGTGGGTTTGTCCATATGTGTTGAAATATAATGTCCATGTATTTGCTAGAGAATCACAGCGTTTACTTCCATAATAATAGTTTTTTTACACGTTTCACACAGATTTAATGTCTTTGCTAAATAGTTACTATATTGATTTTAAATCATTGAATCGAATCGCATCGTATCCCCATGAATGAACCAATATCGTCCATGTATCGTATCGTCAACCATGTATCGTTAAACCCCTAGTGAACAGTGAACAACTACTAAGACTCTATATGTGAGCATGGTTGTCAGCGTGGTGTCTGACAGTGAACAGTGAACAACAACACATACGTTCCTCAGGCTTCATCTCAGTGACTTTCTGCAGCCAGTTCCTCCATGTTTGGCAGTCACACGGCTCATGAGCTTCACCTAGGCACTCCCTGGAGAGAGAGAGAGAGAGAGAGAGAGAGAGAGAGAGAGAGAGAGAGAGAGAGAGAGAGAGAGAGAGAGAGAGAGAGAAGAGAAAAAGAGAAAAAGAGGGAGAGTGACCCAGTGAGCCATAGTAGGACATCAGACCTCCGTCTAAAACTGGGTTCTAACTGATCTAAAAAGGTTTTCACCAGCTAGGCTTAGCCTAGATGTTGATTAGATTTTATTTATTTATCTAGATATAAAAATTTGATTTATAGCCATTGACATTACCGTACATTGTGACACGTTGTGAGCCTGTGGATTGTCTTGCCACAGTCCACAGCAGGGTAGTGTTAGTGTTAGTGTAGTGTAGTGTAGTGTAGTGTAGTGTAGTGTAGTGTAGTGTAGTGTAGTGTAGTGTAGTGTAGTAATAGTGTAGTGTCATTACCAGCAGAACAGGTGTCCTTTCCCACAGTCCACAGCAGGGGAGGGCAGCAGAGGGAAGGTGTGAGGGTCGTTGTCTCCTGGTCCCGGCCGGCTCAGCCTGACGGCCCGCTCACAGCGCACCGCCGGACACCAGCGGATGGCCGGGTTGTTCTCCACAAACGCCTGGAAAAAGAGAGCCCAGTGAGATGGATGTTAACTCCACAGAGCTACAGGTGGCAGAGTTCCTACAGGCCAAGCAGGGCATCGAACTGGACTGTAATGACATCAAGGCTTGCCACCCTCTGCCCAGGAGAGAGGACAGTGATAACGCCGGCCCGCTGGCCGTAATAATGAGGTTTGCCAACAGAAAATTCAATGTGTGTGTGTGTGTGTACCTTGATATCAAACTGCAGGTATCTCTGGTCCATCTCTCTGGACACCACGCTCTCTATGACCTGCACAGGGACCAGCTGGTAGCAGTCATAGGCTGGACAGAAGATGTTGTGAGCATCTCCCTCCTGGATCTTCACGTTCAGGAACCTGACACGCACACACACACACACACGCACGCACACACGCACACGCACACGCACCCGCACACGCACACACACACACACATACACACACACACACACACACACACACATTGTATAATGTAGGCATTTAGCAGATGCCATAATCCAGAGTGACTTTACAGTAATCAAACGCATGCATCAAATGCAGAGACATAGTGTAGTGTAGGTGTAGTGTACCAATGAATCCCAGGTAAACCCATAACCTAGCATCAGTCTGAACTATAGCATCAAAGTAATGATCTGTACAGTACATTTAAGCTATAGGATACCAGCTGAACTAGTAAGACGCCCTAAGGGTGAGAATGGGTGCACACGGTGTGCACAATATGGGCACGTGCCCGCATCTGCCTGGGTGACAGCAAACTGCTGGGTGAGCACTGGCGCTTTGGCATGGGATCAACTTTGACCCCCAAAAAATGAACAGACCTGGTTGGTTGTTCAAGTTGGACATAATGTGGCCAAAACGTGACTGACGTCTGGACATATTGTGTCAGTCTCATGGTGGTCTATGACGTCAGACATCTATGATGTCAGACGTCTATTTGGAAGTGTCTACTCTAGGCCAGGGGTCTTCAACAGGGGGTCTGGGACCCCTAGGGGGTCCTCAGAGTTACTACAGGGGGTCCTCCAAATCTTCCAATCCTTTTTATATTAACAACTTCAAGCGTCCATATTCTGAGAACTGTAGCCAAAAATAGCAGATCTACAAGCTCTTCCAATCTTCCAATCCTTTTTATATTAACAACTTCAAGCGTCCATATTCTGAGAACTGTAGCCAAAAATAGCAGATCTACAAGCTCACAACGCCTCACGCTGCGAGGCGTTGTGAGCTTGTAGATCGGCTATTTTCGGTAAAGAGGTTTTGTGTAGAGGGGAAAAAGAGCAGACAAAGTACATAGTGAAAAGGTCAAGTTTATTAGGTAATGACGGTTCAAGTGGTTAAATATCTGAAAACACGAATTGGCATGAATCCAAAATACACTGATGATTGTATCGTCAAACGATAAAACTGTGGAATCTATGAACAGGTTGTGGGGGTCCCTGCTTCATCTCTCTTTCAACTAAGGGGTCCCTGCTTCATCTCTCTCTCAACGCACGCACGCACGCGCACGCGCACGCACGCACACACACACACACACACACACACACACACACACACACACACACACACACACACACACACACACACACACACACACACACACACACACACACACACAAATGTAAAACAGCACAAGGTACAGTCAGACATTTAGTCCTAAAAGCATGACACAAAAAAGGTCCTTGGGACTTGTTTCTCTAGTGGTCCTACGTATTCAATTCATCAACATGGACAAAAATAAACACAGAAATACCATGGCATCAACAAATATAAAACATTATCAGCTATATTTGTGTCCATAACTTATTTAAAAAAAGGTTTAACAAGCTGATCTACATCAACATATAGAGAGCATTTTAAGTATTTTAAAATGTTTTTCAAAATAGTAAAAAAGAAGAAGTTTATGGATAGGGGATAAGGCATGGACGAATACAAGAGCTCTACAAAGGAGAAAAAGGGGAGAGAAAAATAAATGTCGGCAGTGAATGAACATGCTGGATTTGTGTAGGGTCGTGGGGTCGTTTGATAAATGATGGTAACCAAATGGACCCTTATACTGTAGATCTTTAAGCCTTGAGAGTGTAATATGTGTCCATTTGGTTTCATTTTACACTCTGAAGAGCAAAAGTATTGTCTAACACCTGCATTACTTAAGTTACAGGAAGCCTACACTATTAGAATGTGGTATTGTACGCATCTCAATACAGCATGGAATATATATACAAAATATTCTAGGTTTTGGGTCTGAGAGGCTATGTCATAAAACGGTGGTTCCGTGGGCCAGGCTCAAATGCAGAATAAATAATGGACCTTGATACAGTATGAAAACCACTGGGTTAGCGCATTAAAGGAGTAGTTCACCCCCAAAAGGACTTTTTTTCTATTGATTACTCACACCATAGAGACTTGAGTTCAGTTATATATATATATATATATATTTTGCATTCCTAAGAGAAAAATGTGATGATAGTAAATGTATCCCCATTGATTCCGGATGGGGACCCAAATGCATCTGGGTCCCGTATATTTACTATCATTACTTTTTTGTCTTAGGAATGCGACAAATACAAAAAAATATTATTAAACTCAAGTCTCCATGGTGTGAGTAATCAATAGAAAAAAAGTCATTTTGGGGGTGAACTACTCCTTTAAGACCAGAAATTATTGTATACTCTAGCTATTGAAAAATAGCAGATATACAAGCTCACAGCACGGCACCTGAGTGCTGCGCTGTAAGCTTGTATATCTGCAATATAAAATTGTGGCCTTTTTTGCAAATCTTTATACATCTTTTTTTATAACTCAAATATTTGCTTCTGGGGGGTCCCTGGAACAACATATTTTTAAATGAGGGTCTGTGGCCAAAATACATGTCATTTTGGGGGTCCTTGACATGAAAAAGTTTGAGAATCACTGATCTAGAAGAAGGATTTAGAAGACATTTATAGAATCAAGTCAAAAATACTTGACTTGCACATATTTTCAAAAATGTTAAGAAATGTTGCGCCGCGCTGTGAGCTTGTATATCTGCTATTTTTCAATAGATAAAGCATAAAATAATGGTTAAAGTGGTTAAAATCTATAGCGTTAATGGCGTAAAAGAACATGGAAGGTTCTGTCTCACCGTGGCGAGGCCCTCCTCGTCGGGTGGGGTGAGACAGCTGTCGGTGGGTGAGGTGAGGGTGAGGGGGGAGCGGGGGGTGCGGGGGGTCCGGGGCGAGGGCAGGGTGTCCCAGGCGTTGTACCCGCTGGGCGGGGGGGTGGGCATGGTCACGCCGCTGCGCTGGCAGCAGCCCTCCGCGTCCGACATCCACGCTTCCAGCAGCTTCTCCCTGTCCCAGTCTGACACACACACACAAGCACACACACGCACGCGCGCGCACACACACACACACACACACACACACACACACACACACACACACACACACACACACACACACACACACACACACACACACACACACACACACACACACACAGAGTTATATTAATAAATCAACATTTGTGTTTATTTTTTGTCTCCACCAGCCGAAGGCATGGGGGAGAGTATGTTTTCCCCTTCGTCCGTCCGTGTGTCCGTCCGTCCGTCCGTGCGTCCTCGCAGTTTGTGTGCACCTAATCTCAGTCGCCGTTGGCCCGGTCGCTGCCAAAGTGAGCACACACATTCCCTAGATGCCAATCTAGAACCTCTGCCCTAAATATTTCAAATGGGCCTTTTCTAGCGCCACCTAGAGGCCGATTTTCGCAAAACACATTTTTGTTAGAGATTTTGTCCAAAAATCCTACAAATCGGTAGGCAGCATCTCGACAGTCATGTGATCAACACAGATCTGTTCGATTTTACATATTCCATCCTGATTGGCTAAGATTGGCTTCCAAAGTTTGTAGGATTGAGCCGTTTTGAACAAAGGGTTAGATTGATTATCATGAAATCACGCACACACGTTCCCACTAGGTCGAGGAAGAAATGCCACTTCAAATTTTTGAAATCAGCCTCATGGTGGCGCTATAACAGGCCGATTTGTGGTTTTACCATAACTCCACCGATCAGTTTCGAACTTTGTAAGCACACTCCCTAGAGGCCAAGGAAAAACCCTTTCCCTGCATTTTTCACATCAGCCTTTTATAGCGCCACCTTTGGGCGCTTTAAAACACATTTTTGGATATTACTCCTTCAGATTTTCTCCAAAAATAACACAAACTAGTTTAAAATGTTATCCTATGATTTTGTAGCCTCAGGATCCAGACTTTTCAAGAAAGAAAAGCCTGGGATAGCACCCCTGTAACTGTGGCTCACAACATTTTAATTGTATATAAAATATATGTAGCCGTTCAGATATCTTACTTTACATCAGTATTGTTCATGTGAACTGCTTTGTTTAGGCTTATCCATTATAATGATAAAATCGCTATGATTTATCACTCGTTTTCTATTGCGGATCACTTCCTTATTTACTCAAAGAGGACAGCAGCAGGAGTCATGTCCCCCTCCATGGGGAAATCTCGCTTTTGCGAACGCCCATCATTTCGACCGTAGGGTTAGAGACCACGGAGGTCAAGGTTAGGGTGAGGGTTAGAGTCGGGTGTCGAAAAGATGACATGTAGTAACAGCGTCACGCTCCCCCCACCACGTCCTTTCCGAGACACCGGAGGAGGCGGTGAGATCTGCCGGCGCCATAGAATGTCCACGATAGGTTAGACTAACGATTTTGTAAGCCATTTTTCACCCAGTGCCAATTTCCTAAGCTGTAATCCTGGGCTCTGCTCTCCTTCTGCCAACCTGGGGATTTCCCCGGTTTGGACGTAGTGCGTGAAAGAAACACGTTATTCCAACCAGTTCCTTTCCCCTCCATCAGGCGCCCCAGCTGGCCAGGGGGAGGCAGTATAGAGACCAGGATTACAGCATCTTCTTTGTGAGGGTATGGACACGGGAAGAACATGCAAACTCCACACAGAAAGGCCCTTTTGCCAACCCCACTTAGGGTGTGGCCACTGATGACGCAGAAGAGAGAACACGCCCCCCAGCGTCCACAGCGTCCCTGTCCATGTTTAGCCATAAGCCTAAAGCTGAAAAATAGCTGATCTACAAGCTGACAACGCATCGCAGAGCAACGCGTTGTGAGCACCAGCGCGCACACACACACACACACACACACACACACACACACGCACACACACACACACACACACATACCGTGTGCTCGCAGCAGGGCCTCTGCGGTGAAGAGGGGGGCTTGCAGCATGTCTGCTGTCTCCACGATCAGCATGTCCTTCAGCCTGCGAAGGTCCTGCAGCTTTAGACCCTCATATGGCTGAGAGAGAGACATAGAGAGACAGAGAGAGAGAGAGAGAGAGAGAGAGAGAGAGAGAGAGAGAGAGAGAGAGAGAGAGAGAGAGAGAGAGAGAGAGACAGAGACAGAGACAGAGAGAGAGAGAGAGAGAGAGAGAGAGAGAGAGAGAGAGAGAGAGACAGAGACAGAGAGACATAGACAGAGAGAGAGAGACAGAGAGAGAGAGACAGACAGACAGAGAAGAAAAACATATTATTGCGAGCAGTGGTGGAAAAAAGTCTTCAAATGATCTTGTAGATCTGCTATTTGAAAATGGAGGAAATGTACAGTATATAGGGCTGAAGTGGTCAACGTAAGTTTTCTAACAATCAAAATGTACTAGTTTTTATTTACAAGTAACCAGTAACTATTCAATTCAAATAGCTTTATTGTCATGAGTGCAACAATTACAATATTGCCAAAGCATCAAGTGCAGTGGAAAAAAAGGAATAATAATAACAAAACAAACAATATCGAACATACACATGATAAAATACAATATGCACATTCTGTCCCATTGTCAAGATAGTCAAATGAGTGTTGTTTGCTTAAGTGTCCCTCAGTGTGTGACATGCGGTCACATATTGTGCAGCTAAATGTGCTGCAGGTCCCTCTCCTAGTAGAATGTGTTGTTTGTCATTGTCATCTAGAACTGTGAAGTTTGGAATTAACAGTTCAAAAGTATTCTGCTCTTATGTTATTATATCTGTCACATTTTAATAGAAACTGCGTCTCATTCTCGACCTCAGTGGTGGTACAGTGACCACACACTCTTTGTTCTGGAGGCAGATAGGACTTTAAAGTTTTCAAAAAAGTGCAATATTTGCCTCTGAGATGTAGTGGAGTAGAAGTAAAAGTACTGACAATTGGCAATATACCAGTAAAGGAAAAGTATCTTCAAATAGAACTTAAATACAGTACTTGAGTAAATGTATTTAACTATGAGAGAAGGCGGTAGGTAGGGGAAGACAAAGCACAACAGAAGGAATGGAACAATGCCAGTGCAATCTCAGAAACCATCGACAGTCAGGGACAATGTTTACCATTTACCGGTAGTCAGTCTGGAAGCCAGGCAACAAGGGACAGTGTTTACCATTTAGTCAGTCTGTCTGGAAGGCAACAAGGGACAGTGTTTACCATTTAGTCAGTCAGTCTGGAAGGCAACAAGGGACAGTGTTTACCATTTAGTCAGTCTGTCTGGAAGGCAACAAGGGACAGTGTTTACCATTTAGTCAGTCAGTCTGGAAGGCAACAAGGGGTTGTGGGCTTCCGTTGCAGCCAGAGGATATCCAGGCCAGGACTTCCTGAGCCGCGCCACACGCAGGTCATTGTTTAGCAGTGAGTTTAGCAACTTGAGACGCAACCATTAAGTAGAGAGATGACACGTGTGACTGTGTTGTCCCACCAGTATCATAGCTTAGTTCTTATTTAGTTTTCCTCAGTGAAAAAGGGTGGTCGACGGACATCTTTTTGTGGTTACACACATTATCATTGCAATGTGTACAAAACTATGGGCACAAAAAGTTTGAAAAACACTGGCTTACGTACTGTACTGTTATTGGATAAGTATATACTGTATATCAACAATAAGAGGCGGTCATAGCAGCAATAGAGTGGTCAGTGAGGCCGCCTGGGCAGCCAGAGCTCCTGGATGTCCCTGGTACGATTCCAGGCCAGCAATGTGTCAATGTGTCCCTGAGCAAGACTCTTAACCCTGAGCACCCCCGAGCCATGTAGAATTGCTGCTCACTGCTCCTAGTAGTTATAGGATGGCACCTACAGTATGTGCAAGGAGTGGGTTCTATTCTAAGGTGATGCTGCTGCCGCCGTTCACTCACGCTTTATTTTGAAGAGCCTTGGAAGCTTCGTGCGTGTGCACGTGAGTGTCCACTGACGATTGAGGAAGATAATCCATTTGTTTACAAACGCTCGCGAAACTAAAATCCAAACCGGGGCCGACCATCGCAGTAAAGTGTCGCCGTGAAAACAATCAGATCTCTGCTTCCCTGGCGTTCTTTGCATCTCATTCATAGATAAAGCCCTTTTTATGTTTCAGCCTAGAATGGAAGGTGTATGTAGGAAGGAACTGCGATGCGAGGCGTTGTGTGCTTGTAGATATGCTGTTTTAACTAGTTTAGTACATTTTATAGATGATAAATACAAAACGAACGGTTTTGAACATACAAGGTTTCCACCCGACAACGACGATATGCTATAAATTTAAGGTGCTGGGAGTGAAAATTATAATGTAGGGGTGCCTCGGATTAAAAAAGATATTTATGGGGTGCCCTGAGACCAAAAGGTTTGGGAACCCCTGATCTAAGCTATGGAGCCACTGGAGCTCTAGCCTGTATGTGCAGAGACAAGGATGAATGTCCTGCCTTTTATGTCCTCCTTGTTTGTTCATGCTTTGTTTATTTGGTGTGTTTTTTCTTCTTTTTTTGCTTCTATGAATTATGAATGACACCATATGAGTGTCTTGAATGAAGTTTGAATTGAAAGTGAATAAGGTGAAAGTAGCCAATCTGCTTTTAATGTTTCTACAAACATGCTTCCTTCTATGCCAACCTCACCTCACCAACAATTATATTATACTCCCCACCCTTTACTATAGACAGTACTTTGATGTGTCATGTGTTTTACAAAGGGTTTCATGTAAAACAGAGGAAGCATAGGATACAACCAATTGTAGTTCAAAAACTGGGCTGTGATCCAAAATATATCCCCAAACTAACAAGTGGGTATGAGAGATAGTATTTGGTTCATTAGTCCGAATCTGTTAAGAATACTATGCCTAACCATAACCCCAACCCTAACCCTAACCTCATTAACCCTAACTAAATGAATCTGTTAAGAATACTATGCCTAACCATAACCCCAACCCTAACCTCATTGACCCTAACTAAATGAATCTGTTAAGAATACTATGCCTAACCATAACCCCAACCCTAACCCTAACCTCATTGACCCTAACTAAATGAATCTGTTAAGAATACTATGCCTAACCATAACCCCAACCCTAACCCTAACCTCATTGACCCTAACTAAATTCGGACTAATGAACCTTCGGACTTATGGGCAGTCCCCTGTAAGCAGCCTTTGATGATCTGTGTTGTGAGCTTGTAGATCAGTTATTTGAGCAATTTAAAAATGTTTTTTTTTTTTCAAAATTGTAAAACTAAAAAAAGTCAAAGAATTTTAGGCCCTGTATCTCCTCTGTTCTCCTCTACCATTTTCTACAGACATGCAAAAGCAACATAGCGCTTAGTTGGCACCGCTTGAGTCAACACCACGCCATATTTAAGAATGATTTTTAAACTAAATACAAGTAATGTTGTTACACAGTCTCAATGGGTTCACTTCATCATGAAGTTATGAAACAATATTAAAAACATAATACTCAACAAGTTGTGAGCTTGTAGATGGACTACTTTCAGCACATGTTCCCCCTGCATAGCGATGCTAGGGTTCAAGTGGTTAAACTTACTGAAGTGTGGCTGATCTTCAGGTTCCTCCTGTTTAATAGAAACGGCCCTGGCTGAGTCTGGAAAGTTCATCTTCACCTGCAGTCTGGACTCCACACACTGCTCTGAAATGAAGCAATTCAACAAGGACTTTAATTACTTCACACCTAGTGGTGTCAAGAATATGGAAATAATGTGAATAAGGTGAAAGTAGCCAATCTGCTTTTAATGTTTTTGCAACCAAGCTTCCTAATTAGCCTACCTCACCTCACCAACAATTATATTATAACCCCCACCCTTTACTGTAGGGCCGTACAGACTTTGATGTGTCATGTGTTAACAAAATCACCAAACTAACAAGTGAGGATGAGAGATGGTATTTGATCACATACTGTAAGCAGCCTTTGTTGACCTGGGTGAGGGGAGTGATCAAAGTAGGGCTGAAAAGATCATTATTTTACATAAAAAAACTAAAAAGCCAAACTCAATCTCAGTCAGACTGTGAGATGTTTAGTTCTGATCTGAGCCAAGATGATGGAAAGAGAGCCTTTTGGTCAACAAGAAAAATATAAAACCAAGATATAAAACCATTCCATGTGTTTGTTAACACTTTGGTTTCAAGGAGTAAATATATTGATATTGTCTTTTTTTTTGCCATAATCAAGCAGCTCTTCATTATTTTCAACTGATGGTGGCGCTAGAGGATCAAGGTCATTGCAACACTTGGTTAGGGTTAATATGGTTAATCTCCCAGGAATCATGAATGAACTGATCAAGTTTCATGACAATCTGTCCATTACATTTTGACACATCTTGTGTCCAAGTGGAGAGTTTGGCCAAAAGATGGCGCCAGCATAAAGGCCATTTAATCTAGGATTAATCTCTTAAAGTATTTTGTATTAATATCTCTCTAATCAGATATCAATTGCCTTGATGTCTGACATCTTCCTCCAGAAACACATTGCTACAGGAAGGAAAAGGACCATATAAGGTTGTGTTTGCTGTTACTTAATTAGTTCCCAGTGTGAGTGGGGTTGTTTTTAAGGACAGGATGGTCCCCAGACTCTGCCTGGGTTTTGGGCTGGTGTCGCCTGGGACACTGGGACAGTGACCACACTCTGTTAGTGTGGTTGTTGTCCTGGGACAGTGACCACGCTCTGTTAGTGTGGTTGTTGTCCTGGGACAGTGACCACGCTCTGTTAGTGTGGTTGTTGTCCTGGGACAACAACCACACTAACACTAACGGTGTTATAGTTTAGCTCGAGACCAGTTTAACTTGAGAAAGCATACTTTATTTATTTATGTATTTATTAACATAGCCCATGGACGGCCGGTGAGGCCGTTTGATCCCCTTACTGCTCCAAAAGTGTAATATATCCACCAGGAAGCTCTTCGAAATGTCTAAGTACATATTTTTGAGAGGTGGCACGGTCTCAGCTTGTTACCAGGACGCAGACTGACGCCGTCTCGAGTTAAACTGGTCTCGAGATAATCCCAAAATAGTGAAAATAGCCGATCTACAAGCTCACAAAGTTGCAAGTAGGGTTACCAACCGTCCCGTAAAATACGGGATCGTGGAAACTAAAAGACGTGTCCCGTATTGAACTGAAACGGGACGCTCTTTGTCCCGTATTTGAAGGTTGGGGGATAAATATGAATGACGGGATGATTTAATTGAGAAATGACAGCGATTCTGCCTGTCAATGAGCTCCGCTCTGCTCTCCTCTGAGTTAAGTGCTGCATCCCATTGCTGTGAGAGGCGCTGCGCTGTTTGTAAGCAGCTGATTGGCTTATTAACACAGTGTTGCTAAGACACAGTCTCTGCCCCCCACACCAATCCCTTCCCGGCTGTAGGATAATTCTGCAAGAAGACGTTGAGGGCTGATTTCTCCCTCCTGCGTCCAGAACACAGTGCGTGCGAGCAGTACTCGGCTCAGAACATAGTTTGATGTCTTTAAAAAAGAAAAGGCGTGACAGAAGATTGTGTACCAACAGATTAGACATCATGAATCCATGATAGGTGATAGCCTAAACAACAAAGTGAAAAAGCAAGCAGAAAATAAGCCATGGATATATTGGTATTCTTGGGAGCACCAGTATTTCTTGTCTGCCAACTAAAGCGACCCCAGACTGGCTGGTATGTGAAATAACATAAGCATGCGTTGATTTTGTGTTTAAAAACTAATGGTTATTACTGTAGGCCTATGCCAATAAAGTAGTGTTGGGTAACCAGAGAGTGGGCACATAAGAACCAGGTAGACCTGTTTTTTTTTTGGGGGGGGGGGGGAGAAATAAAATACACTACATGATTTTAAGGTAATAGGACATGGCCCAAAGACACCCGAAATGATATTGTGAAAGGAAAAATACGATTTAATATAGGAAAATACACGTTTTAGCCAACTTTATAACCGAAAATATCCGATTTTTCGGCGTCGCCTTTGGCGACGCTACTTTCCTCATAATTATAATGAGGTGTCCCGTATTTGAAACTCTGGGAGTTGGCAACCCTAGTTGCAAGAAGCATGGCCTAGTGACATTCATAAGGTTGATTGATTGATGAAAGACTTCGTTAGAAGTTTGCATAAGAAAAGGTACAGTTTCATGACAGTACAGTACACTGGTACAAGCTCAACTAAAAGGATACACCTTTAAAAAAGCCTATGGCTTGTTTTTAAACTCATATTAGCCTAGAAAGGTTTGTGGAGGTAAAGATAGGCTTTGTCTTCATTCAGCAGTTTCGAGCAGCAGCCTCCTCAAAGTGTCTTTTCAGTGCTGATATAATATTATATTGTCAGTGCATAATTATACGACAACAACAAAAAGGAAAATAAAACAACAACAACAACATTACCTTCTCCCAGAATGTCTCCTGGTAGAAAACACACTTTCACTCTCTTTCCACAGACTGTTGTGCAACGACTCTCTCTCCTCCACAAAGCTTTGTGAGTGAAAAGCTCTATTATTGTATGTATAACACAGTGAAAAGCTCTATTATTGTATTTATAACGCAGTGTTCGTTCGCTCTCTGCTCTGTTTACGCTGTGTTTCAACCCGGATGAGAGAGAGGGACGGAAACGCTTCCCGTCCTCCCCTCTATCTTGTCCGGGTTGAAACACAGTGCACTGCCCCGGAGTTCCCCGCAGAAGTAGACCTAGCAGAAATGCTGCTTTAGATCATAAACAAACTGGAAACATTATTTTAACCAAACACAAACAAACTCCCAATGAATTATAATGTAGTAGACCTGAATATCACACTTTATGTAAACTAATATACAATGAATTATAATGTAGTAGACCTGCCATATGAACATCACACTTTATGTAAACTAATATACAATGAATTATAATGTAGTAGACCTGAATATCACACTTTATGTAAACTAATATACAATGAATTATAATGTAGTAGAGCTGCCATGAATATCACACTTTATGTAAACTAATATACAATGAATTATAATGTAGTAGACCTGAATATCACACTTTATGTAAACTAATATACAATGAATTATAATGTAATAGACCTGCCATGAATATCACACTTTATGTAAACTAATACAATGAATTATAATGTAGTAGACCTGCATGAACATCACACTTTATGTAAACTAATAGCCTTGCATCAAGAAAGGCTATCATTGATTGATTGATTGATTGATTGATTGATTGATTGATTGATTGAAGAATGTATTAGAAGTGTGATTGACTGATTGATTGATTGATTGATTGATTGATTGATTGATTGATTGATTGATTGATTGAAGACTTTTTAGAAGTTTGCATAGGAACAGGTACAGTTTCATGACGGTACAGTTCACTGGTACAACTAAGGTCTACTAAAAGGAGATCCATGAAAAGACTATAAGCTTATTTCCACAGGAAACCATTTAAGTATCTCATATAACATTGAATGACAGACGAATAGAATACAGTACTATGCAGTAGATATGTAAATAAAATAAAATGAAAGAACAAAAAAAAAGAAAAGCAGTAAGTCTAATGAAACAGTAAGTACAAAGAAGGGGCAGGGGAGGGTAGGGCTGGGCTAGGTTTTTACAGGTCCATGTGTTTCCATTTATTCATTCTCCAGAACCAACCGGCTCAGTTCAGTCAGTGTGTTGGTGTTTGCATGATTTATTGACATAATCATTGTGGTCAATGAAGTGCAGTTACCCAACTTGACCAACAGGTGGCATCTCAGTGCAGCATCATGTGGCAACAAAAACAGAAGAGACATATTTGTCATACTGTGGTGTCATAGGTTTGTGTTTGTGGCCAAGGACCCTTTTGTTGTGAGAGATGAAGCAGGGACCCCCACAACCTTTTCATAGATTCCATATAGTTTCATTGTTTGACAGCACAATCATCAGCGTATCTTGTATTCATGTCTGTTTGTTTTCAGATACAGAATTTAACCACTTGAACCGTCAACACTTGACCTTTCACTCTGTACTTAAGTCTGCTTTTTACCCCTCCAAAGCGATTTGCCGAAAATAGCCGATCTACAA
This sequence comes from Nannobrachium achirus, assembly GCF_963921795.1. Taxonomy (NCBI): domain Eukaryota; kingdom Metazoa; phylum Chordata; class Actinopteri; order Myctophiformes; family Myctophidae; genus Nannobrachium; species Nannobrachium achirus. The sequence goes on along the minus strand of NC_137819.1, from coordinate 10,490,765 downwards.
GCTCAAACATCTGCTATGTTTCTCAGTTCTCAGAATATGGACACTAGGCTTCAAGGTTATTATAACAAGACGAACCTCGGTTCGAAGTGAAGCGGTGGACAGATAAAACCTCCAATAGCACATGAAACCAAGTCATTTGATGAGACGATCAAATTGTACATGTTCCTCTCCATGCTGACTATAGCAAAGTTAATAATTATTTAGTATAAACCATGCTATTACCTATAGGGTTGAATTGTCATGTGAAGCTTCACCAATCCAATGCAATAGGTGAGACCTATGCAATAAGTGAGACCTATTGC
>NC_137819.1:10415463-10485463 GCF_963921795.1 Nannobrachium achirus | reverse complement strand
CATGGGTACAATTTCAGCCTTAAAATGCCAAAATGTTGGTGTACAGATTTGATGACTGAAGCAAAAGGACATCTTTAATAATGATTTATCATCTTTAGTACTTGAGTGAATATCTGTATGATCTTTCTTGCATGCATTGCCCCCACCCCTAAAGCGGGGGGTCCTGGGGGTCCTCCCCCAGAAAACATTTAACATAGTAGATGTCATTTCCTGTGTTCTGGTGAATTTTGGGAGTTTGATACAAAATCCAGGAGAAATCCAGGAGATTTGCCAATCCAGGAGACTCCCAGGAGAGGGGTTCAAAATCCAGGAGACTCCTGGGAAATCCAGGAGAGTTGACAAGCCTACAATGTATGGGGTGCCTCGGATGAAAATAAATGTAGGCCTATAGGGTGCCCTGAGCCAAAAGAGTTTGGGAAACCCTAGCTGGCTACAGTAGACTTGTTTCACTGCCTTCTCTCTGTGGAGGAGGCGGGGCAACAGCATACAGTACAGTAGGTACAGTAGGCTATAAAAGAAAGTGCGTAGAAACAGACAGGCAACCATTTTGATCCAGACACAATAACTGAACTTAACATCTGGGCAACATAGTGGGATTACACAACAAAACAGAAGGGAAAACTTAACATAAAGTACTGTAAGTGTTGTTTTAATATCACTATACAACCACACAGAACGAGAAGCAGTTTCTAAAAACTGTTTCTAGCCTACCATGGTTTCTAGGCTAGGCTACTAGTAAAAAATAATACCTCTATGTGTAGTTTGCTTGTCTGTAGTTTATTTGCTCTTTGGGGTTATTCATGTCACCACCAACATAGACAGAACAGAACATAAGAGCAGAGCATTCCGAAATTATCTCTATTTTTAATGCTATAATTAATGACACGTGGATTTAGTATAACGATGACATTATTTTACTTCATCACGGTTATGGTAAACCCGCGGCAGATTTCCACTCGGAGATCTGTCTAACGGCTGAAACCTGGTTGGTTTCCTTTGTGAGATAACAGTAACATCCGGTCTAGAGCCCGCCTACTGTATCCGGTTGTTTGCACACAGACATGCATACACGCAGCGTTTCCTTTCCAGACCGGATCTACAACATGCAAAGAGACTTATCCCCGCCTCTATGGTGAAACTACTTCACCAGTTTACTGTAAACCACGTGATTTAGGAGGAGATGTGTCGTTGGTGTGGTTTACGAGTATTTAACGAGTATGTGAATGTAGTATTTTACTAAGAAAAGTTTTAGGCTACAATCAAAATAATCCGATCATGAAAATAATTAATACACCTATTTAATTAAAGGAACTGCTGAACCAGTCGACATCTCAAACTCAAAGCTGGAGTCCATAACTTTGTTTAGTGAATAAACATTATTTTAACCATGGTAGAGTATGTTAATTAATAGTATTATTTCTTATTATTATTAAACTATTCCAACATCTATCTCAGACCAGTGGTGCACCCACCGCACCGCTGTTAGTTCTGTTGTTGCAACGCAGCCGTGTCTCCTGCTCTTCTACTCTGTGGTCTAGTAGGACCCCTGCTGGTTGACAAGAGCTACTGCATGCATCTGCATCTACTGTAGTCTCAGCATTATGTTGGTGATATTGTTGCCTCATAGTGTGTGTGTGTGTGTGTGTGTGTGTGTGTGTGTGTGTGTGTGTGTGTGTGTGCGTGTGCGTGTGCGTGTGCGTGTGCGTGTGCGTGTGCGCGTGTGCGTGCATGCGCGTGCATCTACAGTAAAGGATGCTGATGGTTAATGCCTTCCATCTCTAGCATGTTCTGTTTTCTGATCTATTTTATTGACAGGTTTAATAAAGAGCAACATGGAGAGCAAGAAGGAGGAAGCTGACAAACATCACATCCACAGAGCAGAGTCTCCAACACCCAGCTGTGTGTCTATGAAGAGTGACTGGTCAATGGGAGAACCTCCTTTCTTCAGTGAACCTGGACCTCCACACACACAGTATGTCAATCCTCCTATACAATATATAGCACTACTGGTAGGACGCCCTAAGGGCGAGAAGCGACCTCGCCCTTTAGAAACAAGAGACTGTCACAATATGTCCATTGGGAATTCCCAGATGGACTTAATATTGATGACATCAGGGATCTCCATAAATGGGCATAAAAGGAACAAAAATTGGATACACAAGTGTGACTCGTGTCGCGACAACCACACTGGTTGACCGTCACGTCGCATACACAAACTTTAGAAGGCAATCGTAGCCAATCAGGAGGGAATATGGGAAATGGGACAGATCCATGTTGATGACATGTCTTTAGAGATACTGTGTACCGCTTTGCGTGATTTTAGGGCAAAATCTGTAGGAGCAGTGTCTAATTTTTTTTGTGCAAAAACCTGCCTCATGGTGGCGCTAGAAGAGGGGCATCTGAGAAATCAGGGGCGGAGTTTGTGATTATATTATTATATATTATTATATGATTTGCCAGCCAAGGAGTGTGTGTGCAAAGTTTGGCATGGATAGGAACAACGGTGGCCGAGATAAGAGTAGGGCCAAAAGTGTGACGTGACGTTATGTGACGTGACATAACATGACGTGACGTGACAGACAGACAGAGGGACAGACAGCCGGTGGAGGTTTTCATAGTAACTTGTGACTTGACGGTTGAAACAATACATTAATAACAGTGTGTCCTCCCTGTGTATATCTATTATCAGTTACTATGTGTGCAGTTTGTGAATGAAGTTGTACAAATCACAATGTGGTGTTCAGTTGTGAAGCTGCATTGTAGACTGACTGCTTGTGTACATTACCTACCTACCATTACTCCTGTACAATATATAACATTAAAAAGTGATCTGTAAAGTGTGTAAAGTTAAACTAATACAAAGCAATACATTGTAATAGCGTATCCTCCCTGTTCAATATTTATCTATATTATCAGTTATTAACCCCCTCGGCTTTGTCTCTGGGTTATCATCCTCTCTGGACCTTTATTTCTCGTTATTACCCGGCTTGTTTGAATGCTTGATTCTGATTGGTCAATCTCTGAAATCAGAGGTCTGCTATTTCTGGATAACAGACCGCTCCGCTCTATAACAGACTGCTGCTTAATCAATTTTTCAAAGGAGCTTTATTGGCATGAAAAAATATGCCAATCAAAGATACCTGCTGCAGTCCAGCTGCACTGCGTGAATCTTTTGCTGTATCCAACATGTCAGCCATGTATCAAACACACAGCAACATTTAGAACTAAACGTTGCTCTCAAGAATGTTTTTAAAAATATTTTAAGGGAGAAATAGACGACGCAGTATCAGAAAATGGATACTATCTAATCAACACTTCCATGTTTTCCAAGGCGACCGTGTCGCGCTGGGGGGATGCCCAGCGCAACACTTGTGGAATACTTTCAGCCGTATGTAAACAAGGAAATACTTTGTTTTGTTTTTAGTTTTTAGTCAAATTATTAATTTCATTTAGTAGCCGGGTAATAAGCGGGATAAACACTGGTTCCTTGGGGGTTGTCCATATATACATATACAACCCCCACGGAGCCATTATTTATCCCTTACACAACGACCTCTCAGACAGACGTACATATGTGTGCAGTTTGTGAATGAAGTTGTACAAATCACAATGTGGTGTTCAGTGGTGAAGCTGCACTATACAGACTGACTGATTGTGTAGATATACATTTACTTTTTCATTCATAAATGTATAAACATTTGTATGTTTCCAGAAGTCACAGAGCAGAGTCTCCAACACCCAGCTGTGTGTCTGTGAAGAGTGACTGGTCAATGGGACAACCTCTTAACTTCAGTGAACCTGGACCTCCACACACACAGTATGTCAATCCTCCTGTACAATAAATAAAACTATAACATGACAAAATGATCTGTTAGTCCATGGGCCATACGAGATGTCGGTATCCGAAAGGTGGCAAATTTACCATGCATTTTTGAAAAAGTTCAATATCTGTAGATTATATTTTGGTATGATAACCCTTTCTGTGTCACAGTTAAATTGGTGTTATCAGCCACTAGAGTTGGTGTTCCATTAACACTATAGGCCTACAGGCAAAAAATACCTGCTTTAAGTAGCATATGAGGGGTCAAATTAGTGTTTTTTCATGATTCTGAATCCATTGCAAGCATTTGTTTTGCACGAAAAACATTCCTTGGGCTAAAACGGACCCCACAAAAGTGTGAAAAGTGATGACTCATAATTTTTCATCACTAAACCTGATTGTGTACATTACCTACTGTACCTATGGAACAAACTATGTTACGCTTGTACTGTACGGTATCTATCTATGTAAGCCCTTTTTATTACTGTTTCTATTGCTATTTTTGGTAGTTTTTCCTGTTGTTTCAACATTGAAGAGCCAAAACTAAAAAAAAGTGTTACTCTCTCATACTACATACAGTACAAAGATAATTGCTTTTTTATTCACATGATAAAAGTATAAAAATGTGTATGATTCCAGAAGTCACAGAGCAGGGTCTCCAACACCCAGCTGTGTGTCTATGAAGAGTGACCAGTCTAAAGGACGTGCTCCTGATTTCAGTGAACCTGGACCTCCACACACACAGTATGTCAATCCTCCTGTACAATATATAACATTAAAAAGTGATCTCATGTGTAAAGTTAAACTAATACAAAGCAATACATTGTAATAGCGTATCCTCCCTGTTCAATATTTATCTATATTATCAGTTATTAACCCCCTCGGCTTTGTCTCTGGGTTATCATCCTGTCTGGACTTTTATTTCTCGTTATTACCCGGCTTGTTTTAATGCTTGATTCTGATTGGTCAATCGCTGAAATCAGAGGTCTGTTATTTCTGGATAACAGACCGCTCCGCTCTATAACAGACCGCTGCCTAATCAATTTTTCAAAGGAGCTTTATTGGCATGAGAAAATATGCCAATCAAAGACACCTGCTGCAGTCCAGCTGCACTGCGTGAATCTTTTGCTGTATCCAACATGTCAGCCATGTAAACAAACACACAGCGACATTTACAACTATAAGTTGCTCTCAAGAATGTTTTTAAAAATATTTTTAAGGGAGAAATAGACGACGCAGTATCAGAAAATGGATACTATCTAATCAACACTTCCATGTTTTCCAAGGCGACCGTGTCACGCTGGGAGGACGCCCAGCGCAACACTTGTGGAATACTTTCAGCCGTCTGTAAACAAGGAAATACATTGTTTCGTTTTTAGTTTTGAGTCAAATTATTATTATTATTTTTTGTAGCCGGGTAATAAGCGGGATAAATACTGTCTCCTTGGGGGTTGTCCATATGTATAAAATCCCTTCGGACTGATAACATATCAGTCCGTCGGGATGTTATATATGGACAATCCCCACGGCGCCATTAGTTATCCCTTACATAACGACCTCTCAGACAGACGTACCTATGTGTGCAGTTTGTGAATGAAGTTGTACAAATCACAATGTGGTGTTCAGTGGTGAAGCTGCACTATACAGAATGACTGATTGTGTATATACATTTACTTTTTCATTCATAAATGTATAAACATTTGTATGTTTCCAGAAGTCACAGAGCAGAGTCTCCAACACCCAGCTGTGTGTCTGTGAAGAGTGACTGGTCAATGGGACAACCACTTCACTTCAGTGAACCTGGACCTCCACACACACAGTATGTCAATCCTCCTGTACAATATATAAAACTATAACATGACAAAGTGATCTGTTATATGGGCCATACGAGATGTCGGTATCCAAAAGGTGGCAAAGGTTACCATGCATTTTAGAAAGGTTCTATATCTGTAGATTATATTTTGGTATGATAACCCTTTCTGTGTCACAGCTAAATTGGTGTTATCAGCCACTAGAGTTGGTGTTCCATTAACTTTACTATAGGCCCACAGGCAAAAAAGGGGAAGAAAAATATCAGCTTTAAGTAGCATATGAGGGGTCAAATTAGGGTTTTTTCATGATTCTGAATCCATTGCAAGCATTTGTTTTGCACGAAAAACATTCCTTGGGCTAAAACGGACCCCACAAAAGTGTGAAAAGTGATGACTCATAATGTTTCATCACTAAACCTGATTGTGTACATTACCTACTGTACCTATGGAACACACTATGTTACACTTATATTGTATCTATCTATGTAAGCCCTTTTTATTACTGTTTCTATTGCTATTTTTGGTAGTTTTTCCTGTTGTTTCAACATTGAAGAGCCAAAACTAAAAAATGTGTTACTCTCTCATACTACATACAGTACAAAAATAATTGCTTTTTTATTCACATGATAAAAGTATAAAAATGTGTATGATTCCAGAAGTCACAGAGCAGAGTCTCCAACACCCAGCTGTGTGTCTATGAAGAGTGACTGGTCTAAAGCACGTGCTCCTGATTTCAGTGAACCTGGACCTCCACACACACAGTATGTCAATCCTCCTGTACAATATATAACATTAAAAAGTGATCTCATGTGTAAAGTTAAACTAATACAAAGCAATACATTGTAATAGCGTATCCTCCCTGTTCAATATTTATCTATATTATCAGTTATTAACCCCCTCGGCTTTGTCTCTGGGTTATCATCCTGTCTGGACTTTTATTTCTCGTTATTACCCGGCTTGTTTGAATGCTTGATTCTGATTGGTCAATCGCTGAAATCAGAGGTCTGTTATTTCTGGATAACAGACCGCTCCGCTCTATAACAGACCACTGCCTAATCAATTTTTCAAAGGAGCTTTATTGCCATGAGAAAATATGCCAATCAAAGACACCTGCTGCAGTCCAGCTGCACTGCGTGAATCTTTTGCTGTATCCAACATGTCAGCCATGTAAACAAACACACAGCGACATTTACAACTAAACGTTGCTCTCAAGAATGTTTTTAAAATTATTTTAAGGGAGAAATAGACGACGCAGTATCAGAAAATGGATACTATCTAATCAACACTTCCATGTTTTCCAAGGCGACCGTGTCGCGCTGGGAGGACGCCCAGCGCAACACTTGTGGAATAATTTCAGCCGTCTGTAAACAAGGAAATACTTTGTTTCGTTTTTAGTTTTGAGTCAAATTATTATTATTTTTTTGTAGCCGGGTAATAAGCGGGATAAATACTGTCTCCTTGGGGGTTGTCCATATGTATAACATCCCTTCGGACTGATAACTTATCAGTCCGTCGGGATGTTATATATGGACAACCCCCACGGAGCCATTATTTATCCCTTACATAACGACCTCTCAGACAGACGTACCTATGTGTGCAGTTTGTGAATGAAGTTGTACAAATCACAATGTGGTGTTCAGTGGTGAAGCTGCACTATACAGACTGACTGATTGTGTAGATATAAATTTACTTTTTCATTCATAAATGTATTTCAATAAAGAGATAACACCAATTTGACCATGCTCGTATTTAATGAAAATAATAACAAAGAAATAAATGAGTACACATTTGGCGATTAGACTCCATTTGCAAATAAATGATATAATAGAATAGGAGAGAGATCCCCCCATGGAGTCTAGACGCTGGTGGTGATAGAGCGATCTCCTAGAGCAGGAGAACCATCTTCCCTTTGGCTCCAGGACTGAGGAGGAGCTGGGGACGGAGGTGGGGTGCTTGAAGCTGTCTGCAAAGAGAATGCCGGGTTAGAAGCGGGGCTATTTCATAGAATGGAGCCTAATCGCCGATTGGCTGAGCGCAGACGGTTGTAGGATTTGATTGGTTAGGGAGGGGACGTTTAGATTTGTGAATGAGTGAATTCTGACAGCGTGGGAAAAGGGAAGTGACGTGGACTAAAGCAAGTGCTGGTTATAATCTTTTATTGAATTTACGCCGAAGCTACATAAACATTTGTATGTTTCCAGAAGTCACAGAGCAGAGTCTCCAACACCCAGCTGTGTGTCTGTGAAGAGTGACTGGTCAATGGGACAACCTCTTAACTTCAGTGAACCTGGACCTCCACACACACAGTATGTCAATCCTCCTATATAAAACTATAACATGACAAAGTGATCTGTTAGTCCATGGGCCTTACGAGATGTCGGTATCCGAAAGGTGGCAAAGGTTGCCATGCATTTTTTAAAAGTTCTATATCTGTAGATTATATTTTGGTATGATAACCCTTTCTGTGTCACAGCTAAATTGGTGTTATCAGCCACTAGAGTTGGTGTTCCATTAACTTTACTATACAGGGGAAAAAAGGAAAAATATATATATATCTGCTTTAAGTAGCATATGAGGGGTCAAATTTGTTTTTTTTTTATTTTTTTTATTTTTTTCATGATTCTGAATCCATTGCAAGCATTTGTTTTGCACGAAAAACATTCCTTGGGCTAAAACGGCACCCACAAAAGTGTGAAAAGTGATGACTCATAATTTTTCATCACAAAAGCATAGTCTTGTGGGGCCGTTTTTAGCCCAAGAAATGTTTTTCGTGCAAAACAGATTGCGTTTGTTTCCTTTATTTATTCAGCGGAGCCCAATGAGAGCAAGCTCTCTTTTTCAAGGACACTCTGATTACAGCATAAAAACAATACAGCAATGAACAAAACAACAAACAATTGATTCAAAATACAACATCAGAGATACACATAAACAGTTTTTACATAAAGCAGGTACACTCACTATGTAGAGTGTCCTCAAGCAGCACTTTAAATGCCTCTAGTGAGACCAATCGAGATAGCTTGAGTGGGCCCTGAAGTTTTTCCCATGTGTGTGGAGCATAGGGAATAAAGGCAGTCTTTCCTATCCTACTGCATACGAGGACAGGTATATCTAATGTGTGCGCGTGTCAAGGCCAAGGAAGACAATCCCTGCATTATGTGTATATTTTCATGGTGGCGCTATAGCAGCCCACTTCATCGGTCAAAGACTGAGACTGTTACAGTAGCCAACCCGGCCTGGTGGAGATATGCGCTCTATACTACTTATTCTGATGTCATTTTGGACAGTCATGGTGTCATATGTCATTTAGATGGGTTCTGTTCCCAGTCTGGTTCTGTACAAACATTATGGACACAAGACACTATCAGCACACACACACACACACACACACACACACACACACACACACACACACACACACACACACACACACACACACACACACACACACACACACACACACACAGGTTTGCATTTGCTACTTTGTGGGGACATTACTCATAGTCTACTATCTTTATGGGGACATTCCATTCATTTTAACCCTAACCCTAAACCCTAACCCTAACCCTAACCCTTAACCTAACCCCTAAAGACCTTATGGGGACATATTAATAAGTACCCACAAGGTAGTGTGCAAGGATTGTACTGTCTTTGTGGGGACATGAGGTCCCCTCAAAGTAGTATTTCCCTGTCCACACACACACACACACACACACACACACACACACACACACACACACACACACACACACACACACACACACACACACACACACACACACACACACACACACACACACATTCACGCATGCTCAAATTCACCACTTTTTTCATTCAGAAAGTAAATGTCAATGTCAGTATGTCAATCCTCCCATATAACACTATAACATGACAAAGTGATCTGTCTGACTGTCATCATTATGGAAGCAAATTTGAACAGGGACCGTTTTGATGAAAACATGTTGCATGTTTACAATGTACAACTGGACCATGTGTTTAGTATGCAGATCGGTTGCTGTCATTTGTGTTTGCATACTTATATTAAGTATATTTCAGGCATATTGATATTGATATGGAGTGGAATGATATTGATATGTATTGATATATAGTATATTGATAAGTCATTGTCTATATTCATAATAAGTTGTCTATTCATCTCCACAGAGAGAGGAAGAGGTGTGGTCGTGTTGTGACAGAGCAGGCATCCAAGAGATCCAGAACCACACCTGGACTGAAGACACCCAGTCACACCACACCTGGACAAAGTAAGACTTGATATAATTACAAATTCATATTAATACATTGAATGCTTACATTTCAGAAGGCTTTGTGTGTCTCGTACATATCCAGACCTGCCAACCTATACGCATTTTGCGTAAACAGCACGCATTTTAAGTGTCAATACGCAGGTACGCTATTTCCCCTCATTGCTACGCAACTTTGGGGGATCTGCATCTGCAGCACACTATTGAAGTGAAACATTTTTGGTCCCTGCCGTGTAGTTCCTCCCAGGCACCACTTGAATGGTGTGTGAATGGGGCGCATGGCGCTGGGGAGCACTAGAACAGAAGGTATACTCTTTTTTTGTCGTCAGAAGAAGAATTTAACCGGATGGAAACAGGAGTTTGTTTTGGTTTCATGTCAGCATGTAGTCAGCAGTCGCCACTCGGTTTGTACATATATCGGCGATATTAATCAGATTAATTTAAAACGGAGAATGGCCGTGTTGTGCGAGTCGTCGGAGTCGATGCAGTTGCACAGGGAAAATTCGCCCCCCACAATGCTGCCTGTAATATAACAGGTAATATATAAACGTACAATAATATTACACTATTAAACTGCGGTCGCCACCGCTACAGCTTGTTGTGTATGAAGCCCGTGTTATACTGTACTTCGTCATACGACGGTGTTGCACGCGAGCAAAGTCGGAAAACTTGTGACGCAGGTCGTAGTACAGTAAACTGAAACATACATTGACCATGATTGGGCTTTAGAGTAAATATCCATCTCTAAAGCTATCTCTAAATGAGTATGAATTAATGAATTAGGAGGACTATATGTATTGTCAAAAACATTAAAGGTGAACAAGTTATTTATCACCTGTGAATATATGAAGACATTAATGGTTTGTTAACAATGAGTAGCCTGTATCCTCTATGAATGAATATACAGACTAGACGGTATGTGATCTATACACAATGTAGGCCTATATATCAATTAATGAATGCACTAGAAACCTACATGAGTTGAATACTTTCAACTTCATGCAAATCATGCACAGAAAGGTGGTTTTATTTAGGCTGCTCAATTAACAATGTTTAACAAAGACACAGGTAAATATTTAAAGGTAAATAGCCTACCTGACAATGTAAAGCTATTTTGCTATTTGAATAATATGATTATGTTGATGTATGTTCATTCATTAAGTCACTGGTGAGACTATTTTGCTAGTCTATTGTTAACTAACTCTGAGCAAGTGCAGTTAGTATATTTTATTAAAGATTTGTCAACAATATTGCCAAAGCAACATTACTGTATTGCCTGGTAATACTAGCCTACTTTTTCTCCAGACCAAATGGCATTTTTATTTAAAAGGTTGTTCTAACATCTTGCCTCCTCCTATTAGTGTAAGTCAAGACATGCAATGTGCTACATTTCTGGTGTGAAATTGTGTTAACATAACTGTAAAGGTCCCACCCAAAAAGGTGCATGGAACCCCCCAAAATATACGCTGTTTTGTGCGGGAAAACAACAAAAATTGCACCGCGGGCGCTGCGGGCGCCGCGCGGGCACGAACTCAAAAAAATTTGCCAGGGTTGGCAGGTCTGCATATCCTGTGCATGCAGAATTGAGGATTGGTCAAGCTTCACATGACAATTTGGCCCTCCAGACAAAATCATTCAGAATTCAGAATACATAAAAATAAAGCACATAGAAAGTATAGATCTAGAACACAGAATGTATAGATCTAGAACACAGATGTCATAGCTCTAGAACACATAGAGTAAAACGTCACCGCTTCACTTCGAACCGAGGTTTTTTTCTTAGCAAATTGCATATTTTCTGAAGGGCATTTATTTAGTAATGTAAAGATGCAAAATGATATATTAACTTGAATGTTAATGTCTTCTTTTCTCTCATTTCAGATGTCAGTCCGCAGGGTGATTTGAAGGATTATAAGGTCAGTTTGGAGAGTCTTGATGAAGTGAAAGACCACATGACGGAAGAGTCTGGAACCTCCCTCACCAGCACCTACACAGAGCTCTACATCTCACAGGGAGAGAGTGAAGGGGTTAATAGGCAACATGAGGTGATACAGCTTGAGACAGCTTCCAACATGAAGACCTTCCATGACGAACCAATCAACTGCTGTGACATCTTTAAACCCCGCCCTGGCAGAGAGACACCCATCAGAAGAGTTCTGACCAAGGGCATCGCTGGCATTGGAAAAACATTCTCTGTGCGCAAGTTCATTCTGGACTGGGCAAGAGGTTTGGAAAATCAAGATATAGATCTCCTGATTCCCTTCTCATTCCGGGAGCTAAACTTGGTCAGAGATGAGCAGTACAGTCTTCTCTCACTGATCCATGAATTCCACCCAACATTAAAGAAGGTCACAGCAGAGCAGCTCGTTGCCTGGAAAGTTGGCTTCATCTTTGATGGTCTGGATGAAAGCAGGTCTTCATTCCACTTCCAAAATAACAACAGTGTTTCTGATGTGTCTGATGTCACAGTGACATCATCAGTGGATGCTCTGTTGACAAACCTCATCGAGGGGAATCTGCTCCCCTCAGCCCTCCTCTGGATAACCACCAGACCTGCAGCAGCCAATCAGATCCCTCCTGAATATGTTGACATGGTGACAGAAGTACGAGGCTTCACGGACCCCCAGAAGGAGATGTACTTTAGGAACAGATTCAGTGATGAGGAACAGACCAGCCCAGACCCCCAGAAGAAGGAGTCTTTAAAGAACAGAGTCAGTGAAGAGAAGCTGGCTGACAGAATCCTCTCACACTTGAAGACATCAAGGACCCTCTACATCATGTGTCACATCCCACTCTTCTGTTGGATCATTGCTACCATTCTGCTGGACATGTTGATGACGCACACGATAGGACAGCTGCCCAAGACCCTGACTGAGATGTGCTGCCACTTCCTGTTGGTTCAGACAAAGAGGAAGAAGCAGAAGTATGGTGAGACAGATGAGGTTAATCAACAGCACCTCAAAGAGACTGACAAGGAAGTTCTTCTGAAGCTGGGAAGGCTGGCATTTGAACATCTGGAGAAAGGTAGCATCATGTTCTACCAAGAAGACCTGGAAGAGTGTGGTCTTGATGCCAATGAAGCCTCGCTGTACTCAGGAGTGTGCACAAAGATCTTCAAAAGAGAGAGTTTGCTCTTCCAGAAAACGGTCTACAGTTTTGTTCATCTGATCATCCAGGAGTTTCTGGCTGCAGTCTACCTGTTCCACTGTTTCACACAGAAGAACATGAAGGTACTGAAGACATTCCTGGAAGATAAAAAGTACAACAGTGACAGCTCCCTCTCAGACTTCCTGAAAGCTGCTAAGAAAATATCCCTTAAGAGTAAAAATGGCCACCTGGACTTACTTGTTCGATTCCTTCATGGCCTTTCACTGGAGTCCAACCAGAGTCTGCTAGAAGGTCTACTGGGTCAAACAGAAAACCGTCCACAGGAGATCCAGAAAGCCATCAAGAACCTGAAGAAGATGTACACTCGCGATGCCTCGCCTGACAGATGTATCAACATCTTCCACTGTTTGATGGAAATGAATGATAACTCATTACTTCAGGAGATCCAAAAGTACCTGAAGTCAAAGAATGGATCAAAGAAGAAACTGACTGGGAGCCAATGTTCAGCTCTGGCCTTCATGCTGCAGATGTCTGAGGATGTTCTGGAAGAGTTTGACCTGAAGAAATACAACACAGCAGAGCAGTTTCGAAACAGACTGATCCCAGCTGTGAGGAACTGCAAAAAGGCGAGGTTGGTAGTCAAGTGAATAGAAACATTCTAGAGTCAATCTGTAGTACAAGTTCAAAAATGTCTCTTGTCAACTATAAGCTTACAATTTAGTTTATTTGGAACCCGTTCCCTCATGCGATGGATCAGTTGAGTGTGAATAAATTATTCTTTTAAGGTTTAAATCAACAGAATACCAAATAATAGGCTCACAAACAGTTGCTCACATTTGCTACACAAATAGATGATACTAGGATGTATAGGACACTGGAACACTGTTACCTGATAGATTATGATACTGGGATGTATAGGACACTGGAACACTGTTACCTGATAGATTATGATACTAGGATGTATAGGACACTGGAACACTGTTACCTGATAGATTATGATACTAGGATGTAGGACACTGGAACACTGTTACCTGATAGATTATGATACTAGGATGTATAGGACACTGGAACACTGTTACCTGATAGCTTATGATACTAGGATGTATAGGACACTGGAACACTGTTAGATTATGATACTAGGATGTATAGGACACTGGAACACTGTTACCTGATAGATTATGATACTAGGATGTATAGGACACTGGAACACTGTTACCTGATAGATTATGATACTAGGATGTATAGGACACTGGAACACTGTTACCTGATAGATTATGATACTAGGATGTATAGGACACTGAAACACTGTTACCTGATAGATTATGACACTAGGATGTATAGGACACTGGAACACTGTTACCTGATAGATTATGATACTAGGATGTATAGGACACTGGAACACTGTTACCTGATAGATTATAATACTGAGATGTATAGGACACTGGAACATTGTTACCTGATAGATTATGATAATAGGATGTATAGGACACTGGAACACTGTTACCTGATAGATTATGATAATAGGATGTATAGGACACTGGAACACTGTTACCTGATAGATTATGATACTGGGATGTATAGGACACTGGAACACTGTTACCTGATAGATTATGATACTGGGATGTATAGGACACTGGAACACTGTTACCTGATAGATTATGATACTATAGGATGTATAGGACACTGGAACACTGTTACCTGATAGATTATGATAATAGGATGTATAGGACACTGGAACACTGTTACCTGATAGATTATGATACTGGGATGTATAGGACACTGGAACACTGTTACCTGATAGATTATGATACTGGGATGTATAGGACACTGGAACACTGTTACCTGATAGATTATGATACTAGGATGTATAGGACACTGGAACACTGTTACCTGATAGATTATGATACTGGGATGTATAGGACACTGGAACACTGTTACCTGATAGATTATGATACTGGGATGTATAGGACACTGGAACACTGTTACCTGATAGATTATGATAATGGGATGTATAGGACACTGGAACACTGTTACCTGATAGATTATGATAATGGGATGTATAGGACACTGGAACACTGTTACCTGATAGATTATGATAATGGGATGTATAGGACACTGGAACACTGTTACCTGATAGATTATGATACTAGGATGTATAGGACACTGGAACACTGTTACCTGATAGATTATGATACTAGGATGTATAGGACACTGGAACACTGTTACCTGATAGAGTATGATACTATAGGATGTATAGGACACTGGAACACTGTTACCTGATAGATTATGATACTAGGATGTATAGGACACTGGAACACTGTTACCTGATAGATTATGATACTATAGGATGTATAGGACACTGGAACACTGTTACCTGATAGATTATGATACTAGGATGTATAGGACACTGGAACACTGTTACCTGATAGATTATGATACTATAGGATGTATAGGACACTGGAACACTGTTACCTGATAGATTATGATACTAGGATGTATAGGACACTGGAACACTGTTACCTGATAGATTATGATAGTGGGATGTATAGGACACTGGAACACTGTTACCTGATAGATTATGATACTAGGATGTATAGGACACTGCAACACTGTTACCTGATAGATTATGATACTAGGATATATAGGACACTGGAACACTGTTACCTGATAGATTATGATACTGGGATGTATAAATGGTGCATGGTAAATGGTGCATTTATATAGCGCTTTTAATCCAAAGCGCTTTACATAGATTGTGCATTACATTCACCCATTCACACACACATTCATACACCGGTGGCGGAGGAAGCCATGCAAGGCACCAACCTACTCACCGGAGGCAATTAGGGGTTCAGAGTCTTGCCCAAGGACCCTTCGACATTAACTCAGGGGGAGCCCGGATTCGAACTGGGAACCCTTCGGGATTTATACCCTTCGTGCTCTAATACCAGTTTCTCTACCCCTGAGCTATGCCGCCCCATGTATAGGACACTGCAACACTGTTACCTGATAGATTATGATAGTGGGATGTATAGGACACTGGAACACTGTTACCTGATAGATTATGATACTGGGATGTATAGGACACTGGAACACTGTTACCTGAACCTGATAGATTATGATACTAGGATGTATAGGACACTGGAACACTGTTATCTGATAGATTATGGATTGCTTTATATTCATCACTGAGAAGAAAGGAATATTTTGAAATACTAGGTTATCTATCCCACATGGGGATTGGTTCACATATATTATCCAGACTGCCTCTTCATCCAATGGTAAGACTTGTAGGCTACTAAAAGCTCACAATTCCTCGCAACCTGAAACAAGCAAAGGTTTTATAGTCATCTAAAGCTTTGATTGATTGATTGATTGAAGGCTTTATTAGAAGTTTGCATAGGAAAATGTACAGATTCATGACGGTACAATTCACTGGTACAAGGTCTACTAAAAGGAGATCCATGAAAAGACTAAGCTTATTTCAACAGGAAACCATTTAAGTATCTCATATAACATTGAATGACAGACAAATAGAACACAGTACTATGCAGTAGATATGTAAAGAAAAAGGGGGGAAAAAAAAGAAAAGAAAACAGTACATCTAAACAAACAGTAAGTATATACAAGGAATATACAGTAAATCTAAACAAACAGTAAGTATATACAAGGAATATACAAGTATACAAGTATATACAAGGAAGGGGCAGGGAGGGTAGGGTTGGGCTAGGTTTTTTACCAGTTGCGAACGGCTGCTGCCTGTAAGTGGTTTTTCAGGGCAATTTTAAAGGATGCTAGTGATCCACACTCCTTTATGGCCTTCGGTAAGGCATTCCACATTTTTGTGGTATAGCAGAAGAACGAGTTCGACCCTTTCTTTGAGTTGACTCTGGGTTGAACGTGATCTGTGGCACTGCCTCTGGTGTTGTAATTATGGACATCCTTAACGTTAATAAAGTATTTTGACAGGTACTTGGGTATCATAGTGGTGTAGTGTATCTTGTACACCAGGCCCATTGCAAGTTGCTGTACTCTGTCATCTACTCTGAGCCACCCCACTCTTAACTGGTGAGTAGCGGTGAGGTGAGTCTGATAGGGAAGGTTAAGCAGGACCCTAATTAGTTTATTTTGGGCTGTTTGGAGTTTAGTTTTAAGGGCCTGTGGGGCGTCACGATACCATACGTGGACTCCGTAGTCAAAGGGGGGCTGGATTATTGCACCAGCTATGGTCTTCAGTGTGTTGAAGTTGACCATTGGGGCGATCCTCTGTAGGAAACGAGTTCGTTGGTTGATTTTTTGTATTACTTTTGAAGTCATCTTTTCGCTGGAAAGATTAGCTTCAAGGATACATCCTAAGTAAGAGATTTCGTTTTTTCGTGTTATGACCTTGTCACCCACTTTGATTGTGAAGTCATCTACCTTTTTGAGGTTATGATTTGATCCAAAGAGGATGGACTCGGTTTTTCCCACAATAACACAAGACACTGGTATAGAGCCCTGTGGGACTCCGATCTACCATATAGGATTTAAGTGGTTAACTTCCATGACAGTGAACTATGTATAAATAATCTCTTATTCAATCTGCATTTACAGACTTGTTGGCTGTAAACTCAGAAAGACAGAGGTTGAAGTTGTGGCTTCAGCTCTCAGCTCTAATCCTTCCCATTTGAGAGAATTGGACCTCAGTGAAAACAACCTGAACGACTCAGGACTAGTGGAGCTGCTCTGTGAAGGACTGAAGAGTCTGCACTGTAGACTGGAGATTCTACGGTAAGATACATTTACCCAAATTATTTTGATAACTTCTGTTTCATTATGTACTGTATTATGTGAATATAATATGAATGCTGAGGTGAGAATGTATTAATAAGCTTGATATCACGCCATCAGGGTAACCCAAGCTTATGTCCCTAGATGTTAAAATGACCCCAAACTTGTTTGAAAGTGTAATTATCCCTTTAGAGCAAATTTAGAGGCTACTTCTGCATATAACGAGATATGTGCATCGAAAATAGATGATCTACAAGCTCACAGCACGTCAAGGATGCTGTGAGCTTGTAGATTGGCTATTTTCGACATGTGACCCCAAGGGGGTCCCCAAATTATTTTGGGGGTCCCCAGATGATTAGCTTAACGTACGGTACAATTTAATTACTTTACTTTTTTAAAACCCAATTGGCCAAAGAAAACATTGTGAAAATAGCCGATCTACAAGCTCTCTGCATTGTTCCAAGTGCTTGTCAGGTTGGGGGTCCCCAATTCAAATATGATTATCAATCAATCAATCTGGTGTTTCATTCTTCATTCAGACTGGCTCACTGCAACTTGTCAGAGAGATGCTGTGAACTTCTGGTCTCAGCTGTAAGCTCTAATCCCTCCCTAAGAGAGCTGGACCTGGCTCACTGCAACTTGTCCGAGAGATGCTGTGAACTTCTGGTCTCAGCTGTAAGCTCTCATCCCTCCCTAAGAGAGCTGGACCTGAGCTCCAGCATGGTGAATGTTCCAGTCCTGGAGAACTGCAAGTGAGTAGACCTGAGCTGTGTCCATGTTAGTGCACTGAATGTGCACTGTTTCCCTCATGTGTATTTAGTATAGGGCTGTCAGTAGTTCACCCCCAAAATGTTTTTTATTTTTTATTTTTTTTGCTATTGATTACTCATGCCATGGAGACACTAATATTTAGTTATTTAGTTATTTATACAATAAATGTACAATAAATGTTAATTCCGGATGGGGAACCAAATACATTCGGGTCCCCATCCGGAATCAATGGAAGTAAATTTACTAAATTCAAATTGTCTTAGAAATGCGACACAACACAAAAATATATTATTGAACTCAAGTCTCCATGGCATGAGTAATCAATAGAAAAAAAGTCATTTTGGGGGTGAACTACTCTTTTAAGACGATAATAACGAGTCAACGCACATTCCTTTTAACTGCACTTTTTTGGGACGTGCGATTAATGTTTGAACCATGGTTCACTCCAGGTGCTGAGGTAAACGTGTTGTAGTTTGATGAAACATAACATGAGGTAAACGTGTTGTTGTAGTTTGATTAAACATAACATGCCACCGAAAAAAAGATCATAGTTTATTATCTCCCAAGTAAAGCCTGTCCATAGTGTCTCCGACCACCAAACTTTTCGTCGGAAAGTTCCTACTTTCCGACGTGCAGCCAAAACGCGTCCGTTGTTGCTACCTGCTCTGCAGCATACCATGCCAACTTATGTAGAAAAATAAAAACGCCTTTATAATGGATAGACCTGTGACTGCTGGTCTTTGAGTTGTTATTGTAAACATAACCATAACCGTAAACCTAACACTAAAACAATGGATTAACAAAGCTTGACACTACATTTCCGATTTATTTTTGATTTTGATTTTTTACCATGTTTAAACATGGTTTAAAACCAGCCTAAACCTGCATCAAGCTTATTCGACACCCATTGATTAAATACCCATTGATTAAATAGCTGACAGACAGGAGGGGGGCCATAAAGGCAGGGGTCACAACTGACCCCCAGGTCCCAGGTGAAAAAAACACTAAATGGCCCACAGAGACGTGGGTCAAACCAGAGCCCTGAACAAAATAAGATTTCACCAGCAACTAAGGCAGTTAAAAACAAACTAAATTCAAAACATAATTGTATGCGGTCAGAGGGAAACAAATCCCTGGGACAAAAGTAGAGATAAAAGGAGAGTGGAGATCTCTAGAGCAGGGGTTTTCAAACTGGGGTGCCGTGACGGGGCACCCTGGGGTGCCGTGACGGGGCACCCTGGGGTGCCGTGACGGCAGTCCAGGGGTGCTGCGAGATAATTTGATAGTATTTGGACTATGGATATTTTATTTGGACACTTGAAAAAAATATTTAGTATCATTTTAAACTTGAAGTACAAAGTTATTTTCAGTCAGTTCTAACAAAAATATTTTAGGGGTCTCAACGTTTTCCTCACAACATAATCACTACAATATTGTCGCTGTCGGGCAGAAACCTCGCATCTCCCAAGTTTCAGATGTGTACGTCTTTTGGTAAAGCAAAGCCCTGCTTCATCAAACAAGACTGTCGAACAAAACTAGTGAAAACAGCCGATCTACAAGCACACAACGCCTCGCATTGGCGTTGTGTGCTTGTAGATCTGCTGTTTTCACTAGTTTAGTATATTTTATAGATGATAAATACAAAATGAACGGTTTTGGACATACAAGGTTTCCACCCGACAACGACGATATGCTATAAATATAAGGTGCTGGGAGTGAAAATTATAATTTAGGGGTGCCTCGGATTACAAAAATATTTATGGGGTGCCCTGAGACAAAAAAGTTTGTGAACCCCTGCTCTAAAGGTTAAGGTGGAGTCTGAGGAGGAGATGAGATCCAAACTGGGCAGCAGTGAGTACTGTATGTCTGGATGGGCTGCAGGACCAAGTTAATGATAGGAGAAACACTGTAGTGTCAGCAAGTGGAGACGTTGTGTTAGACAGTGAGACATTGATGCATTGTTGTTCTACTTCCTACAGAGTGAAACATGGAGGAGAAGTTTGGCTTAATCCTCAACTCATTACCAGATGTGAGTATCTGTCTGTCTGTCTGTCTGTCTGTCTGTCTGTCTGTCTGTCTGTCTGTCTGTCTGTCTGTCTGTGTCAATATCACACATTAACATTTTATACACAGTTGTATGCTTGGTTGGCTCCTCCCCAGATGCTGTTCTGAAAACTCTTCAGGAGAGCTTCCAGGGAATTCAGGTTTCTCTGCTCTTGGCCTGGTCCTTAACACCAGCAAGACTACATTTAAACACACCACCAAATAACAGGCCAATAAAACATGTTTTCTAATAAGAATGCTCACATTTGACTGAGTTGACATGTTGATGCTGGAATCCAGGATGGCAGAGATTCCATTATATGGACCAGAGGGCTTGTAGATTGGCTATATTTCCAAAAACAACCGATCTAAAGCTCACCATGCATTGTGAGCTTTTAGATCATCTATATTTGAAAATTAGACAAAAGTCGCAGATCTACAAGCTTAAAATGTGTAACATCCTGATGGGTTCTGAATTTGTAAAGTATGTTTGAAATGTACAAAAACAGATAATTTACAAGTAGGGTTGCCACACGTCCCATAAAATATGGATTCGTCCCTTATTTGAGAATTAAATGTTCATATGAAATCAATACAACAACCTGACAGCGACGGTGCATTTTAATTATTTAGAGTGAAAACAAACAAACAGGTTGTGAGCTTGTTGATCTGCAATATAAAAAAGATCGACTGATCGTGTGTGTGTGTGTGTGTGTGTGCGTGTGTGCGTGCGTGCGTGCGTGCGTGTTTAACTCCACATTAAAACAAAGCCATCGTAACTGCAGGGAAGAAAGTAGTGTTGATATTGACAGCAGATTTCATTTAATTTCAGTCATAGTGGTTTGAATAAAACTCCATTTAGTATTATCATATTTAGTCATATTTTAGTCATCTGAAATGTTTTAGTTTTGGTCTAGTTTTAGTCGACTAAATATCAAATGATTTATTTGACTAAATATTCATTGATTTAGTCGACTAAAATGTATTTTGATGGACCTTGATGATATCATAATGGATGATTTTACACTTGGCTGCATGCTGGAAATAGCAGATCTACAAGCTCACAAGGTACCACAGTGTGACGCGTTGTGAGCTTGTAGATCTGCCATTTTCATTTTTATATATATTTATTTATTTGGGTACAACAGGTTACATGTACATGCATTGATTTAGGGTTTCAATATATAATTTAGTCCCTGTGTCCCCATTTTTTTCTCTTTTTTTCCCTAGAAACACCATCTACACATAAGACAGAGCCGGACACAACATAAAACAAATGCAACAAGATATACATGCAATAAAAACAAATCCTAAAATAAATTACGCAAAACAAAACAAAGAGGTCACAGAAAAAAAGAAAGAAAGGGGTCACATCAGCTACAACAGTCCACAGACATGTCTAGTTTTCCCTCTATTGGTGTGGCAGTGAATCACTGCCACAGCCAACATAGGTTGTCAGACATGTCACTTCAGTCACTATCTGTCGGGAGGGGGGCAACCGTATCAGATGTAAGTGATCAAGTAGTGGTTTCCATATTTTGGTAAAGATATTCTCATTGCCTTTAGATCTAGCACTCATTCTTTCCATGGGTAAAATATTATATATAGATCTGCCATTTTCAGCAACATTTATTTTATTTCTACTGCATCTCTTTTTAGTCTAGTTTTTATTTGTTGACTAAATTGTCAATATATTTAGTTTTAGTTTTTAGCGAGTCGACGAACATTTAGTCATAGTTTGTTATTAATCCACGCAATTCCATACAGGATGGCGTTACGCTGTACATTTCAATAGGTTTTAGAAGTCTAAATAACAATAGACAACTTTAAGCGTATATTTGCAACAACTCTGAAATCTAACTACATCCATCTCTCAGTCCCTCCTAATTTCAACATCAGAAACCTCTGCCTATGACCCAATGCAGTGGTCCTCCTCTGTAACCTGAGATTAACTGTAGCTCGCTGCTGGATCTGACTGTTGGTTGTATTATCAGAGTAGTTATTTTGAATCTAGGATAATTAGATCCAATGAGGTGTTTTTGAATATAAACTAAACCTTCGAATCAATATCCCAACAAGTTAGGCCACACTTAGATTATAGGTTCAACACACCCTATTTAAGCAGATCTCTATGGTTATACATTTCATAATGCTGCTTATAAAAATCTGATTTTGAATGATATATTTTGCAGGTACATTTATTAAAGAAATAAAAGCTTTTACAGAAATAGAAAAAGGCAAAAGCATTCAAAGTACATTTCAATGTTCCCAATTTAGTCTAAATCATTGTTTCCATTTTTACACTATAATGATAATAATCATCATAGTAAGAAAGCAGAATAAATTCTTATTACCCTTTCAAAGGTTAGAGATGCACCAACCGGTTGATCATTTCCAATCCATACTTTCTTTTACAGAATTAAAATTGTTAATCCTGGGGGCTCTCTCTCTGTCAGATTGGTGCAAGAGGTCTTTTGGCGTGCGACCTCTCGCTGGGGTAGAGAGCCCAATGTTCCTTCTGAAGGGGACAGTATACTGTATATACACCTCTGCCAGACTTTGTCTGGATTCACTTCCCCATAAGTGTGCCCCAAGTTGCTTCTGCATTTGTTGTTTTCCATTTCAACCAAATTTCACCCATGTGTGTCTCTACATAACAGGATGCAAGTGTGTGGTAATCCGTCTGTACATTTCTCTTCACATTTAGCCTCATTTAGCCTTCAACAACCCACAAATAATATTTTGCATCCAGCATTTAAGCAGTACAAAGATGCTTATCTTCGGCTTGATCTAAAATTAAGGGAAAACAGGGTTGAAACACTGATCTAAAAGCCCAGTCTTTTAGACAAGTTTTAGTCAACAAAATCAACACTAAAAGAAAGGTTACTAATACGAGTGTGAGAGTGTGTGAGAGAGTGCGTGCGTGCATGTGTGAAAAATAGCAGATTAACAAGCTTGCGGTGCCGTGCTGCAAGCTTGTAGATCTGCTATTTTTGAAAAATCATGAATATTTGTGCAGGTCTTTGAATATTTTTGACCCGATTCCATTCCAAACCGTTCTTCTAGATTAGTGGTCCTCGAACCTTTTCATGTCACGGACCCCCAAAATTACATGGATTTGGTCGCGGACCCCCATCTCAAAATGTGTTGTTGCAGGGACCCCCGGAAGCAAAGTTGGCTTTGAAAAATACACCATTCAAAGATTTGCACAAATGTTCATGCTTTAAAAAAAATAGCAGATCTACAAGCTCACAGCACGTTATTTGGTCACTGGGTGCCAGTGTAGTGGGCGGCGACCTCCACCTGTCCGGGGACCCCACAGGGGTCCTTGGGGGCTTACCAGGGGTTCCCCCCTAAACTAGTTCACACAACATTTTATGTATTAATGCATATTGCTCTCTTTTGGCTATTCAAAAATACAGATCTACAAGCTCAGAGGGCGTCATTTGGTCATTTGGTGCCAGAGTAGTTGGCGGGGATCCCCCCCTGGTCCGCGGACCCCCAGGGGTCACAGATTGTGCACCAGGGGGTCCCCAGTAAACTGGTCACTGGGTGCCAGACTAGAGGGCGGTGACCTCCACCCGTCCGGGGACCCCACAGGGGTCCTTGGGGGCTTACCAGGGGGTCCCCAGTAAACTAGTTCACACCACATTGTATGCACTTTAACCATATCGCTCTCTATTGACTATTCAAAAATACAGATCTACAAGCCCATAGGGCATCATTAATTGGTCATTAATGATTGGTCATCATCATTTGGTCATTTGGTGCCAGAGTAGTTGGCGGGGATCCCCCCCCTGGTCCGCGGACCCCCAGGGGTCACGGATTGTGCACCAGAGGGTCCCCAGTAAACTACTTTGTGCCACATTTTATACTTTGAGCATTTTGTTCTCTATTGGCTATTCTGAAAATAGCAGATCTACAAGTTCATAGCACGTCATTTGGTCACTGGGTGCCAGAATAGTGGGCGGAAACTTCCACCCGTCCGGGGACCCCATAGGGGTCCTTGGGGGCTTACCAGGGGGTCCCCAGTAAACTAGTTCACGCCACATTTTATGTACTTTATCCATATTGCTCTGTATTGGCTATTCAAAAATACAGATCTACAAGCTCATAGGGTAATATTTGGTCATTTGGTGCCAGAGTAGTTGGCGGGGATACCCCCCTGGTCCGCGTGCACCAGGGGGTCCCCAGTAAACTAGTTTGTGCCACATTTTATACTTTAAGCATTTTCTCTGTTGGCTATTCAAAAATACAGATCTACAAACCCATAGGGCATCATTAATTGGTCATTAATGATTGGTCATCATCATTTGGTCATTTGGTGCCAGATTAGTTGGCGGGGATCCCCCCCTGGTCCGCGGACCCCCAGGGGTCACGGATTGTGCACCAGGGGGTCCCCAGTAAACTACTTTGTGCCACATTTTATACTTTGAGCATTTTGTTCTCTATTGGCTATTCTAAAAATAGCAGATCTACAAGCTCATAGGTTGTCATTTGGTCGTTTGGTGCCAGACTAGTGGGCGGCGACTTCCACCTGTCCGGGGACCCCACAGGGGTCCTTGGGGGCTTACCAGGGGGTCCCCAGTAAACTAGTTCACGCCACATTTTATGCACTTTATCCATATTGCTCTGTATTGGCTATTTAAAAATAGCAGATCTACAAGCACATCATTTGGACACTGGGTGTCACACTAGTGTGAGGACCCCCATCCGTCCGCTTCACCCACAGGGGTCAAAATAGCAGACGTACAACCTCAGGGCATGCTGCGAGTTTGTAGATCTGCTTTTTTTGAAAAATCCTGAAAAGGTGTGAATATTTTCACCCCATTCTATAAATATCTTCCAAATCAGTGCTTCTCAAACTTTTTCATGTCAAGGACCCCCAAAATGACACGTTTGGCCGCGGGCGCGGACCCCCATCTCAAAATATCTTGTTCCAGTCACAAATGTTCGCTTTTAAAAAAAAATATTCAAAGGAAAAAATACATAAAAATAAGAAATAGCAGACCTACAAGCTCGCAGCGCGGCACTCTGTGCCGCGCTGTGAGCTTGTGAGCTGTGAGCTGTGAGCTTGTGAGCTTGTAGATCTGCTATATAGTTAAAGCATAAAATAATTAATAAAGTAGTTCCATGTCTTATTTCAAGTGTGTGTGTGTGTGTGTGTGTGTGTGTGTGTGTGTGTGTGTGTGTGTGTGTGTGTGTGTGTGTGTGTGTGTGTGTGTGTGTGTGTGTTGTTGTTGCTGCGTGTCAGTCAGTGAATGGTGTATTTAATGTTTACTGTGTTGTTTTCTCATCAGATTTCCATCGTCTCACTCTGGACACAAACACAGCACACAGACTCCTCTCAGTGTCTGACAACAACAGGAAGGTGACACTGCAGGGACAGGATCAATCATATCCTGAACATCCTGACAGGTTTGATGGATGCCCTCAGGTTCTGTGTACAGAGGGTCTGACTGGACGCTGTTACTGGGAGGTAGAGTGCAGTGGAGGGGTTGAGATAGCAGTGACTTATAGAGGGATCAGCAGGAAAGGAAGTGGTGATGACTGTGTGCTTGGATACAATAACATGTCCTGGAGTCTGTACTGTCATGGTCACAGTGGTAACAGTTACAGAGTCAGACACAATAATAAGCAGACTGTCCTCCCTGTCACAGCCTCTAGGGGGGGCTCCAACAGAGTAGCAGTGTTTGTGGACAGTCTTGCTGGGACTCTGTCCTTCTACACAGTGTCATCTGACTCACTCACCCACCTGTACTCCTTCCACACCAAATTCACTGAACCTCTCTATGCTGGGTTCAGGTTATGGTCCTCCTCCTTCTCCTCCTCAGTGTGTCTGTGTGAGCAGAGATAGAGTCTCTATGTGAGGGTGACATCAGGTCGCCATGGTTACTCAACATGTTTGAGTGAGTGCAGGTTGGTTACCACGTCATGGACTCCATATTTGGGCATGAGTGACTCGTGGTGACAGCACGGTGACATCATCATGATGATGTAATCAGCAGCACAGTGACATCACACATTACAGCTCCTGTAGATTCAGTGTTTCTCTGACGTTGTCATGACAACACCCCCATGTGTTTGACCTTTGACCCCGGACCCCCATGAGACAAGGTGTTGTTAAAAATGTTACAAATGATATAAAAGAAACACAAACATTTTCCCTAAAATAGCAGATCTATACAAGCTTGCAGCGTGGCACTGAGTGCCGCGCTGCAAGCTTGTAGATCTGTTATTTTTTTGAAATCGTGAACATTTGTGCAGGTCTTTGAATGTTTTTTTTTACCAAATTCTATTCCAAACCGTTCTTTTAAATCAGTGGCCTAAAAACTTTATCATGTCAAGGACCCCCAAAATTACATGTAATTGGTCGCGGACCCCCATCTCAAAATGTGTTGTTCCAGGGACCCCCAGAAGCAAAGTTTGCTTTAAAAAATATACATTCAAAGGTTTGCACAAATGTTCATGGTTTTGGTCGTTTCGTGTCAGAATGGTGTTCGGTGACCTCCATGCGTCTGGGGACCCCACAAGGGTCATGGACTGCGTACCAGGGGGTCCCCAGTAAAAACAACATTTTAACCACTTTAAGATTATTTTTCGGGGGTGGGTGGGGTCTGGCTGGCTATTAAAGAATACAGATCTACAAGCTCACAGCGCGTCGTTTGGTCGTTTCGTGCCAGAGTGGTGTTCGGTGACCTCCATGCGTCTGGGGACCCCACAAGGGTCATGGACTGCGTACCAGGGGGTCCCCAGGAAAAGTAGTTAACATAGCATCACACTCATTTGAACCACTTTATTCATTTGTATTTTGGCTATTCAAAAACAGCAGATCTACAAGCTAAACAAAAGTTAAACTTTCTTTTAAATATACAAATGTTGTTTAGGGGTCCCTGGTACAAATATGTTCAGATGGGGGTCCCTGGTACAAATATGTTCAAATGGGGGTCCCTGGTCAAATCCATATTAATGTCAAACTCTATGGTATAAAATGAGTCATCACCACAGGGAGCTTTAGATCTTAGATTAGATCAGATAGAAGTGCACAAACCTCCACTCCACACATTTATAAATATGTATCATAAATACTGTCCATCAATGATGAAGATGTAAATATCAGTGTCATACTTGTGTCTCTTATGTTGATACAAACTCATATTTTATGTATATTTTATTTTTAATATTTGTATACAATAGACAGAGATAAACTGTATATTTGATCATGTAATTGTCACATTATCAATATTGTTTCTTGTATATAAACCTTTATACTGAACCACTTGAACCCCATATACTTTATTGACTGGGGTTCCCCAGGGTTCTGTAATTGGTCCCCTGCTTTCCCCCACCTCTACACCAGATCTCTGAAAATAGCAGATCTACAAGCCATCTAATAGCTAAGATCTACATCACAAAGCGACACATTGTGAGCAGTGTTCATTTTGATAGCAAATTATTGTGTCATATTTTAATCATACTGTTTTTCTTATTATTTGTTTTTGTCTAGTTTTAGTTGACTAAATGTCATAGCATTTTAGTTGACTAAATGTCATAGCATTTTAGTTGACTAAATGTCATAGCATTTTGACTAAATGTCATAGCATTTTAGTTGACCAGATCAAGCGTTTATTTAGTCGACTAAAATGAAAATGAAAATTCTTGGAGGGCTGTGATGGCATCTTAATGCCTTATTTATACTTACTGTAGCTCTGTGCCAAAGAAATGTTGATCTACAAGCTCACAGCGTGTCTGTGACGCATTGTGAATTTGTAGATCGGCTATTTTCAGAGAGAGCAACACCCGAGTGCAACCAAACATAAAATGACTTGTCTTTTAGTTCTACTGGATCTCTTCTCCACTTGTCCCTCCCTGACATTTTAGTCTAGTTTTTATTTGTTGATGAAATGTTCAATATATTTTGTCAGAATGTTGTCAATCACTCTGGATTCAAACATCTACTGAATGTGTTGTTAATGAACTCAAATGAATCATTGTTTATTCATTGATTCATTATCAGATCATTATTTCCTCACTCATTCCATTATTTTGCTTTCATTGAATATTAATCTGACGCTGTTCTCATTGTTCACATGTTATTGTGTGTAGAAGTAATACTTGTTTAATAAATTGATCGTTGACAGTCTGTCGTTGTTCCTGTGTATTAATATTCATAGTGTTGTCATGACAACATGGCCACAGCTCATTGGTCATGTATAATAACTAGGTTGGATCTCATTGGTCATGTATAATAACTAGGGTGGATCTCAAGTGGTTTGCTGGTGCCACTTAAAATCTCCCATTCATTTTCCACATAGACTTTTTCAAAAATATTTATAACAATTATGTTAACCCTAGAACCAACTTTCTTCGTGCAGGGCCAGGTCAGCTCAACTCTATTTCAGTAAGCGGTCTGAGGGGGTTCCGGGTGCAGATTCAAAGTATAATTCAGTGAAAAGTTATAATCCGCACTCACAGTGTCAGGTTTAAGAGTCTTTTTTAATGCAGAATAGCAGCAGCAGCAGGCAAACAAACAGACGCGTTTCGGCTACGCTGTCATCAGTGTTAACTGAATATTCATAATGGAAGTGACGTATATATAGTCACGGTCTAATTACACAGTGCTAAACAATTGTATACAATAAAAAAGACAATAAGAGAGAAAGAAAAGAAAAACATTCAACATTACGAAAATTATAACAACAATTTTCTAGGAAACGCAGCAACCAGATAATAAATATTTATAAATCCAATAGGCTTCTCTCTGTAGGAGAGCCTTATCTCTGTCACCTCCTCTTTTAAGAGGGTTCCTCTAAGGCTCTCCTTCAGAGAGAAGCCTATTGGATCCATTCCCTAAATACAGAGTTCCCTAGAGGCCTGAATGAAGAACTAATGTTGAATTGTTTTTTATAAATATTTATTATCTGGTTGCTATGTTTCCTAGAGAATTGTTGTTATAATTTTCGTAATGTTGAATGTTTTTCTTTTCTTTCTCTCTTATTGTCTTTTTTATTGTATACAATTGTTTAGCACTGTGTAATTAGACCGTGACTATATATACGTCACTTCCATTATGAATATTCAGTTAACACTGATGACAGCGTAGCCGAAACGCGTCTGTTTGTTTGCCTGCTGCTGCTGCTATTCTGCATTAAAAAAGACTCTTAAACCTGACACTGTGAGTGCGGATTATAACTTTTCACTGAAGCCTAGAACCAAGCCATCCAGGATTGCAGTGAATCATGACCATTCGACCTTTGATCCTATGTGAAAACATATTTTAATATTACATTATTTGATATACTACATTTAATAAATAGCCTTTGTTTAGCGATTTTCAAAACATTCTTTTCATAGAAACAAAGGTCTCATGTTCATGATTCACTGCCATCCTGGATGGCTTCGTTCGAGGCTTAACATAATTGTTATAAACATTTTTGTAAATGTCTATGGGGAAAAATAATGGGAGATTTTAAGTGGCACTAGTAAACCACTTACGCTGCGATGCTCTATATGTACATGGTACGTAACGTACCTATAATAGTAGGCTACTGCAGGGGTCTTCAACGTTTTCAGGCCAAGGACCCCTTATCTGGGACAGAGAGAAAGCAGGGACCCCCACTACTTATCTGGGACAGAGAGAAAGCAGGGACCCCCACTACTTATCTGGGACAGAGAGAAAGCAGGGACCCCCACTACGTATTGTATAAAATTGTGTTGCAGATTAAACATGTTCATAGATTTCGGAGACAGCTTAGACTTGTTTGACAGCAATATCATCAGTGTAGGTTGTTGGTTTAATGTGCATGTTTAGACATTGAATCGACTTGAACGACTTGAACCGCCAATACTTCTGCTTTTCTTTTCACTCTACACCAAACTTCTTTGCGAAGAATAGCCGATCTACTGAGCTTGTAGATCGGCTATTCTTGGCTAATGTTCCACACAGAATATAGGGATACTAGGGTTCAAGTGGTTAGTGTAGAGTAGACAAAATAAAGTTCTTATCAGACAAAGATTTGGAGGACCCCCTGTGGTAACTCTGAGGACCCCTTAGGGGTCCCGGAACCCCTGTTGAAGACCCCTGGGCTACTGTATCTACAGTAGCCTGCAGGTCATAGCAGGTCACAGGTCACTCGATACAAAGCTTACTACCAACTGTAAAGTGGTCAAACTGTTAACTTATTCACTGATGGATACAGAAGCACACATAGATAAGAGTTGTCTAAGTGGTGACTTATATTCATAAATCCTTACTCTGTGCTGTTTAGAATAGACGCCTCATTAAAATGATACGCTGTGCACAATGATCGGAAAACATGTTTTTCTGCTCACAATCATTCAAAGATATGATGTTTATTCATAAACTAAACCCAGCTCTCATTCCACGTCAGTGCATTCTATGGAACAAGACCAATGTCATAATGGTAAGATATTTTATATCCATGTCATATCCCATCATCATCCTTACTTACCATGTAGAAGTTAACCACGCCCCCTGTACTGTATCCCACTGCTACACTGCAGTTCTCCTCTCACAGACCCACAGCCCAATTCCCCCAACATTTCACCCACAGCTCTGTCATTACTGTCACTTTAGCGTCATCGATATCTCATTGATCCATATTCATTCTTTTTGGTTGTTTGTCCCCATTGCTGCCTCAGCTGTGAACGCTGCTACGTCACAAATCCTTCTTCCTGAGACGTCACTAACTTGTCCTTTTTACACGTCTCCTTCTTCCCAGTCGCTCTGGATTAAGAGCGTCTGCCAAACTGTAAGGTATATAATAAACTTGTTGAGTTATTCAGTATTTTATATTTTCATATTTATTTTATAGTATTTATTTCTTGTTTAGTATGGAGTTAGTATGATTACAGGCATACCATTTCAGTCATTAATAAATGCCCTGATATAAGACCTTGGGGTCAAAACATGACGGCTTTTAACTATTTTGCAATGCAATAAAGTTTTTACACCCGTCCTCCTCTGCTGCCTCCTTTGAGCTCCTAGTTTGCCTTTGTTATCATTTCAGTCAATTTGTGTTGCAGCTTCAGTGCTTTTATTTTGAAGGTGTTGGGCATTATAATACAGGTTGTAACGCTCTTTAAGATCAGTGGTTCTCAACATAATACAGAATTGAGAAATTAAATTTTGTGTAACAAATATTGTGAAAATAGCAGATCTACTGTGAGGTGCTGTGAGGATGTAGATCGGCTATTTTCAAAATGTCTGCCTCTAATATTTGACAATTTGGCCAAAGTTTAATTTGACATTTTAGAGGTATTAAAAAGGGGAGCGTGTTCATATTGTGACATAGCATCTGTTGGACGGTTCATTCTTTCGACACAAGTGAATGTTAATCTGGTGAAATGCTAACCTGCCGACGCAGGTGAGTAGCTACCCTGCTGACGTGGGTGAATGTTAACCTCTATGCCTAAACCTAAACCTAACCCAAACCCTAACCTCAGTAACCGTGACACGAGTGAGTAGCTAACCTGCTGATGCTCATAGTCGAAAGAGTGACTTGTCGAAAGAGCGAGATTTCCCCTTAAATGCCCATATATGGAGATCCCTGATGTCATCAATATTAAGCCCATATCTGTGAATATCTATGGGTACCAGGGGTCTCCATATATGGGTAACTGGTCCGATATACATCACTGGCCAGATGGCCAAGACATGGTGCTTTTCACCCTTAGGCGTCTTATGGTTACAAGTAGTTGTTTTTACTTTGAGGATATACTTGAGGAATTTAAGATGTCATTTTACTGTATATGTTTTCAAACCTACAGACTTGTGTATTTGTGTATAAACTGGTGAAACCAACTTAAATATATGATACTGTACCTACTTTTGACAGTTTATACCAGAGAGCATCCCTCCAGAGCAGACTGTATCAAATGCCTCGATGTAATCTATAAAGGAACACAATAATCTCCTCAGCAGAACAATTCAACAATATGTTTCAGGACAACAATATGGTCACTATAGTAGAATAATCCTTCTAAATGTGCACTGTCAACTGGCTGCTGTTATACAGATGCCTAGGCCTACTTTTCAAACAGACTGGTTAATTGGTCTTATTTTGTTTTAACTTTAAGGAGTGCATTTCTACTTGTGTGACACTCAACACAGGATTTAATAATCCCAGGGCTAAATTATTAGTGCCACAACCAATAATAATTATAATAATGTTGGTATAAGAGCAGCAAAAACACTAGCATATCTGGACTGTTGCTGGAGTAGCGGGAACGCCGCCGCCGCCTCCCGCAATGTTGTGGCCCTCGGCTTGGTACCCTAGACATAATTCAATGTTGTGGCCCTCGGCTTGGTACCCTAGACATAATTCAATGCTGTGGCCCTCGGCTTGGTACCCTAGACATAATTCAATGTTGTGGCCCTCAGCTTGGTACCCTAGACATAATTCAATGCTGTGGCCCTCGGCTTGGTACCCTAGACATAATTCAATGCTGTGGCCCTCGGCTTGGTACCCTAGACATAATTCGGCACTTGGGGAAAACTAATTGGGGAAACCTGCTCTACAGTAGTATGTGTATGAATTATATAGAGGTGTATATAGAGGTGCAAAAAGCTTTCTCAACCACTGCCTTTCTCTTGCAAACAGCACATTATGTGGACCATCACATGGCAGAGTTGATTCAAAAGGTTCCCACAGTCATGGCTATAGTGGACAGTATAAGTTCCATGTATAATAAGGTCCATGATGAGATCTATGCAGAGATTCATGTGGAGAAGAAAAGCATGGAACAAATGAGGATACTGTATTCAAACGTGCTACGACCAGGTGGAGCAGCCATCAAAGCAGCATTTTACCATGCACTTAAACAACACCAACCCCACCTGTTGGAGACACCTGGTAAGTTCAGATGTACAGTAGGCCTACTTCTCATTTATATATTTTTCCCATCCTAATTGTTCTAGAGGCTCACATCTAGGGGGTGGGCAACTTTGATGATGGAGAGGCCACTACATTTTCACACTCACTCCTCCAGAGGGCCACATTGCATATAAACATAGCAAAAATAGCCAATCTACAAGCTCAAAACGCGTCACAGTGCGACGCATTTTGAGCTTGTAGGTCTGCTATTTTTAATTGGAATCTTGAATAGTTTTGAGCTATTTTAATAATATAAATAAAATATTTTTTTTCCGAACTTTTTTTTTTCGATATCGATATTTTTCTAATAAATTGTATGAATATCGAATTTGATAATCGCCCGTTTTGATAATCAGTCTATCCCTAGTTTAATTCATCAGCATAATACCACAATGTCATACAACATTATACTGCATCATCACATTTAAAGAAATGTACATCATGAAACACATCTACTGATGATGTTAGTGAGAACCAGAGACAAGGTGAGTTCATAAGATGATGTTTAAAATGGTGTAAACATATCCTCTCATAGAGTTTAAATGTGCTACAGTAAAGTTCTTTTCAGACATTTAGGTTAAAAACCTCTTTTACAAGTGAGACCTGGCCAGAACCCTATATAACCA
Organism: Nannobrachium achirus; assembly: GCF_963921795.1. Taxonomy (NCBI): domain Eukaryota; kingdom Metazoa; phylum Chordata; class Actinopteri; order Myctophiformes; family Myctophidae; genus Nannobrachium; species Nannobrachium achirus. The sequence goes on along the minus strand of NC_137819.1, from coordinate 10,451,353 downwards.
CTGCAGATTATGTTTAGAACATCAGACACTACTGATAAGAGCTATCTGGCCTCACCAGTTGTCAGACTTTCTGGTCACTATGGATGTTGAGTCTCTCTATACGAATATAGATCATAATGATGTCCTCCATGCCTTAACACAGGGGTCTCTAACAGGGGGTCCGGGACCCCTAGGGGGTCCTCAGAGTTACTACAGGGGGGCCTCCAAATCTTTGTGTGATAGAATCTTTTGTTTCTCCTTTTTTATATTAACCACTTGAACCCTAGCATCCATATTCTGAGGACTTTAGCCAAAAATAGCAGATTTACAAGCTCACAACGCCTCGCGCTGCGAGGCGTTTTCGGCTAAGAGGTTTGGTAAGAGGGGAAAAAGAGCAGACTAAGTACAGAGTGAAAGGTCAGGATTATTAAGTATTGACGGTTCAAGCGGTTAAATATCTGAAAACACAAATTGAATCCAAAATATGCTTTTGTGCCGTCAAACGATGAAACTATATGTATCTATGGGTTGTGGGGTCCCTGCTTCTTCTCTCTTTCGACTAAGGGGTCCTTGGCCTGAAAACGTTGAAGACCCCTGCCTTAACACATTTCCTTTCTGATAGAGACGCTTCGCCTTCCACTGACCTTATTATTTATTTAACTGGTCATAACAATGTGTTCATGTTTACAGATGAAATGTATAAACAACAGATTGGCAAACTCATGGGCTCGTGTTTTCCCCTAACTATACTTGCCTGCCTCTATTTGGGCTACTGGGAAAGGATCTTTGTTTTTAATCCTTGGTATCACTGGATCACTATCTTTGGCAGGTATATTGACTTGTTGCTGCCATTCAGTTGTTCGGAGACTCAACTTCTTCAGTTCCACAGGTAGGCTACTTAATTTAGGCCTAGAATTATTGAATGCTTTAACCAGTGAAAAATAGCAGATATACAAGCTCACAGCGCGGCACAGAGTGCCCCTCTGCGAGCTTGTAGATCTGCTGTTTTTGAAAAAGTCGTGAAAATGTGTGCAAATCTTTGAATATATGTATTTTCAAAGCGAACGTTTGTAACTCAAATTTTGCTTCTGGGTGGTCTCTGGAACTAAATATTTCGAGATGCGGGTCCGTGGCCAAATAAATATCATTTTGTGGGTCCTTCGCATGAAAAGGTTTGAGAACCACTGACATAGTAGTCTCTCAAGCAGCGTTTCCGGCAGCACTTTACAAGCCAGGCGCTGCGCCTGGTCTGAAATCTTTAGCGCCCGGCCAAGACGCATAGCGAAAAGCCCTAAACGACACCAGTGCATGCTTGTTTTCATCACATACACACGTCCAGAGCAGCCCACCGTCACAAAACCACTATAGTACATTTTGCGATTTGGGACTAATACAGTAGATGGACTTCACATTTCGCCTACACCACGCTGCGCTGCGCCGCTGCCCGCGAGCATGTTTCTCCTCACGGGGAGGAGAGGAGGAGAGAGTGGCTGGCACAATGCAGCCCGGGAGCCCTGCCCAGTGCCCTGAGCGGCTCCGCGGTGGAAATCCTGGCTGTTACCCGCGACTCATGTAGAAAAACTTGCAAAAGTATTTAACTCCAGCACGGGAGGGATGTGTTACGTGTTGTGAACTTGTGTAGGCTACTGCATGAGAATCACGCACCACTCTTTACAAGCTTTACTATTTATGTTGGTTTAATGTGTAAGATTAAACATAGCAGCGCCAATACCACGTTACCTAACCCTACGACGATAGTATAGCGTCCGATCACTGGTCATCACTCATCATCAGCACACAGTAGCACTAGCAAGCTAGGTAGCTATGTTATTGTTCGTCATGTCAGACCAACGTAAACCTGTTACCCCGGTCAATACATAGGCTTCAAAATAAGAGCCTATCGGTGGACTTCAAAACAAAATAAGAACGATTGGTACTTAAATGTAAAGTAGCCTATAAACAAGCTCGCCAACGTTTGGTTTAGCTGTGTGATGCTGTGAGCTTGTAGATCAGCTATTTTCAAATAGCAGATGTTCAGCTATTTTCAAATAGCAGATGTACAGGGTCAAAGTAGCTAAACTGGTTTTGCTACACAATGTTGAATAAATGTGAATAGTGATAGCATAATGTAGTTGCATTTTCCTTTTTCACACCAACTCATTAATATTTTGAGGGCAAAAATGATAACTCATTTAATCAAAAATCGAAATATGTTTTGATTTGTTTGTTATAAGCAACTTCTCTCTCTTATTTAACTTCACTTAATATTTTGAGGGCAAACATAAGAATGAATATAATAAAAATGTATCAAGAAATGCATTTTAATTAAGCAAATTAATTAATTAATTAAGCAAAATTTTCCAGCTCGCGCGCAAGCGCGCGAGCCTATGCTTCCCCCCCTGGTCAAGACTTTTTCCTGCAGGAAACCCTGTCAAGAACAGACTTGAGCTCCATTTAAGTGAAAAGGACCTTTTCTTTGACGATGGCTGGCCAGATTGCTGACATAGAAACATAGGTTTTTCAAAAAACCTTCGAAGGATTCAAAAGACACTTATATAATCGGGTCAAAATTCTAATTTTCACGATTTTTCCAAAATAGCAGATCTACAAGCTTGCAGCACGGCACTCGGTGCCGCGCTGTGAGCTTGTATATCTGCTATTTTTCAATAGTTAAAGCATAAATTAATGATATACCATAATGTGTACCCGTTCTAAATGGGTTAAACTCTCTAAATGATATTAAATTATTCCCAGGACTTAACGATGTTTAAAGATGAATCGGGTATTCTCCACACTACATCGTAGGAAGGAAACCTTGAGAAAAGCTGCCGACATGACAAGTAGATTTAGTGAGAGAGACGACAAGCCGGGTAATGTGGCACAGGTGTGCAAAGCACTGGACATTAATCACCCAGATTTGCTAAACTAAAAAGAAACGGAGGCCTGCGCTAATAATTCTCAATCCTGGCCCTTTTTTGTCAGTCAATAAAGTACTATGGCTTCACACTCAGAAGATTTTCCTGAACCTCCCATGTTCTCCTTCAGAATAGATCCCACATTACAGGATAATGAACGGAGCATTTTGTGCAAGATGTCATTTGCTATAAATTAATTGACCACGTTTAAAAATATATATTTGTTTTTAAAATAAAAATCCTCTTTCACATTTCTGCCTGTGTGCTGGTGATCAGCCTCCCCTTTGCCAATGTTGGCACCGTGCCTAAGGTTGCCCACCCCTGGATTAGAGAATAATGGAATACAGTTTAGAGTTTGGTTATTGTGCCAGAACGTTCTAGTTAACAGGAAAGAAAACTGTACTGTACTGGGTCAGGTTGACCTCAAATGGAGTAACTTATCATGAGATTTCCTGTGCCAAGATGTAGGGCCACAAGAAGTATAAAAACACGCCCACAATCCTAATTCATCAGTCCTGTCTGCAGTTACGTTGATATATTAACGTGTGTTAACACTTAAAACACATTGAGTAAATGAAGAGCTACGGAGGCCTCTGTTGACAGGATCAGTATGAATATCCATAATATTTATGCTTTTCAATCCACCTCCCTACCAACATACAGGTGTTTCATTTGATCCTCCCAGTGAGCTGTTTTATAGTAGAATGTTGGTTTCCCTTGGTGTGAATAAACCGCTTTATTTTCAACTCTCAAATACCCGGAACGCGCCGAGTCGCGTTCGATTTTAAACACTTTAAACATTATTTTATGCTTTAACTTTTGAAAAATAGCAGATATACAAGCTCACAGCGCGGCACTCGGTGCCGCGCTGCGAGCTTGTAGATCTGCTATTTTTTTGAAAATGTGTGCAAGTCTTTGAATATCTTTGACCCGATCTTTGACCCGACTTCTAAATCCTTCCTCTAAATCAGTGGTTCTCAAACTTTTTCATGTCAAGGACGCCCAAAATTACAGGTATTTAGCCACGGACCCCCATCTCAAAATATGTTGTTCCAGGGACCCCCCAGAAGAAAATATTTGAGTTACAAATGTTCACTTTTAAATAGATATATTCAAAGACTTGCAAAGAAAAATAATGATTTTTCAAAAAATAGCAGATGTACAAGCTCGCAGCGCGGCACTCGGTGCCGTGCTGTGAGCTTGTATATCTGCTATTTTTCAATGGTTAAAGTAGTCAATAATCCTAGGCCTAAATGGGTTAAATGACTACAACTGGAACTGAAACTCTACACTGCAAAGTTTTTTTCTCCTCCAGTGTGCCTTCAGACTACTTGACACACTGAAACACTTGTTACACTGGTGTGTGAACTTCGTTTGAATCGTTTCAAGTGCTGCACGGATTGGATATTCGTTAAACCCACCCCCACCCCCCGCGCTCATTTGAGGAGCCGCAATTTTGGTTTGCTTAAACTGCAGATTCATTTCCTCAGCTCCAGACCAGAGAAACAGTCCACTCTGAGAGTATAGTTGATTTTTAACTAACCACAGCAAACGTGGTGGAACTCACTGAAGTGTGGCTGATCTTCAGGTTCCTCCTGTTTAATAGAAACGGCCCTGGCTGAGTCTGGAGAGTTCATCTTCACCTCCAGTCTGGACTCCACACACTGCTCTGAAATGAAGCAATTCAACAAGGACTTTAATTACTTCACACCTAGTGGTGTCAAGAATATACAAATGACGATCTAAAGTGAATGAGGTTTGTGTAAATAAATGTACCCACTTGCCATGTGGTGTTAAGAAACCTTATGTATAGATGAATGTGCAGGTTAACACACTCTGTGAACAGTATCATTGTAAACCTTATGTATAGATGTATGTGTAGGTTAACACACTCTGTGAACAGTATCATTGTAAACCTTATGTATAGATGTATGTGCAGGTTAACAGACTGTGTGAACAGTATCATTGTAAACCTTATGTATAGATGTATGTGCAGGTTAACACACTCTGTGAACAGTATCATTGTAAACCTTATGTATAGATGTATGTGCAGGTTAACACACTCTGTGAACAGTATCATTGTAAACCTTATGTATAGATGTATGTGCAGGTTAACACACTCTGTGAACAGTATCATTGTAAACCTTATGTATAGATGTATGTACAGGTTAACACACTCTGTGAACAGTATCATTGAAGTACTTTCTAATCCTGCTAGGAGCTCTGGTAGGCTGTCATCTTAGCCAGGGGTTTTCAAAGTGGGTGACGGGGCACCCTGGGGTGCCGTGACGGCAGTCCAGGGGCGCCGCGAGGTAATTTGATAATATTTGGAATTTATTTGGACACTTGAAAATATATTTAGTATCATTTTAAACACAAAGTTATTTTCAGTCAGTTCTAACCAAAATGGCTATTATCTCAACGTTTTCCTCGCAACATAATCACTAAAATATCGTCACTGTCGGGCAGAAACCTTGTATCTCCATGTTTCAAATGTGTACGTCTTTTGGTAAAGCAAAGCCCTGCTTCATCATACAAGGCTGTCGCACAAAACTAGTGAAAACAGCCGATCTACAAGCACACAACGCCTCGTGATGCGAGGCGTTGTGTGCTTGTAGATCTGCTGTTTTAACTAGTTTAGTACAATTTATAGATGATGAATACAAAACGAACGGTTTTGAACATACACAAGGTTTCCACCCGACAACGACGATATGCTATAAATTTAAGGTGCTGGGAGTGAAAATTATAATGTAGGGGTGCCTCGGATTAAAAAAGATATTTATGGGGTGCCCTGAGACCAAAAGGTTTGGGAACCCCTGATCTAAGCTATGGAGCCACTGGAGCTCTAGCCTGTATGTGCAGAGACAAGGATGAATGTCCTGCCTTTTATGTCCTCCTTGTTTGCTTATGCTTTGTTTGTTTGGTGTTTTTTTGTTTTCTTCTTTTTTTGCTTCTATGAATTATGAATGACCCCAAATGAGTGTCTTGAATAAAGTTTGAATTGAAAGTGAATAAGGTGAAAGTAGCCAATCTGCTTTTAATGTTTCTACAAACATGCTTCCTTCTATGCCAACCTCACCTCACCAACAGTTATATTATACTCCCCACCCTTTACTATAGACAGTACTTTGATGTGTCATGTGTTTTACAAAGGGTTTCATGTAAAACAGAGGAAGCATAGGATACAACCAATTGTAGTTCAAAAACTGGGCTGTGATCCAAAATATATCCCCAAACTAACTAGTGGGGATGAGAGATGGTATTTGGTTCATTAGTCCGAATCTGTTAAGAATACTATGCCTAACCATAACCCCAACCCTAACCCTAACCTCATTGACACTAACTAAATTCAGACTAATGAACCTTCTGACTTATGGGCAGTCCCCTGTAAGCAGCCTTTGATGATCTGTGTTGTGAGCTTGTAGATCAGTTATTTGAGCAATTTAAAAATGTTTTTTTTTTTTCCAAAATTGTAAAACAAAAAAAAGTCAAAGAATTTTAGGCCCTGTTTCTCCTCTGTTCTCCTCTACCATTTTCTACAGACATGCTATATTCAACAGCCCATGGTGAATAGTACAAAAGCAACATAGCGCTTAGTTGGCACCGCTTGAGTCAACACCACGCCATATTTAAGAATGATTTTTAAACTAAATACAAGTAATGTTGTTACACAGTCTCATTGGGTTCACTTCATCATGAAGTTATGAAACAATATTAAAAACATAAAACTCAACAAGTTGTGAGCTTGTAGATGGACTACTTTCAGCACATGTTCCCCCTGCATAGCGATGCTAGGGTTCAAGTGGTTAAACTTACTGAAGTGTGGCTGATCTTCAGGTTCCTCCTGTTTAATAGAAACGGCCCTGGCTGAGTCTGAAGAGTTCATCTTCACCTGCAGTCTGGACTCCACACACTGCTCTGAAATGAAGCAATTCAACAAGGACTTTAATGACTTCACACCAAGTGGAGTCAAGAATATGAAATAATGGTCTAAAGTGAATAAGGGCAAAGTAGCCAATCTGCTTTTAATATTTTTGCAACCAAGCTTCCTTATTAGCCTACCTCACCTCACCAACAATTATATTATAACCCCCACCCTTTACTGTAGGGCCGTACAGACTTTGATGTGTAATACGTTTTAAAAACGGTTTAAAACAGAGGAAGCATAGGATACAAATAACTTTAGTTCAAAAACTGGGCTGTGATCCAAAATATATCCCCAAACTGACAAGTGGGGATGAGAGATGGTATTTGATCACATACTGTAAGCAGCCTTTGTTGACCTGGGTGAGAGGAGTGATCAAATTAGGGCTGAAAAGATCATTATTTTACTGTGCATTTTCACTCACTAAAAAGCCAAACTCAATCTCAGTCAGACTGTGAGATGTTTAGTTCTGATCTGAGCCAAGATGATGGAAAGAGAGCCTTTTGGTCAACAAGAAAGATATAAAACCACTCCATGTGTTTGTTAACACTTTGGTTTCAAGGAGTAAATAATTATATTGACCAAAAATTATTGTGTATTTTTTTTGTTGTTGCCATAATCGAGCAGCTCTTCATTATTTTGTCCTGATGGTGGCGCTAGAGGATCAAGGTAATTGCAACACTTGGTTATGGTTAATCTCCCAGGAATCATGAATGCACTGATCAAGTTTCATGACAATCTGTCCATTACATTTTGACACATCTTGTGTCCAAGTGGAGAGTTTGGCCAAAAGATGGCGCCAGAGGAAAGGCCATTCTAGGATTAATCTCTGCAGCATTAAAGTATTTTTATCTCTCTATTCAGATAGTAATTGCCTTCATGCCTGACGTCCTCCTCCTCCAGAAACACATTGCTACAGAAAGGAAAAGGACCATATAGCCTAAGGTTGTGTTTGCTGTTACTTAATTAGTTCCCAGTTAGTTAGTGTGAGTGGGGTTGTTTTTAAGGACAGGATGGTCCCCAGACTCTGCCTGGGTTTTGGGCTGGTGTCGTCTGGGACCTGGGAGACTGAATACCAGGAGAGTCATCAGAAAGAAACTCGCCTGGGCTGATTGATTGATTGATTGATTGATTGAGGTATTTATTAGAGGTTTTGGATAGGAAAAGGTACAGTTTCATGACAGTACGGTTCACTGATACAAGGTCAACTAAAAGGAAACTCGGGTAAGGCAAGGCTTATTTGTTATTTTCCATTGAGATCCTTAATATCCTTATATACCTCTGTAAACTATGCCTAAACGGTTAAACCTAACCTTGTTCCTAACCTTAACCTCAGTAAAACGGTGCCAAAACCTAACCCTATTCGTAATTTTTACCTCAGAAAGATATGTGTAATCCTCAAGTTTATTTCTAACCTTATTCTCAGTAAAACAAATAGAAGAAGGCGACTCTACCGGTTACTGGGACAGCAACCACACTCTGTTAGTGTGGTTGTTGTCCTGGGACAGTGACCACACACTCTGTTAGTGTGGTTGTTGTCCTGGGACAGTGACCACACTCTGTTAGTGTGGTTGTTGTCCTGGGACAGTGACCACTCTGTTAGTGTGGTTGTTGTCCTGGGACAGTGACCACACTCTGTTAGTGTGGTTGTTGTCCTGGGACAGTGACCACTCTGTTAGTGTGGTTGTTGTCCTGGGACAGTGACCACACTCTGTTAGTGTGGTTGTTGTACTTTTAACCAAAACATAAAACTTAAACAGCAGTGGTTTCCAAACCTTTCAGCTCAAGACCCTAAAGAGAAATTAGACGTTTACCCCAGGACCCATACTAGTGGAAAATAGTCGATCTACAAGCTCACAAAGTGGTGCGAAGCAACGCCTTATGAGCTTGTGGATCTGCTAATTTCACTACTTCTTATCTAACCGTTATCTTTTTAAGATGTGTTTACTTTTTACTATGTTTTTTTTGTCTTTTTTCTAAAAGGTAGAAAAAGAAAATGCTCCAGTTCACATAGCATAATAGTGACATGCCCTTTTCTTCCACTCATTACATTCATAACCTTGATTGATTGATGGAAGACTTCATTACAGGTTTGCATAAGAAAAGGTACAGTACACTGGTACAAGGTCAACTAAAAGGATACACCTTAAACAAGCCTATGGCTTGCTTCAATTGAGATTATTTTCTTTGTTTTTAAACTCATATTCTAGAAAGGTGTGTGGAGGTAAGAACATGCTTTGTTTTCATTCACCAGTTTCGAGTAGCAGCCTCCTCTAAGTGTCTTTTCAGTGCTGATATAATATTATATTGTCAGTGCATAATTATACGACAAAAAATGATAAAAAAGCTTCTATCACACAAAGATTTGGAGGACCCCCTGTTGAAGACCCTGCCCTTGTCTATGGAGTTAACATTACTCTTACAGACCCCCAGGTGTGGTTTTAATATGTTTTGTATGTGTCTATGGAGTTATCATTACTCTATTAGACCCCCAGGTGTGGTTATAATATGTTTTGTATGTGTCTATGGAGTTAACATTACTCTAATAGACCCCCAGGTGTGGTTATACTGTTTTGTATGTGTCTATGGAGTTAACATTACTCTAATAAATGGTAAATGGTGCATTTATATAGCGCTTTTATGATCGTGATAATGATAGTTACCTACTCCTCCCGCAAGGGAAATTCGGGTATCGCAGCCCAACCCAGCTGCTTTTTTTCAGCTTAACCCAGCTGAAACCAGTGCAGCCCACAAGGAGCGCGAGGGGGGGAGCAATTAGGGGTTAAGAGTCTTGCTCAGGGACACACATCGACATTGCTATCCTGGCCGGAAATCGAACCTGGGACAACCAGGGGAACTGGTTCCCCACTCCCCAGGCAGGCTCCCTAACCATTCAGCTATGGCCGCCCCATAGCGCTTTAAGCGCTTTACATAGATTGTGCATTACATTCACCCATTCACGCACATACACCGGTGGTGGAGGAAACCATGCAAGGCACCAATCTACTCACCGGGAGCAATGTGGGGTTCAGAGTCTTGCCCAAGGACCCTTCGACATTAACTCAGGGGGAGCCCGGATTCGAACTGGGAACCCTTCGGGAACCCTTTGTGCTCTAATAGCGGTTTCTCTACCCCTGAGCTATGCCGCCCCACATAATAGACCCCCAGGTGTGGTTATAATGTTTTGTATGTGTCTATGGAGTTAACATTACTCTAATAGACCCCCAGGTGTGGTTATAATATGTTTTGTGTCTATGGAGTTAACATTACTCTAACAGACCCCAGGTGTGGTTATAATATGGTTTGTATGTGTCTATGGAGTTAACATTACGCTAATAGACCCACAGGTGTGGTTATAATATGTTTTGTATGTGTCTATGGAGTTAACATTACTCTACCCCAGGTGTGGTTATAATATGTTTTGTGTCTATGGAGTTAACATTACTCTAACAGACCCCCAGGTGTTGTTATAATTGTGTTTTGTATGTGTCTATGGAGTTAACATTACTCTAATAGACCCCCAGGTGTGGTTATAATATGTTTTGTATGTGTCTATAGAGTTAACATTACTCTAATAGACCCCCAGGTGTGGTTATAATAATATGTTTTGTATGTGTCTATGGAGTTAACATTACTCTAATAGACCCCCAGGTGTGGTTATAATATGCAAATATGTAACCCCCTATGCCCCTGTGCATTTTTGGTTTATTCCTGATGGCTGCCTCAGAGTCAAAAGGCCCAATCAAAATACCCCTCTTTAGTGACACACTGAAAGGAGACCGTGTAGGAGAGACAGACAGTACCAAAAAGGTTTTCTGCGCCGGCCGTGACATCATTTTGTAGTCAGACCTCCAAGCAGATTTATTGTCAATATCTGTCCCTCGCTATTTCAACAGATCCGAGACAAAAATAACGACTAAAGTATAATTCTACCACTTTCCTTTCAACAAGAAAGAGAAGAAAAAAATGTAAATAGTAAAAATAGTAAAAAGATTCGCTTTTTTGGGGGGCAAAAGTTCTCCTCTGCCTACAAAATGATGTCAGACTTGACAGCCACGAGCTGTGTGTGTGTGTGTGTGTGTGTGTGTGTGTGTGTGTGTGTGTGTGTGTGTGTGTGTGTGTGCGTGCGTGCGTGCGTGAGTACTTCCCTTCTGTCTCAGCTTTACCGCACGGGAAGTGAAAGCCGTTGCAAACAGGAAGTGGGAGAGCTTGCATCTTGTGTCTTTGCCTTTGAGGAGAAAAAGGAAAATGGTGCATTAATAAAGCGCCTTTATCCAAGGTGCTTTATGCATTACATTCACCCATTCTCTCTCTCTCTCTCACACACACACACACACACACACACACACACGCGCACACACACACACACACACACACACACACACACACACACACACACACACACACACACACACACACACACACATTCATTACATTCAACCATTCACACACTGATGGCAGAGGAAACCATGCGCAGCACCAACCTGCTCACTGGGAGCAGTTAGGGGTTCAGAGTCTTGCTCAAGGACACTTAGACTGGTTCCAGACATCAGTCATTGCTGCAAACGTGTCTTTCTCTTTGTGGGCGGGCCTGGTGTCCTTGTCATCAAAACGCAGGTCAAGCGCATGATTGATTTGAACCAATCACGAGACATAATCGTTGGCCCACAGTTGGTTCCAGGAGAAATGAAATACACGCTTTCAGTTCCTCCACAGACAAATTCCGTTCTTGGTCTATTTTCATCCTTCACATGACAAAGTTTGAGAACCGCTGATATAGCAACATAGGTTTTTTTTTTTCTTCTTTTTTTTTCTGAAAATCGTTAAGATTTAGAAGACATTTGTAAAATCAGCCTATATCAGTGGTTTTCAAACTTTGTCATGTCAAGGACCCCCAAAATGATGTGTATTTGGCCGTGGACCCCCATCTCAAAATATGTTGTTCCAGGGACCCCCAGAAGCAAAGATTTGAGTTAAAAATCTTCACTCTAAATTTGCCTTAAGCTAGATGCAGAATAGATACACTGCTCAGACCGGTTGGGGAACCCGCACACGCATCTAAATAATGACTTCAAATCCATTAAAAATCCCAACCTCTCGTTTGTGTGTGTGTGTGTGTGTGTGTGTGTGTGTGTGTGTGTGTGTGTGTGTGTGTGTGTGTCTACTGTCAGCAAGGGGAGGAGGAGCCGAGGCGAGGAAGCCAGAAAGAGAGAGAACAGTTTGTGTGTGCGTAGAAGTAGGCAGGCGGCAGAGCAATGTTGTTTTTGACAGCAAATTTTGATTTTAGTTTTAGTCATAGTCTTTTGAATAAAGTGTAGTTTAGTTTCAGTCATAATTTTAGCCTGAAAAGTATTAGTTTGTCAATTTTTTGTCGACTAAATATCATACTTCAACTAAAATGTATTTTGTCAGGCCTTGATGGAATCGTAATGACTTTATGATTTTACACTTGGTTGTGTGCTGAAAATAGCAGATCTACACACAGCGTAGAGCGACGCGTTGTGAGCTTGTAGATCGGCTATTTTCAGCATGCAACACCTGAGAGCAACCAAACCTAAAATGACTCTCTTCTCCACTAGTCCCTCCCTAACGTTTTAGTCTAGTTTTTTATTTTGTTGACAAAATTGTCAATATATTTATTCTTAGTTTTAGTAATCACAGCTTAGTTTTCGTTTAGTTTTCGTCAGTGAAAAAAAACCCACAGTCGACAAACATTTTGTGTCATAGTTTTAGTCGACGAAATCAACACTGCGGCAGAGAGGGAAAATGTGGGTTTTACCTCTAGCTCCTGTCAACGATAATATGTGTCCCCAAATCACCAGAAAAAGTAACCAGATTTGTCTCTAGAAGCTTTTCACGAATTAAGTCTCTAGGGGGGGGTCTGGAAAGTAGCTAAATCTAAACAAATCCCATACGTTGGCAACACTGAGTATAAGTGGTTAAACTGAAGTGTTCCAAATAGTTGAGAATCACTGCTAGAGCCCTACAAATCTTCTCTTATGGGGGTCCCTGGTATATCTTTTCTAATGGGGGTCCGCTGGCTAATAAATGTCAATTTGGGGGTCCTTGACATAAAAAGGTTTGAGAACCACTGGCCTAATAGGTATCATGCATGTCCGAGCCGCTTGCCTGCAACACCTCCACACATTTACACATGTTTCTGTAGTGTTTTTAACCTCCTCACATTTACACATGTTTCTGTAGACTCTGAGAGAGAGATGAAGCAGGGACCCCTTCGCTGAGAGAGATGAAGCAGGGACCCCTTAGCTGAGAGAGAGATAAAGCAGGGACCCCTTAGCTGAGAGAGAGATGAAGCAGGGACCCCTTAGCTGAGAGAGAGATGAAGCAGGGACCCCTTAGCTGAGAGAGAGATGAAGCAGGGACCCCTTAGCTGAGAGAGAGAGAGAGAGATAGAGAGAGAGAGAGAGAGAGAGAGAGAGAGAGAGAGAGAGAGAGAGATGAAGCAGGGCACCGGGACCCCTTAGCAGAGAGAGAGAGAGAGAGAGAGAGAGAGAGAGAGAGAGAGAGAGAGAGAGAGAGAGAGAGAGAGAGAGAATGAAGCAGGGACCCCTTACTGAGAGAGATAAAGCAGGGACCCCTTAGCTGAGAGAGATAAAGCAGGGACCCCTTAGCTGAGAGAGAGAGAGAGAGAGAGAGAGAGAGAGAGAGAGAAAGCAGGGACCCTCCCACTACATTATTGTATATAACATTGTTTCAGATTTTCACAGATTTCATAGATGACTTCATAATCTTGTGTGACAGCACTATCAACCGTGTTGTGTAAATTATTTTAATTTGATTTTTTCAGACATTTAAGGCTCATACATATTGGCTACAGGGTGGGGTGATGAGCTATCATCGTGGTGTCGTTTTCTAGCTATCACCTAAAAAGGTGAAGAGCTATAACCTCACCTGGAGTGATAGGATCATGCATACTCCAGTTGAAGTGATAGTTCTTCACCTTTTTAGGTGATAAGCTGTCACCTGTTGTGATAGCTAGAAAACTACACAGCGGTTATAACTTCACCTTGTACTATGTTTGCGCTTTTAAAGGAGTAATTTACCCCCAAAATGTTTTTTTTTCCTATTGATTACTCACACAATGGAGACTTGAGGTCAATAATATCTTTTTGTATTTGTCGCATTCCTAAGACAATAATGTGATTATAGTAAATGTACCCCCATTGATTCTGGATGGGGCATGCATTCGGGTCCCCATCCAGAATCAATGGTAACATTTATTGTAATCAAATTATTATCTTAGGAATACGACAAAAACAAAAAAGAATATCCATGAATTTAAGTCTCCATGGTCAGTTTAGGGGTGAACTACTCCTTTAATCCCTGACTGGGACTGTGGAGGAGTGGCCAGGAGGAGCTACAGCATGTACAGTAGTGTAGTCTATAAAAGAAACACAGAAACAGAGCATTTTGATCAAACTGTGAACTTAACGGTCTTGACAACATATTGGGACTAGGAAACAAAACGGAAGGAACAAAACTTGATATAAAGTAAGTGTTGTTGTTTTAATATGATATGAAACACTTTCCAGCCTGTTTATGGTTTATTACTGATAATAATAATAATAGGCCTACATCTGCCATTCTTTACTTGCTCTTTGTGGTTATGATTCATGTCACCACCAAAATAAGTATGGACAGAGCAGAACATATGAGAGCAGAGCATTCTGAATATGATTACGTCTATTATAGATTTGGTATAAATCTTTATAAATCTGTATTTAAAGCCTGCATCAGTTTCTCCTTTCTAACGGCTGAAACCTGGTTGGTTTCCATTGTGAGTTAACAGTGTGATCCGGTCTACTGTATCCTGTTGTTTACACACATGCATACACGCAGTGTTTCCGTTCCAGACCGGATCTACAACATGCAAAGAGATTTTATCCCCTCCTCTATGGTGGAACTACTTCACCAGTTTACTGTAAACCACGAGATTTAGGGCCAAATTAGAGGAAGCTGATCATGTGAAAGAGAAGCAGTAGGGTGTGGTTTCCTTTGAGTATTTAATGTTTGTGAATGTAGTATAAGGTATTTTACAATTAAAAGTTTTAGGCTACAATCAAAAAATCTGTAAAAAGAAAATAATAACCTATTTGAATAAAGCAACTGCTGAACCAGTGGACATCTCAAAGCTGCAGTCCATAACTTAGTTTAGTGAATAAAACATTATACATTTAACCATGGTAGAGTATGTTAATTAATAGTATTATTAACATGATATTCCAACATCTACCTCAGACCAGCTGTTAGTTCTGTTGTTGCAACAGCTGTGTCTCTGTGGTCTAGTAGGACCCCTGTTGGTTGACAAGAGCTACTGCATGCATCTGCATCTACTGTAGTCTCAGCATTATTCACAGGTTCACAGTTAATATCTGAATGTAATCACCCTATGTCAGTGGTATATTGATAATACAGAATGAGATAAAAATGGCTGACTGTTCTAGAAATGTGTTGTGTTGAACTATAAACATGTTTTTATTTTTTTACTAACTGTGTGTGTGTGTATGCCGCACTAGGCAAATGGCTGAAAGGCTACATACACTAAAGGATGCTGGTGGTTAATGCCATGCATCTCTAGCATGTTGCGTTTTCTGATCTATTTTATTGACAGGTTTAATAAAGAGCAACATGGAGAGCAAGAAGGAGGAAGCTGAAAAACATCACATCCACAGAGCAGAGTCTCCAACACTCAGGTGTCTGTATATCAATTTCAAATGTTCTAATATTTTCTAAATATGAAAATCCTACCTTAATAGAGCATCCTTAAGACTTTGGTACTTTATCACCTATTCCAAACTGTGGTGGGATGTGCATCTCACTTTTAAAATGGTCACTTGTAACTTCTGAAAATGTATCATTTGCATTATTGCACAGTTTGAACATGGCAGTTGAAACAAGAGTTTTATACATGTTGCAAATATATAAAATAACAAGCTGTCATGCCTAGCAATGTATATTCCCTTATATACATAGCAAGCGAAAAATATATGTTAATACGGTGGAATACCATATAGGCCTATACCATGGTATTTAATTTGACACTGTACTGTAGGCCTACTGTAAAAACTCATACTGTTGAGTGCCTAACTGGGAACCAGGTGAACTGTCTAACCAGTTCCTACCTATATGGGCTCTATGGCCCAACCCTACTATGACCCTGATAAGTCTATTCTGAGCTTACTGTAACTTGGTTTGGAGAGGTTTGTTTGTTTAGGCCCTAAAATACATGTAATGTTTCACGTTGTCATGGTGTCAGGGTTGACCAGCAGAGAGCAGTGTCTCCTGTTCCCAGCTGTGTCTCCATGAAGAGTGACCAGTCCAAGGGAGGATATATTGACTTCAAAGATGGACACCACTCTACTGATCAGAGGTCAGTAAAACTGTCAGAAAACAACACGTTTAGACTTGGGTTTAGACTCAGTAGAGGCCACTTTGCCTTGTTTCTATTTAGATTTATTCATTAAAAAATATATTCTGTCTTCAAAGTAATGTTTTCAATCTTAACACAATCCCTAGTGTCCCTTTTCTTGGGTGATTATTCTAGGAAAATATCAGATCTGCAAGTTAATAATACATCAGCATGTGTTGAGGTTTGGTGTAGAAAGGAACAAGCTATAGAGCCATGAAGTGTAGGGTTTAAACCAGTGGTTCTAAAGGTCTTGTCTGTGTGGAGGCCAAACAGCTCATGAGTCAGAACAGAATAACAGTTCATAATGTATCAAAGTAAATGTGCTATGTGAAGTCAGCAATATCTATAATAACTAGCTCCTATGAGTGCTAGTCTCCGCCAAGCCGGGTTGTCTACCCAGGCCTGCAAACTTTGGAAAGCAGTCATAGCCAATTGGAATGGATTCTGACATGTCTTGATAACAAGACCCCAGAGACAACGTACCGATTTGAGTGACCTTTGGACAGTATATATCTGTTTCCCTTTTTAGGCTTTTGCAAAGGAAATACAGTATATATGACAAATAAATATACAAAGGAACGAGTGACAATGACCATTAGCCGTAATCAAAATGAGTTATGTGACATGGACACAAACAAGGCCATTATATTAATTAATTGTATATTTTCAAAAATAGTGAAAATGTTTGATTTCCAAGCTCACAACTCGACACAGAGATGCATTTGTGGAGATAAAGAGAACTCATTATGACGATTATGCAAAATAAATGTGATCAGGTGATTATACACAAACATAATTATATTCTTTGTGTCCTAATTTAAATATAAGTGATTTGGTATATAGAGCATCGCAGTTTAAGCCCCGCCCGCCCTCACTCTGGTGTCGGAAGCGTTTCCCCCCATGCATTTCATCCATAGACATTTCATAAAATATTTATTTAAACATCTTTTAAGCCTCTGACAAAGCCACCCCGGCTGGTGAGGAATCATGACAATAACACAATCTTTTGCATGCAACGATTAATTAGAAAGCTGGGCGGGGCTTAAACTGCGATGCTCTATTGATGTGTAACATCTAGTGTGACTAGTTGATGAATAAATGTTTGATGTTGGTTGTCATGGTGCCAGGGTTGACCAGCAGAGATCAGTGTCTCCTGTGCCCAGCTGTGTCTCCATGAAGAGTGACCAGTCCAAGGGAGGATGGATTGACTTCAAAGATGGACACCACTCTACTGATCAGAGGTCAGTAAAACAACACATGGTTTAGAGTCAGTAGAGGCCACTTTGTCTTGTTTCTATTTTTAGATTTATCTTTGTCTTCAAAGTAATGTTTTCAATCCTAACACACACCCTAATATTCCTTTAGTTAATAATACATCAGTATGTGTTGAGGTTTGGTGTAGAGAGGAAAAATCTATAGAGCCATGAATTATAGGGTTTAAGTCAGTGGTTCCAAAGGAACTGTATACGTATTGTACTGTATTAAAGTCAATGTCCTCTGTAAAGTCAGCAATATCTATAACAACTAGCTTCTCTTAGTGCCAGTCTCCACCAGGCCGGGTTGTCTACCCAGGCCCCCTGTTTTGTATGTCAAATATGTTCTAAATATGAAAATCCTACCTTAATATAGCATCGTTAAGCAAAGTCCTTAATAAGACTTTGTTACTTTAGCACCTATTCCAGACTCTGGTGGGATGTCACTTCTAAAATGGTCACGTCTGAAAATGTATCATTATTGCACCGTTTGAACATGGCAGTTGAAACAAAAGTTTTATACATTTTGACAAATATACAAAATATGCACTAATGTGTCCTTAACTAATAAATCCACAATGCTGTCATGCCTAGCAATGTATATATTCCCTTATATACATAGCAGCTGAAAATATATGTTAATACGGTGGAATACCCTCTAAAAAAACATACTGTTGCAGGCCTAACTGGGAGCCAGGTGAACTGTCTAACCAGTTCCTACCTATATGAGCTCTATGGCCCAACCCTACAATGACCCTGATAAGTCTATTCTGAGCTGACTGTAGCTTGGTTTGGAGGGGTTTGTTTGTTTAGGCCCTGAAATACATGTAATGTTTCACGTTGTCATGGTATCAGGGTTGACCAGCAGAGATCAGTGTCTCCTGTGCCCAGCTGTGTCTCCATGAAGAGTGACCAGTCCAAGGGAAGATACATTAACTTCAAAGATGGACACCACTCTACTGATAAGAGGTCAGTATGGAAAACTGTTAGAAAACAACCAGTGATGGGCAGTAGCGAGCTACAAGTAGCGACGCTACATAGCTTAAAGGGGTATTTCACTTTCAAAAAACTTTTGGTAATTTCATCATCTAATCAGGCTTTTATGAACACCCTGAACAGTTTTTAATTAGCTCGATTGAATATTTAGATATTTGATGTAAATGTTACCAGGCCCTCCAGGCCCTGGGCCTCTCCCACACACACCCATTGTAACTTCAAACTTCATTTTAACCATGATAGATTCATTAAAAACACACATTATTTTTTCTGGTGACTCATACTACCCTCCTAATATGTGAGCAGGCCATGTTTTTTCGATAACATTTTTCATTTATTTTTAATAATTATTTTTTTGTATTTAATTTTTTCCATTTTTCCAAATAATTATTAAAAATAAATGAAAAAAAATATCGAAAAAACACAGCCTGCTCACGTATTAGGAAGGTAAAATGAGTCTCCAGAAAAAATAATGGGTGTTTGCCAGACCCATGAAATGGGTAGGCCTACATAAGCAAATGTCGGTCCGGGTTTTCTATATAAAGGGTATATATGATGATGACATGATGATGACATGCCTACAAAAGGTATGATGTCATAAATGATGATGACAGACAGGGGGTCTGGCACAACCAGGTTGACCTGGTCTAGTTTTAATGAATCTATCATGGTTAAAATGGAGTTTGTTTACGAATCTCCAGTCAGCACTCCACTCCTATGGGTGTCGCTAGCGCCAGCCAAGAATAACAGAATCACTCACATAAACTCCCGTAGGACAATTCCCATTGGCCGAAGGGTATGTCCGTCAAGTGACGTAACCGCCTGGAGGCGGCCCCCTATAAATTCCCCATCCGCCGGATGTTTCCCCTCTTTTTCGCTTCTGCTTCAACTGGATAGCTTGTTTCACTCACTCGCTCCAACGAAGTCTTCAGCATTAAGAAATCTACTTTCAAGTTTCAACTTTCCCACTAACTACACTCAGGAGTTCGTTTCGTCTGCACCGATTTGGCGAGTAAGGTCGAGCCTACCGGTTTCGAGACTTTTTTTCTCCTGTCTTCTCCTTTTCTCCGCTAGCTAACTTTAGCCAGTTAGCTTGAGCTTCGCGCTAGCCTCAGCCCTCGCTTGTTAGCCTAGCTGCGCTAGCCTGCTAGCTTTCCACGGCTCTTCTACCACGTGGTTAGCTTAGCCTCCGGCCTGCTTTTGCAGCCTATTTTTGCAGCCTAGCAATGGCCTCGGACGTCCCCTCGCCCTCGGCCTTCCGCTCCTGCTCCGTGGACGGATGTCCTTCCCTCATGGACCCAGGAGTTCCACAACGGAGGTGCCCCAGCTGCAGGGAACAGGGCCTCTCCTCCGCCCCAGGTTCCCCAGAGGGCCGTTTCTCCCCGACCTCCGTCAGGCGGAGGCACGCTGCTGTGGCAGCTAGCCTCCTCGACCTGATCGCCGACTTCCGCTCCTCTTCAGAGAGCCAGGCGCCCCAGGCCGTTCCTCCAGACCCGTGGGAGGTCCCCACCGTTTCCCAGGAGGTCTCCAGCGGGGACATCGAGGTCTCCTTCGTGGCCGCACAGCTCCGAGTCAGGAGGAGGACGATACAGACGATGAGGACATCTTCTTCCCAGGTCCGGTGGCTCCGGCCGCTTCGGGTTCCTCTGCCCAGGCCTCGACCGACCTGCTGCCTGCCCCCCCCCCGTCCCCACGGTGACGCAGGCCCCTTCCCCCCCTCCACAAGTGGCGGGACCCCGTGCAGTCGGCCTCCTCTCGGCCTATGCTAAGACTCAACTCAGCCAGGTGGCGGACCTCCTCCACAGCGAGGACGCCACCGAACTGGCTGCCACCCTAGAACATCTCTCTACGGTTAACCTCCATGCTGTAGCCTGGGCTGGCCGAGCCATGGACTCCATACAGCAAGGGGAGGCGCGCAGCTGGATCGCTCCGCTCTCCAGCGACAGGACCTTCGAGGGGAGACAGGAGCTTCTCCAGCTCCCCAGCTCTCCCGGAGGTATCCTGGAGGGCGCACTACCGATCCTGCTGAGACAATCCACGACACGCAGAGAGGACACAGGTTGGGAAGAGCCTCCTCCTCGGCTCCCACTTCCCCCAGAGCAAAGGTTCAGGTCGGGCCGGCGCCTACCTAGTCAGGAACCCCCAGCCCGCAGGCACAGAGAGGACCGCGAACAACCCCTGTAGGGTGTTTGGGACAGACTTTTGGGAACCCCAGGCCTTAGTTTTCTTCAGAACCGGCCCCTCTTTGGTTTTGTTCCCCGGTTTTCCTTCGAACAGGAATTCCGGAGTCTGTGTTGCTATTACTGTTTTATTCAAAACATGCATCCCCTCCTCTGCCTTTTCAGTGTCTCAATGCTCTATTGTTTTATTCAAAACGTGCATTTCCTCTGACCTAATGCGATGTGTTTTATTCAAAACGTGCATCCCCTACTCGGTTTTTCAGTGTCTCAATGCCTTATTGTTTTATTCAAAACGTGCATTCCCTCTGATTTAATGCTTGTTGTTTTATTCAAAACGTGCATTCCCTCCTCTGTTTACCTTGACATAAAAAAGTTTTGTATTCACAAAGGTTTTATGGTCAAGTAAAAATTTTCGGTCTGTCTTCCACTCTCTGTGTGTTTCTTTCTAGTACACCACCTAGTGGACACGAGTTGTGTCGAGTGTTTTGCCTCTTCAGGCTGTCTCTCACTTTCTCACAGCCTTCTTTCCTCTGTTCTTCAGTGTGTAGAGATTTCGCCTATTCAGGCTTATGTTATCTCGTTTCTCCTTAGCAGTTCTTTCAGTCACCACTAGAGACCAACCTCCAGCTAAAGGTAATCTGAAGTCTCCGCTTTCCTTGTTGCTCTCCTCCTTCTAAAGGTATCCATGAGCCCCCTCGGGACTTTTTAGACCTTGAGCTAAGAGTAAAGCCTTCGCCTCCACGGGTTCCTTTTGGAGACGTTTTGCTGTAGGTTAGTTTGGACTCTAGCCCTCGCGGGCCTTGTTTTGTCTTCTTTCCTTGTCTTCCGCTCCTGGCCACGAGGTTCGGTTCCAGCCCTCTTCAGACGTGCTCGGTTCCTTCCTCGGGTCGTCCCCTCCGGGCGGTCTCTCGGCCACGGGAGCCCTCCTTTTCCTTCCGCGGGGACCCGGGGTACGTTCGGTTCTCCTCCCGGCTCGGCCCTCCCCTTCTCAGCCACGCGACCGGCCCTCTTCAGGAGCCTTCGGTCCGTCGCTCGAGCAGTCCCGCGCGGACGGTTCCTGGTTCTTAGGTACACTCGTTTTCCTCTCCGGCTCCGCCGGTTCCCGAGGTACGTTCGGTGTCTCCCCCGGCTACGCGGGGAACCGACACGAGCTCCTTCTCCACTTGACCCTGCTGCTTCCGGGTACGTTCACTTCCTCCCCCGGCTCCGCTGGAGCCAGAGGAACGCTCGCTTCTCCCCTTGGCTCCGCCAGGGAGAACGTCACGTGCCCGTCCAAAGTCCTCACGTCAGGACGGGCAGGCTTCCAACCTCTCTTGGGGCGCTTGTTTCAGGGCGCCTGACCTCCCTCGAGAGCGGTACCGTCCAAGTCTCTTCGCTCTTCCTCCCTGACAACCCTTCTCTTGTGTTTGGGCTTTCCCGACCGGGATCTCTCGCACCTTTCGAGGGGTCCTTCAGGCCGTCTTCTGGCTTACCCCTCTGTCCTTCGGCTTGCCTCTGAGCCCCGGACCTTCGTCCTAGGGGCCAGAAGGATTCCCCGACCCTTCTGCAGCGCCAGGCCGTCAGGTCTCTAGCTACCTGGACGTCTGGTTGAGTTACGCGGGCTCCGCTCAGGAGATGGCGCGTCACATCAGGTTGGTTTGGGACCACCTACAGTCTCCAGGGGTTTTTTGCTCCTATTTGGTTTAAAGTGCCTTCTCCCCTCCTCGGAGTGCCACTTTTATAGGGACCTTCTGGACTCGCTGCCTTGGTCTAACGCCCCTCGTAGGAGGGGATAGAGAAGTTTCTCTCCCACACAGCCTTCTCTCGGACCGACTACTCAGTCCGTTTCGAGAGGGCCTTACGCCTCATAACGCTAGCCCTGCTCAGGGTACGTCTGGACGTCTCCACGGGAGACCGCTCTATGGTGGCTGTTTTCCCTTCGGATCCCACCCACCGAGGGTCGCGCTCCGGTACAGGTGTCTCACTAGACCACGGAGGTCCTGCTATCCTGGCAGTTAGCCGTCCCTCGGTCGGCTAGAGCCAGGTTGGGAGAGGTTTTTTCACCTTAGGGTGATCACCTCGGACACCAGCCTTCAGGCTGGGGCGCGTCTCTAGAAGAGCGCAATAAGGGGCCCTAGGGGCCCTGGGGTACGAGTACACCTTTTCACCTACTCAGAGCTGATAACGGTGTTGCTGGCCCTTCGTCACTTCGATCCCCTGACCCTGGGTGGACGCGTCCTCGTCAGGACGGCCAACACCTCGGCTTTGTGTCTTTGTCAACAGACAGGGGGGGTTGAAGTCCCGAGAGCTAGACAACTTTCTCGGGATACGACTGTGGTACCTAGGTTGACTACAGTCGATCAGGACCTTCTGGTTCCGGGCCTCCTGTTCAGCGGGTCTTTTCTGCTGTTCAGGGGTAACCGCGTTACGAGTTCTGGTCTCCCCGCCCCTTCAGTGGCAGAGGAGATAAGGCTCGGGTCTTTGACCACCAGGCGACACTTTTGTTCGCCTCGTCAGAGAACGGTCGGTGTTCTCTGGACCTTGGTCTGGGGGGACTTCCCCCCTGGACCTAGACGCTCTGTCTCGCAGCTGGCCGCGATCTGCGTTTCCTCTTTAGAGCTGTCTTGTCCGACCCGGACTACGGTCGGAGGTTACTCCCCAGAGTTGCTCTGGGTGGCGCTGACTCAGGGGACTGAGAGTTCCCTGGTAGCGCCTCTCCTGGTCGGTCGACCTTGGCGCCTGCCTCTACTCAGGGATAAGGCGAGCCAGGCGTACCAGGAGTTTCTCCCGGACCCACAGCTCCTAGACCGGTGGGTCGGGTGCTTATTAGGGAGTGGCGGAGGACCGCCGCCCGGGCCTCTGAGGTCTTAGTTAAGATGCAGAGGACCGGAGCCCCGGGTACTCTAGATGTGTACACGCGGGTTTGGGAGGTTTTCGCCTCTTGGTACGGTTGGAACCGCTCTTCGGCGGTTTTTGGAACCTGCCTTCCTTCTGGACTCTTGGACGTTCGTCAGTCCGTTTTAGTCCGGAGGCTGGCAGCCTCTACTTATAGAGGCTGGGTGGTTGCCTAGAGGGTTGCCACCTGGGTTTGGAGGGTTCTTAACCTTCTACGAACCCTTGGTTGCCTCAGGTTTGACTGGTTTCAAACGAGGCGCTGCTGCGGCTGGACCGAGGTTCCCCCTTGGGTTCTAGAGGGGATCCTAAGGGGTCCGAGTCAGGCTCCTTTGAGCCTTGTTTGGGAGTTGTCTCCTTGAGCTTCTTCCTAGTCAGCTTTTCCTGGTTTTGTCTACAGCTCAGAGGGTCAGTGACCTTCTTGCTCTCTCGGTAGCTAGGAGCTGTAGAAGGTTTTCGGAGATGGACCACGAGGTCTTTCTCTAACCTTTCCTCAGGTTCTTAATCAAGAACGGGAAGTTTCAGGAAGTTCTGGTGGAGCTTCTGACTTTTCTCCCTCCTCCTTCGATTCGGAGGAGGTTGAGTGGTTAACTGTCTTTGCCCGGTTAGGGCTCTGAGAGTTTACTGTGAGAGGGCTGAGGACCACAGACGGTCTGGTAGCCTGGTTGTCTCACTTGGTAAGTCCACTGGCAGGACGGAGATCGCAGAGTCGTCTCTGTCTGGGTGGATTCTGGAAGCCATTGTTTTGGCTTTTGTCAGTGCGAAGATGGCTAGGACCTTCGGTCTGAGAGCCTGTTCACCTGGGAGTTCCTCTTACGAGGGTTTCGTTAAGGGGACTTCTACTCGAGAGGTGTGTTTGGCGGCTAACTGAGAGTCGCCTTCCACAATTGCGGCTTATTTTCACCTGGACTTAGCGCCTCATTCTTTGGTGCTTTCGGTTCTTGAGGTGGCCGCTTCCTCCCCTTCCCTATGAGGTGAGACTCTTAGTAGTGTTCTCCCTCAGGTGTTTTTGGAAGTGTCTTTACACTTTTTCTTCCTCCACACAGACCAGAGGGTAGTGGTCGTGGTGGAGGGGGGCCCTTTTTCCTGGGTTAACCCTTCGGTTGTAACTTGGGACAGACTAGCTTTGAGGTGGGTTTCGGTGGGCCTAGTCTGTAAGGGTTCCTTAACCCATTTAGGCCTAACCTATAGAATAGGGCTACATCAGAAATTAGCCTACAAAACAAATATGTTGCTACATACTGTACATGTACTGTAAGCCCCTCCCAAACAGCAAAATGTGTTCCCGGCCTGAATGGGTTAATTCCTTTTTGGCTGTTTCCGCTTCCGGGAGTTTATGTCTCCCATAGGAGTGGAGTGCTGACTGGAGATTCGTAAACAAACACAAGTGTTTCGTATGAAACACCTGTTTGTTAAGAATCGGAAGGAAGCACTCCACTCCGGTGAGGACCCTGTTCGTGAGTTTGCGCAGAGCTCTCTCAAAAGAGGGGGAACATCCGGCGGATGGGGAATTTATAGGGGGCCGCCTCCAGGCGGTTACGTCACTTGACGGACATACCCTTCGGCCAATGGGAATTGTCCTACGGGAGTTTATGTGAGTGATTCTGTTATTCTTGGCTGGCGCTAGCGACACCCATAGGAGTGGAGTGCTTCCTTCCGATTCTTAACAAACAGGTGTTTCATACGAAACACTTGTGTTTGAAGTTACAATGGGTGTGTATGTGGAGAGAAGCCCTACCACTGCTCCCTGTTGAAAGTGGAATATCCCTTTAACTACATTTCTCAGTAGCGTCACGGTAGCGTGCTCCTTTTGAACCAAATAGCTTTTTCTGTAGCATAGCTATTTTTAGACCCTGGTAGTGAAGTAGCGTCCAACAAATGCTACACGTTACTATACTGGCGAAAATTTACTGGTAAATAATGTTTGCGAGGAAAATAATTCCCAACAGATCCCCCAGCTCCCCCAACAGATGAAGAGAAATCATTATGACGATTATGCAAAATAAATGTGATCAGATGAATATGTAACACTTTTGACATGCCTATCGAACTGTCCACGCACGCACGCCCCCCCCCCCCCCCCCCCCCAAACACAAACACAAAACACACACACACACACACACACACACACACACACACACACACACACGCACACACACACACACACACACACACACACACACACACACACTCGCTGTATCCTAATTTAAATATAAGTGATTTAATATATAGATGTGTAGCAACTAGTGTGACTAGTTGATGAGTAATGTTTGCTGTTGGTTGTCATGATGTCAGGGTTGACCAGAGAGCAGTGTCTCCTGTGCCCAGCTGTGTCTCCATGAAGAGTGACCAGTCCAAGGGAGGATGGATTACCTTCAAAGATGGACACCACTCTACTGATCAGAGGTCAGTAAAACTGTCAGAAAACAAAACATGGTTTAGAGTCAGTAGAGGCCTTGTTTTGTCTTGTTTCTATTTAGATTGATCCAATAAAAAAGTAAATTCTGTCTTCAAAGTAAGGTTTTCAATCTCAACACAATCCCTAGTGTCCCTTTTCTTGGGTGATTATTCTAGGAAAATATCAGATCTGCAAGTTAATAATACATCAGCATGTGTTGAGGTTTGGTTTAGAGAGGAAAAGGAAAAAAAGCCATGAAGTATAGGTTTAAACCAGTGGTTCTAAAGGTCTTGTCTGTGTGGAGGCCTAACAGCTCATGATGTTAGTTTGATTGTTAATTTTTATTGATAATGAGCAGCTTATCAATCCTGCTTATTGAGCCAGGCTTTTATCCAGCACACTATTTAACATTTTCTGTTATATTGTGGAAAGACGTGAGACAACAATACATTCTGAAGTTTCTTTTTCTTCTTTTTTTAATTAGCCACGAGTGAGTGACTTGAGTCTGTCTATGTAAAAAAAACAAAAACAAAAAAAAAACACAATGCTTAAGTACATGTACAGTAGACTAAGATCGCCAAATAGAGACATTTTCTTAACTGGTCACCGTTAAGCCTTATCGGTTACACAACCGCTAACCGTTAAGGAAATGTGTTAAGAAATGCGCTATTTTGCACCCATTTAAAAAAGGGAAAATACACCCGTTGTTTCCCATAATAAAGTTCTCTATTTACACATTAAAAACAACAGTACAACAAGGAGGAAGAAGAAGAGGAAGAATAAAAATGCTTTCAATAAGAAATGTGTTTTTTACAACAGTAGGATAAACATAATCACATGTCTGTAATGTAATGCGGCTGCAACAGCAGCAGCACAAGCCCTAGAACAGATCAACTCCCAATGTGTAAATATGTTAATGTAACAGTCTAATTAATAGTAAATAGTTGCACAAACTGACTCCCAGTTCACCGTAAACACATGGAGATAAGCAATAGTTAGCTGCCTACCGCGTCTACACTGCAGTGTGTCTGTCCACTCTTCATCAACCTCAAGCTCACAGTCACACGACTCGTCGCGGATACGTTTTGATCCAATGTCTACCGATTTGTGTGACTTTAGGACAGAAGTTTTCTGTTTAACTTTTTAAACAAAACAATTTGCACAGGACAGATATGACAAATAAATATACACAGAAACGACTGTCAATGACCATTACCCATAATCAAAATAAGTAATGTAATATGGTCAAAAGGCCATGTATTAATTACTTCTATATTTTCAAAAATAATCTAAAATAGTGAAAACTCAAAGCTTGACACAGATGCATTTGTAGTTACAGATGAAGAGAAATCATTATGCAAAATAAATGTGAAATCTCAACTGTCACACACATGCACGCTCGCACAGAGACACGTTTTTGTTGTCCTAATTTAAATATAAGTGATTTAATACATAGATGTGTAGCAACTAGTGTAACTAGTTGATGAATACATGTAATGTTTGATGTTGGTTGTCATGGTGTCAGGGTTGACCAGCAGAGAGCAGTGTCTCCTGTGCCCAGCTGTGTCTCCATGAAGAGTGACATGTCCAAGGGAGGATGGATTAACTTCAAAGATGGACACCACTCTACTGATCAGAGGTCAGTAAAACTGTTAGACTCAGGTTTAGACTCAGTAGAGGCCATTTTTCCTTGTTTCCATTTAGATGTATTAATTAAAAATATATTCTGTCTTCAAAGTAATGTTTTCAATCTTAACACAATCCCTAGTGTCCCTTTTCTTGGGTGAAAATATCAGATCTGCAAGTTAATGATACATCAGTATGTGTTGAGGTTTGGTGTAGAGAGGAACAAGCTATAGAGCCATGAAGTATAGGGTTTAAGCCAGTGGTTCTAAAGGTCTTGTCTGTGTGGAGGCCTAACAGCTCATGAGTCAGAACACAATAACAGTTCATAATGTATTAAAGTAAATGTCCTCTGTGAAGTCAGCAATATCTATAACAACTAGCTCCTCTGAGCGCCAGTCTTCACCAGGCTGGGTTGTCTACCCAGGCCCCGCAAACTTTGGAAAGCAGCCATATCCAATTGGAATGGATCCTGATATGTCTTGATAACAAGACCGAAGACCCCAGAGACAACGTACCGATTTGGGTGACCTTTGGACAGAATATTTCTGTTTGCTTTTTAGGCTTTTGCAAAGGACATACATGACAAATAAATTATATACACAGAAACGAGTGACAATGACCATTAGCCGTAATCAAAATAAGTTATGTGACATGGACACAAACAAGGCCATATATTAATTAATTTTATATTTTCAAAAATAATGAAAAATAGTGAAAATGTTTGATCTCCAAGCTCACAACTCAACACGGTAGATGCATTTGTACAGATGAAGAGAAATCATTATGACGATTATGCAAAATAAATGTGATCAGGGGATTATGTAATACTTTTGACATGCCTATGGAACTGTCCACGCGCACGCACACACGCACGCACGCACGCACGCACGCACGCACGCACGCACGCACGCACGCACGCACGCACGCACACACACACACACACACACACACACACACACACACACACACACACACACACACACACACAGAGAGTCTGTGTCCTAATTTAAATATAAGTGATTTAATATATAGATGTGTAGCAACTAGTGTGACTATAGGTGATGAATAAATGTTTCATGTTGGTTGTCATGGTGTCAGGGTTGACCAGCAGAGATCATTGTCTCCTGTGCCCAGCTGTGTCTCCATGAGGAGTGATCAGTCCAAGGGAAGATACATTAACTTCAAAGATGGACATCACTCCACTGATCAGAGGTCAGTAAAACTGTCAGAAAACAACACATGGTTTAGAGTCAGTAGAGGCCACTTTGTCTTGTTTCTATTTAGATTTATCCAATAAAAAAGTAAATTCTGTCTTCAAAGTAATGTTTTCAATCTTAACACAATCCCTTTTCCTGGGTGAATAATCTAGGAAAATATCAGATCTTCAAGTTAATAATACATCAGTATGTGTTGAGGTTTGGTGTAGAGATGAAAAAAAGTATAGAGCCATGAAGTATAGGGTTTAGCCAATGGCTCCAAAGGCCTTGTCTGTGTGGAGACCTAACAGCTCATGAGTCAGAACACAATAACAGTTCATAATGTATTAAAGTAAATGTCCTCTGTAAAGTCAGCAATATCTACAGTATAACAACTAGCTCCTCCGCCAGGCCGGGTTGTCTACCCAGGCCCCTTCTTTCGTAAGTGTCATCATCAGATGTCCATCTCAGTTGCGTACAACCACATCCTTGTCTCAGGTTCCACATCGAAGAGACTGGCCTCCGAGGGAGGTATATCCAGAGGACAGGCGGTTATTATGTGGTCAAAGGTCTGGTCCGGCTCCCCACACTCACATGTTGCTCCGTCCGCCAAGCCCCACTTCTGCATGAATGCTTTCAAGTGTCCGACCCCAGTTCTCAGGCGGTTCAGCAGAGTCCATTGCCGGCGTGGCAGGTCCTCTCCTTTGATGCCTCCTCCCCGTTCCTGGATGTAACGGTGGATGCGTCGCGTGTTGGCCCGGCCGACTCCCACTCCCGCTTCCAGGCTGCCGCCCACCATGCCTCTGTAGACTGGTCCTCAATGGTGGACCTGAGCCGATCTTATACCGCCTTGCTGTACGTGTGGCGGGACTTGAGTCTATTTAG
Organism: Nannobrachium achirus; assembly: GCF_963921795.1. Taxonomy (NCBI): domain Eukaryota; kingdom Metazoa; phylum Chordata; class Actinopteri; order Myctophiformes; family Myctophidae; genus Nannobrachium; species Nannobrachium achirus. The sequence continues at coordinate 10,421,696 of NC_137819.1, read as the reverse complement.
AGGCATCACTGTTGTGGTGGTGTTGTGCAGGATATGCCAGTCATGTTGTTGGGCTTTCCTTGCTATGGCGAGGGTAGCAGCCTCTCGTTGAAGGCTGGCCAGGGTAATTCCCACTTGCACTGGCAAGTGGAACACTGGTGGGCTTCAGACAGTCAGTTATGGTCCTAAGAGCATTGTTTATGGCTGGGGTTCCCAAACGTTTTTTTTTTTTTGTCTCAGGGCACCCCATAAATATTTTTTTAATCTGAGACACCCCTACATTATATATGACATATGACGGTCAGGGATGGTCTTTAGGAGCTTTAGGTGGAGTCCGCAGTGCAAGATGGTGTCGTAGGCAGCTGTAAGATCCAGCAACACAACTCCAGCCTTCTCTTTTTGTTGAAAACCGGGGACCGCCCACAGCAGAAACTGCCCTGTTCCCGTGGGAGTTGTGGGTCCACCATTGGCTCAATGCGGCTATGGATCTCTCTCCAAGATCTTGAATGGGACGCAGAGCAGTGAAGACATAGGGGATGTTTTTTCTTGCTGCCCCAAGGCATCCCTATTGACCCTAATCTGGGTCTGGGACTGATAGTCATTCTGTCTCCTCAGTGAAAAACTGACAGTTTGCCTTTCGAAAGTTCCATCTCCTGACGGGTTTCCCTGCTACTGGCTGCACCAGAGATGGAACCTTTATGATGGATGGACGATGGTGTGACCTTTCCAGAACTCGTCTCTCAGGCTTTTGGGCCGTGTGACATACAGTACAGCGAAGGCCCGGTCCGGGTTGGTGTGTGTGTATTCAAACGTGCAGAAAAGAAGCTTGGTGGTTCTTTCGGGTCAAAGCAACAGCACATTGGCACTGGATGCCCATTGGCTTAATGTCTCTCCTTTTAGTGTTGTATGGCTGTAACCCCAATCTGTGTGTTGGCAGTTGAAGTCCCCTGCATAGATGGTGGGTGCAGGTACCAGCGGGAGTGATGCCATGGTCAGTGTGGATGGTCGGGGCTTGTATACATTGACAACCGATGTGGACTGTACTTCAGTAGAGGGTTAGGGTTAGTCAAAAATAGTGAAAATGTTTGATCTCCAAGCTCACAACTCGACACGGAGATGCATTTGTACAGATGAAGAGAAATCATTATGACGATTGTGCAAAATAAATGTGATCAGGTGATTATGTAATACTTTCGACATGCCTCTGGAACTGTCCATGCACACACAATGTAATATTTCATTGGTTGTCATGGTATCAGGGTTGACCAGCAGAGAGCAGTGTCTCCTGTGCCCAGCTGTGTCTCCATGAAGAGTGACCAGTCCAAGGGAAGATACATTAACTTCAAAGATGGACACCACTCTACTGATCAGAGGTCAGTAAAACTGTCAGAAAACAACACATGGTTTAAAGTCAGTAGAGGCCACTTTGCCTTGTTTCTATTTAGATTTATCCAATAAAAAAGTAAATTCTGTCTTCAATGTTTTCAATCTTAACACAACCCTAGTATTCCTTTTCTTGAGTGATTATTCTAGGAAAATATCAGATCTGCAAGTTAATAATACATCAGTATGTGTTGAGGTTTGGTGTAGAGAGGAAAATGAAAAGAGCCTTGAAGTAAAGGGTTTAAACCAGTGGTTCTAAAGGCCTTGTCTGTGTGGAGGCCTAACAGCTCATGAGTCATAACTAGGGATGAAGCTTGTTCATTTTTATTGATAATGAGCACCTTATCGATCCTGCTTATTGAGCCGGGCTTTTATCCAGCACATTTATTTTATTTAGCATTTTCTGTTATATTGTGGAAAGACGTGAGACAACAATAAATTCTGAAGCTTTTATCTTTTATTAGCCACTAGTGAGCAGTGTTGGGACTAACGTGTTACAAAGTAATCCGTTACTGTAACGCCGTTCTTTTTTTCAGTAACGAGTACGCTAACGCGTTCTTTTTTTCAATTCTGTAACTCCGTTACCGTTACTACAGCTGCGTTCCTTCATTCTTTTAGCGTTACTCAGTCTTTTTTTATGCAGACAAAATGAGCTGCACCATGCAGTGTTGTAGGCTACTGAATGTTCTGCTGCAGACACCCGACACCCGACTGTGTTCCGATGGTTGTGTTGTGTCACCGTGTGTGTGTGTGTGTGTGTGTGTGTGTGTGTGTGTGTGTGTGTGTGTGTGTGTGTGTGTGTGTGTGTGTGTGTGTGTGTGTGTGAGAGTGAGAGAGAGTGAGAGTGAGAGAGAGAGAGAGAGAGCCCCTGTGTCTCGGTCTTGCAAAAATAAATAAATACATGACTTGCCTGTGATCCGTGAGTGAATCCATCTGATGTTACTCGCCAAAAACAATAGATCCACAATTTAAGGATATATTCCATAATCCTGTGTCAATGTCGTCTCAAAAAAAGAAAAAAAAGAAGCGCATCCACCACCAGGCTGCTCCAAGTATACCTGATTGCAGACCGGAGCACGGGGCGGAGTGAACGCGGCAAGGGGAGTGAACGCGGCAAGGGGCGGAGTGAACGCGGCAAGGGGCGGAGTGAACGCTACCGTAAGTGAACGCGGCGGTGGGCGGAGGCGTTTGATTATTGTCCACGACATTGCAAGCGGCGCGAAGGCCAGCGGACCTTGGTCCTGCTCTTCGCCCCCGAGCGCCGCAGGCGCGAGTGGCCGCGAAGAGCGGGCCAGGGCCGCGCGGCCGGCGGAGCGCCGCGCGAGTTACGAAGCCGTGGTGAATGCAATCGTTATATTTATGCCCAGGCCGTAAGGCCTGGGCAAGCCCACGATAAACATCAGTGTAACCCAGGTTCCAAATAAGAGTCAATTATATGGTGATAAAAAGTCAAATGAATGACTACCTGTTATGCATACTGGTTTAAATAACTCATGGTTAATTCATTGCATCACATGATCTTGTTTAAAAACAACAATAAATAGTTGGTTCATCTACAGTAATACATATGCTTAAAAAGGTTGTAATTTCATGATGTATGGTGTAAAATGTGCTAAAAACATTTTATGTGTGAGGTTAAAAAATCAGGCTTTGAACAAATCCCTTTAAGAGCACTCCACTATAAATGGAGCACTGTCCCTTTAAGAGTCTCTTCTTCCTGCTACAGACAGTGTGTGATCAACAGCACAGAGAGTGAACAGAGGAGAAAAACGTCTGATAAAAGACAGTTTTGAACATTTATTTTCGAAATTTCAAGTGTTATTTTGTACTTTATGAGTGTTTGAAGGCCTAGCCAGGTTAGCACGTGTTTAAGTCAACAGAATCCTATGCTTGAGAGAGACAGCAAAAACGAACTTTGTTTGCTAACAGCTAAAGCTAACTGGCTGCTGCAGCTGACCAGCAGCTGAAGACAGACAAGAGAGATAATGAGTGGGTTCCTCTTCATGTGAGGCAACACACAACATCAGATGGCGAGCTAGTGGAGACCCAGGAACTGAACTGAATCTACAGAAACTGAAACATCTATTGGACCACCTGCAAGGTTTGACCCAAGTGACTTGACTCTGACTGACTATCTATCATTTTTGAACAGAACCCTGACTAACTTTTTGAAAGGATACTTTGGACCAGGAAACTGAACTGTTTTGATCTACTGTGTTAATTGAACACACTAAGGAAGAGCTACATTCTGAAAATGTGACATTTCATTTGAAAGGTTTACATTGACAATATTGTACTGATTTGATAATTGTTTTTGTTGTTTGATATTTTATTTGATTTATTTCTGTAAAGGTCGAACTTAAAGGACATTTAAGGTTAAAGGGGAAGTTTAAAGGTACTTTACCTCACTTTATTGAATATATATATTTTTGTTTAAGGTTAAAGGGGAAGTTTAAAGGTACTTACCTCACTTTACTGAACATTGATATTTTGATTGATACTTACTTACAGTATTTACCTGCATAAGGTCATCAAGGTTAAGGGGAGTTTAAAGGTACTTTACCTGACTTTTTGGGAACATTTATATTTTGATTGAAAGCTGCTGATTTACCTGAACAAGGGATTTATTTTTTGAAGGTTGTTACCTGGTCACCTGTGGAAAAAAGGGTTAACTGTACTCACCTGTTTACCTGAAAAGAAAAAAAGAAGGGTTAACTCAAGAAAAGAAAATAGCTGAAATAATAGGACTTACCTTTTAAAATAGGCTACAAAACAAAATAGAATAAAGACTGACCGGTCATAAATAGAGCAAAACTTAGTTTAACTGAACTGAACTAAACATTTAGTTGGTAAACTAAATAGAACATTAAACCTAGAAATCTACTCTGAAAAAGAAAGTGGTTGAATTAAGGGTTTTTGAGAATTTCCTACCTACCTACCTCCATCATTGTACATAGTTTTATTGAATGCATTCCACTTTTGCCATTTCTACTTTCAGTAAACTTGTCGACATATTATTTACATTTAAGCCTTTGTCTCTGGTCTATTCTTTTAGCCACCTCCTTACGAACCTAGAGTGCATATCCATGAAGCGTATATTCTAGTCCAGTAGCATATATATATTAGTTGCCTGTGATACAGTGACACAAGTGCTACATCAGCATTGATGGCTGAATGGATAGCGTCGCCGACTTGAGTGCCAGAGATCACTAGTTCGAATCTCACCGTTGCCCCACTGCACACGTCACCGAAGCCCACGATAACCGCCGCGTTCACTCCGCCCCTTGCCGCGGTCACTCCGCCCCGTGCCGCGGCCTGCAATCAGGTAAGGCTCGGCTTTCCTGCGTCCAGACGGTCTTTCTAATCTCTTTCATAACAGAATGCAGCACTGCAAAGCTGCAGTTGCTTGCAAGCTACAGAAAAATACATACTATAAATGGCCCTTTATTTTAGCCAGTTTCAAAGGAAAACCACCTCTCGTTTCTCAGTTGTTGAGAAAAAAAAAAATCAGTTCACTTTGTTGCTGACGCTGGATTAATCAATGCATGTCCAGGTGAAACCCGTTAAAGATCGTTAGTCCTAGTCTCCTCTGATAGTTTCACAAAGTACAACTACAACAGGAATGTGGCTATACAGTATGTAACAGTCCCTTACAGAGGCTTTAGCTTTACAATCCAAAACAACAGTCATGAGGTAATATTTTGCCCTTAAATATTTGAAAGGAACAGTCTAGAGTCAGATAAGGTACATGCAGCCTTATTTATTTTAGCTTTTAAGACAATCGTTTTGCATTAAGATTTTGCTTGAATAAATTTACATTTTAGATTTAGGCTATTGATAATACATTTATCAATAGCCTATTACTTCAGTTAAACCAATTTAGACCCTCTAATGCCTCATGCTTGCTTTGTAAAACACCCCTTGCACTATTTTTCCATCAACTCTCTTCACCAAAAAATAGACGATCTACAAGCTTACTTTGGGTGAATATGCTCTTAGAATAAGGATGCTGTAAACGTTTATTTATTTTAAATCTGTCCTAATGAAAAATTAAATGGAGGAAATCATGTTCTTATTTTAGCTTTTAAGACAATCGTTTTGCATTAAGATTTTGCTTGAATAAATTTACATTTTAGATTTAGGCTATTGATAATACATTTATCAATAGCCTATTACTTCAGTTAAACCAATTTAGACCCTCTAATGCCTCATGCTTGCTTTGTAAAACACCCCTTGCACTATTTTTCCATCAACTCTCTTCACCAAAAAATAGACGATCTACAAGCTTACTTTGGGTGAATATGCTCTTAGAATAAGGATGCTGTAAACGTTTATTTATTTTAAATCTGTCCTAATGAAAAATTAAATGGAGGAAATCATGTTCTTTATTTCCAGTTAAATAAAGTGCAAGCTTTTGGTCATAGGCCTTCTTCAGGCATGCAGCATTAAATCGACTGACAGCCTAAATTAGAACCCAAATATATTTAAGAAATAGTGAAAATAGCAGATCTCCAAGCTCACAACGCAGCGCAAAGCGATGCGTTGTGAGCTTGGAGATCTGCTGTTTTCACTAGTTTGGGTACAGGCAAATGTCTAATTTCTCTTTTGGATTACAAGCTATAAAGTTTATCCATGCAGGCTATTAGGTCATTACTAAAAATTACTAAACTAAAAACGAAAAAGTAACTAAAAAGTTACTTTTCACAGTAACGCATTACTTTCTGGTGTGAGTAATCAGTAAAGTAACAGAGTTACTTTTGAAGTGAAGTAACTAGTAACGGTAACTAATTACTATTTGTCAGTAACGCGCCCAACACTGCTAGTGAGTGACTTGAGTCTATGTAAAAAAAAAAAAAAACATTGCTTAAGTA
>NC_137819.1:10300463-10410463 GCF_963921795.1 Nannobrachium achirus | reverse complement strand
AACTGGGAGCCAGGTGAAATGTCTAACCAGTTCCTACCTACCGGTATATGAGCTCTATGGCCCAACCCTACTATGACCCTGATCAGTCTATTCTGAGCTGACTGTAGCTTGGTTTGAAGGGGTTTGTTTGTTTAGGCCCTAAAATACATGTCATGTTTCATTGGTTGTCTTGGTATCAGGGTTGACCAGCAGAGATCAGTGTCTCCTGTGCCCAGCTGTGTCTCCATGAAGAGTGACATGTCCAAGGGAGGATGGATTAACTTCAAAGATGGAAACCACTCTACTGATCAGAGGTCAGTATGTGAACTGTCACAATGTCTTTCCTACAGTTAGTGCAGCATCATAAATGAACCTTTGTTTCTGAATCAAAGGTTGTAGAACACATTAATTCATGTTCAATTCAGAATGAAGTCAGTGTTCATTGTAGGTATCTTTTAAATAGTGTTTTAAAAGTTGCCAGAGAACACAACAAAAAACAAGGGGAGATGCTGTTAAACTAAATGTAATTTATAAAATAATCAAATTTAGGTAAACATAACAAAAGTAAAGGTGAGGTGTGAAAGTCAGTAAAGTCAGTAGTGTGATGAGTGAGTGGTGTAGTGTGAGTGTATGTTTAACAGAAGCGAAAAGGAAAAATAATAGGCCAGGGGCCAATTCTGATATCTTCACAAATTGGTACCACCCAAGGTGACCGTATGTTTTTTACATTTGTCTTCCTACATGTCTCTATTTTACATTTTGGTATGATAACCCTTTCTGAGACCCAGCTTAATTGATGTTATCAGCCGCTAGAGTCGGTGTCCCATTAAAGGAGCTATAGTCAACCTTTTTTTTGAAAAACGGATGCTAAAATAAAAATAATGTTTTGAAAATATTTACAGCTTCATACATGTGTTTCTATTCAAAAATGACCATAAAAATCGTTTGGCCATTGTTTGGCCATTGTCGGACCGACACTTTGTTTACATTCGGATGTAAACAAAATGTCGGTCCGACAATGGCCAAACAATGGCTAAAATGATTATTTTATCATTATTTTACGCTTTTTGTGGTCATTTTTGAATTTGGGAAAAAAAGTAAAGAATTAATCTGCTTTAAGTAGTATATAAGGGGTCAAACTAGGGTTTTTTATTAGCCACTAGTGAGTGACTTGAGTCTGTCTATGTAAAAAAAAAAAACAATGCTTAAGTACGTACAGTACAGTATACTAAGATCGCCAAATAGAGAAATTTTCTTAACTGGTCACCGCTAAGCCTTATCGGTTACACAACCGCTAACCGTTAAGGAAATGTGTTAAGAAATGCACCCATTTAAAAAAGGGAAAATACTCCTGTTGTTTCCCATAATAAAGTTATCTATTTACACATTAAAAACAACAATACAATGAGGAGGAAGAAGAAGAAGAAGAGGAAGAATAAAAATGCTTTCTATAAGAAATGTGTTTTTTACAACAGTAGGATAGACGTAATCACATGTCTGTAATGTAATGCGGCTGCAACAGCAGCAGCACAAGCCCTAGAACAGATCAACTCCCAATGTGTAAATATGTTAATGTAACAGTCTAATTAATAGTAAATAGTTGCACAAACTGACTCCCAGTTCACCGTAAACACAAGCCCTAGAACAGATCAACTCCCAATGTGTAAATATGTTAATGTAACAGTCTAATTAATAGTAAATAGTTGCACAAACTGACTCCCAGTTCACAGTAAACACATGGAGATAAGCAATAGTTAGCTGCCTACCACGTCTACACTGCAGTGTGTCTCCACTAGGGATGGGCATCGTTCACCTTTTAATCGTTACAATACCTTTTTCGATACCTGGGAATCGATACGATACCTTTTTCCATACCATTTTCGATACTTTTTATTTATTATTATTATTATAATTATTATTTGCCTTTTTCTATGGGCTATTTTATAGACGTTGGATCATTATCACAATAATAAACATTATAGGCTATTCTTGGCTATTTTCACAGTAATGAGTGTAGCCTACTAAAGCAGTCATTAAACTTTCAGTAGCCCAACTGTTACAGATGCGACCGGCAAGGGGTGCATTCAAAAGTATCGAAACAAGGTATCGTTCGTTTTTACGCAAACCGATACTCGATAGTATCGACGTCAGTGAATCGGTACCATTCAAAGTATCGCCAACGATACCCAACCCTAGTCTCCACTCTTCATCAACTACAAGCTCACAGTCACAACTCATCTACACTGCAGTGTGTCTGTCCACTCTTCATCAACCACAAGCTCCCAGTCACAACACGTCGCAGATGCGACAGGTTTTGAGCCAATGTCTACCGATTTGTGTGACTTTAGGACAGAATTTTTCTTTTTAAACAAAAACAATTTGCACAGAACAGATATGACAAATAAATATACACAGAAACGACTGTCAATGACCATTACCCATAATCAAAATAAGTAATGTAATATGGTCAAAAGGCCATGTATTAATTACTTCTATATTTTCAAAAATAATCTAAAATAGTGAAAACTCAAAGCTTGACACAGATGCATTTGTAGTTACAGATGAAGAGAAATCATTATGACGATTATGCAAAATAAATGTGAAATCTCAACTGTCACATACACACACACACACGCACGCACGCACGCACGCACGCACGCACGCACGCACGCACGCACACACACACACACACACACACACACACACACACATGCACGCTCAAACAGAGACACGTGTTTGTTGTCCTAATTTAAATATAAGTGATTTAATATATAGATGTGTAGCAACTAGTGTGACTAGTTGATGAATACATGTAATGTTTGATGTTGGTTGTCATGGTGTCAGGGTTGACCAGCAGAGAGCAGTGTCTCCTGTGCCCAGCTGTGTCTCCATGAAGAGTGACATGTCCAAGGGAGGATGGATTAACTTCAAAGATGGACACCACTCTACTGATCAGAGGTCAGTAAAACTGTCAAGGCCACTTTGTCTTGTTTCTATTTATAGATGTATCTTTGTCTTCAAAGTAATGTTTTCAATCTCAACACACACCCTAACATTCCTTTTCTTGGGTGAATATTCTAGGAAAATATCAGATCTACAAGTTAATAATACATCAGTATGTGTTGAGGTTTGATGTAGAGAGGAAAAAGCTATAGGGCCATGAAGTATAGGGTTTAAACCAGTGGTTCCAAAGGTCTTGTCTGTTTGGAGGCTTGACAGCTCATAGGTCATAACACAATAACAGTTCATAATGTATTAAAGTAAATGTCCTCTCTAAAGTCAGCAATATCTATAACAACTAGCTCCTCTGAGTGCCAGTCTCCACCAGGCCGGGTTGTCTACCCAGGCCCTCTGTTTTGTAAGTCAAATGTTCTAAATATGAAAATCCTACCTTAATATAGCTTTTGTAGACTTTGGTACTTTAGCACCTATTCCAGACTGAGGTGGGATGTACATCTCACTTCTAAAATGGTCACTTGTAACGTCGGAAAATGTATAATTATTGCACCGTTTGAACATGTCAGTTGAAACAAGAGTTTTTGACAAATATATAAAATATGGACTAATGTGTCTTTAATAAATCAACAATGCTGTCATGCCTAGCAATGTATATTCCCTTATATACATAGCAGCCAAAAATATGTGTTAATACGGTGGAATACCGTATACCATGGTATTTTGTTTGATACCGTACTGTACTGTAAAAACTCATACTGTTGCATGTCTAACTGGGAGCCAGGTGAAATGTCTAACCAGTTCCTACCTACCGGTATATGAGCTCTATGGCCCAACCCTACTATGACCCTGATCAGTCTATTCTGAGCTGACTGTAGCTTGGTTTGAAGGGGTTTGTTTGTTTAGGCCCTAAAATACATGTCATGTTTCATTGGTTGTCATGGTATCAGGGTTGACCAGCAGAGATCAGTGTCTCCTGTGCCCAGCTGTGTCTCCATGAAGAGTGACATGTCCAAGGGAGGATGGATTAACTTCAAAGATGGAAACCACTCTACTGATCAGAGGTCAGTATGTGAACTGTCACAATGTCTTTCCTACAGTTAGTGCAGCATCATAAATGAACCTTTGTTTCTGAATCAAAGGTTGTAGAACACATTAATTCATGTTCAATTCAGAATGAAGTCAGTGTTCATTGTAGGTATCTTTTAAATAGTGTTTTAAAAGTTGCCAGTGAACACAACAAAAAACAAGGGGAGATGCTGTTAAACTAAATGTAATTTATAAAATAATCAAATTTAGGTAAACATAACAAAAGTAAAGGTGAGGTGTGAAAGTCAGTAAAGTCAGTATGTGTGGATGAGTGAGTGGTGTAGTGTGTGAGTGTATGTTTAACAGAAGCGAAAAGGAAAAATAATAGGCCAGGGGCCAATTCTGATATCTTCACAAATTGGTACCACCCAAGGTGACCGTATGTTTTTTACATTTGTCTTCCTACATGTCTCTATTTTACATTTTGGTATGATAACCCTTTCTGAGACCCAGCTTAATTGATGTTATCAGCCGCTAGAGTCGGTGTCCCATTAAAGGAGCTCTAGTCAACCTTTTTTTGAAAAACGGATGCTAAAATAAAAATAATGTTTCGAAAATATTTACAGCTTCATACATGTGTTTCTATTCAAAAATGACCATAAAAATCGTTTGGCCATTGTCGGACCGACACTTTGTTTACATTCGGATGTAAACAAAATGTCGGTCCGACAATAATGGCCAAACAATGGCTAAAATGATTATTTTATCATTATTTTACGCTTTTTGTGGTCATTTTTGAATTTGGGAAAAAAAGTAAAGAATTAATCTGCTTTAAGTAGCATATAAGGGGTCAAACTAGGGTTTGTTTCATGATTCTGAATCATTCTTAAACAGCAAGCATCTGTTTTGCACAAGAAACATTCCTTGGGCTAAAATGGCCCCCACAAAAGTGTGAAAAGTGATGACTTGTCACTTTTCATCACTAAACCATAGTCTTGTGGGTCCGTTTGTAGACAAGGAATGCTTTTAGTGCAAAACAGATGCTTGCAATGGATTCAGAATCATGAAAAAACCCTAGTTTGACCCCTCATATAGTAACCTAACCCTATAGAGCATCGCAGTGTGGTGTCGGAAGCAAGCTGGCCATTCATATTTACCATAGGGTTTTTCATTATCAGCCACAAAGTCGTAGCAATTCAATGTACACTTACCACTAGGCTGGTGGTTGTAAAATGGTTCCATATGCTCCTGTAGAACCCCCGAGTATGTATGCAATCACTCTAGTTTGAGTAAAAACACGTTTTAATCCAGATCGCACGGAGAAGAACTGCATTTCCCATGCTGCTAAACGTAAAAACGACGTCTGTGATTGGTCTAGCTTCTTCTTCTTTCACATATCTTGCGGTTACCGCGGAAGTAGCTTACTGCCCCCTGTCTGCCCGGCAGATTATTGCACGTCAGCAGATCTCCGTGAGCGAATACTTTCTTTTACAAATATGATGCACTGTGTTAAAGATGACGATAAGAGAGTCCACAGAGATGACAATAACTACATTTCAGGCCATATGCTGGCCTGGATAAGTAAACTGAGCGTGATTTAAGGGCTGTATTTCAGGAAACAACAACAACATTCGCTATGAATTCTGGGAGTGTAGTTTCCGCAATTTTAAAAATAATGATGTACACAGTCTTGTACCCTGCCCTTTCTTTCAGCTTTCGAATTAATCTTTGCATTCAAAAAAATGTGAATATTGTCATGATTCCTCTCCAGCTGAGGTGGCTTTGTCCAAGGCTTAAAAACGTTTAAATAAATATTTTTTGAAATGTCTATGCAAGAAATGAATGGAGAAAACGCTTCCGACACCAGAGTGAGGACGGGGTGGGGCTTCAACTGCGATGCTCTATACATTGAAGATGATGATGATGAAATTATTGTATTGTAGTGAATCCCTTTGGGCATAATTGACCATGGGCTCTTTAAGAGGATAGGGTGAGGGTTTTGGGTGACAATAACAAAGAGGTGTGTGTGTGTGTGTGTGTGTGTGTGTGTGTGTGTGTGTGTGTGTGTGTGTGTGTGTGTGTGTGTGTGTGTGTGTGTGTGTGTGTGTGTGTGTGTGTGTGTGTGTGTGTGTGTGTGTGTGTGTGTGTGTGTGTGTGTGTGCGCGCGCGCGCTTGTGCGTGTGTTGTGTTGGCATTGTGAGTGCAGTGGAATAAATGGACATGTTGTTCTGCGCACACAAAGTGAGAAGTTGCAATACCTTCATTATTGCAATCCCTGCAGTAACAGTTGTCAACAATAACTGTCCAAAACAAAAATGTTATAAATAATACTGAGTATAATAATAAACCATCAAAATACAATACAAAAACCCAGAAAACATTAAAGGTTTCAAATGTGAAAAGAAAATCCCATAAAGATTTGGCGGGTCCCCTGTAGTAACTCTGAGGACCCCCCAGGGGTCTAATTTAACATTGTTCTGGAGCAGGAAAAGAGCGATTACTGAGAGAGGCTCAGGGGTCTGTCTGGGGGGTCCCAGGTGAGGATAGACCCCAACCAAAAGTCAGAATAGTGTAATAACCAAACTCATGATGTTTTAAAACCTACAAAACAACTCTAATATTATGAAAATCGGACATTAACTTGCTGGCGTACTGTTCTGGGAGGTCCTAAAATAGATAACCCCCAGAAAGGGGGTGGGGGACCGGAATATTTTACACCCATCATTTACTCATTCGATTCCTTGACCCAGAAAACATAGGATTGGCATGTTTAATTACGTTTCTAGGTTGTCTAGAAGTCAAGATAGCACAAATTATGTATTTTATGTTGGCCATTTTTACTTTTACAAATCCTCCAAAAAAATCCTCCAAAAATACATAGTGAACCTGACTAATAGCACAATAGATGACCACAGTGGCTGTGTATGATCAATGTTAAATGAACCCGTTTGTACTATTTCTCCCTCCCCCTCCCTTGCCCAATGAGAATCGATAAGAAATTCGATCGATAAGCAGAATCGAAATTGGGTTTGGAATCGCTAAAGTCTTATCAAGTCCCATCCCTTCCTTGGAGTGACATTGATACATATTGATATTATATTAGTCATTCATTATAAGTTGTCTTCTCCTCCACAGAGAGAGAAAGAGGAGTGGTTGTGTTGTGACAGAGCAGGCGTCCAAGAGATCCAGAACCACACCTGGACTGAAGACACCCAGTCACACCACACCTGGACAAAGTAAGACTGGACACAATTTTGAAAAAAAGAAGGAAGAAAACATACATACTATATATATATACGCACGCACGCATGCACGCACGCACGTACGCACGCACACACACACACACACACACACACACACACACACACACACACACACACACACACACACACACACACACACACACACACACACACACAGACACACACACACACACACACACACACACACACACACACACACACACACACACACATACTATGAATCTGAATGTTTAAAGTGTCCATTTTCTTCTCATTTCAGATGTCAGTCCGCAGGGTGATTTGAAGGATTATAAGGTCAGTTTGGAGAGTCTTGATGAAGTGAAAGACCACATGACGGAAGAGTCTGGAACCTCCCTCACCAGCACCTACACAGAGCTCTACATCTCACAGGGAGAGAGTGAAGGGGTTAATAGGCAACATGAGGTGATACAGCTTGAGACAGCTTCCAACATGAAGACCTTCCATGACCAACCAATCAACTGCTGTGACATCTTTAAACCCCGCCCTGGCAGAGAGACACCCATCAGAAGAGTTCTGACCAAGGGCATCGCTGGCATTGGAAAAACATTCTCTGTGCGTAAGTTCATTCTGGACTGGGCAAGAGGTTTGGAAAATCAAGATATAGATCTCCTGGTTCCCTTTTCATTCCGGGAGCTGAACTTGGTCAGAGATAAGCAGTACAGTCTTCTCTCACTGATCCATGAATTCCACCCAACATTAAAGAAGGTCACAGCAGAGCAGCTCGCTGCCTGGAAAGTTGGCTTCATCTTTGATGGTCTGGATGAAAGCAGGTCTTCATTCCACTTCCAAAATAACAACAGTGTTTCTGATGTCACAGTGACATCATCAGTGGATGCTCTGTTGACAAACCTCATCGAGGGGAATCTGCTCCCCTCAGCCCTCCTCTGGATAACCACCAGACCTGCAGCAGCCAATCAGATCTCTCCTGAATATGTTGACCTGGTGACAGAAGTGCGAGGGTTCACGGACCCCCAGAAGGAGAAGTACTTTAGGAACAGATTCAGTGAAGAGAAGCTGGCCGACAGAATCCTCTCACACTTGAAGACATCAAGGACGCTCTACATCATGTGTCACATCCCACTCTTCTGTTGGATCATTGCTACCATTCTGCTGGACATGTTGATGACACACACGATAGGACAGCTGCCCAAGACCCTGACTGAGATGTGCTGCCACTTCCTGTTGGCTCAGACAAAGAGGAAGAAGCAGAAGTATGGCGAGACAGATGAGGTTAATCAACAGCACCTCACAGAGACTGACAAGGAAGTTCTTCTGAAGCTGGGAAAGCTGGCATTTGAACATCTGGAGAAAGGTAGCATCATGTTCTACCAAGAAGACCTGGAAGAGTGTGGTCTTGATGCCAATGAAGCCTCGCTGTACTCAGGAGTGTGCACAAAGATCTTCAAAAGAGAGAGTTTGCTCTTCCAGAAAACGGTCTACAGTTTTGTTCATCTGATCATCCAGGAGTTTCTGGCTGCAGTCTACTTGTTCCACTGTTTCACACAGAAGAACATGAAGGTACTGAAGACATTCCTGGAAGATAAAAAAAAAAAAAAAAAGTACAACAGTGACAGCTCCCTCTCAGACTTCCTCAAAGCTGCTAAGAAAATATCCCTTAAGAGTAAAAATGGCCACCTGGACTTACTTGTTCGATTCCTTCATGGCCTTTCACTCGAGTCCAACCAGAGTCTGCTAGAAGGTCTACTGGGTCAAACAGAAAACCGTCCACAGGAGATCCAGAAAGCCATCAAGAACCTGAAGAGGATGAACACTGATAATGCCTCCGGTGACAGATGTATCAACATCTTCCACTGTTTGATGGAAATGAATGATAACTCATTACATCAGGAAATCCAAAAGTACCTGAAGTCAAAGAACGGATCAAAGAAGAAACTGACTAGAAGCCAATGTTCAGCTCTGGCCTTCATGCTGCAGATGTCTGAGGATGTTCTGGAAGAGTTTGACCTGAAGAAATACAACACAGCAGAGCAGTTTCGAAACAGACTGATCCCAGCTGTGA
This sequence comes from Nannobrachium achirus, assembly GCF_963921795.1. NCBI lineage: Eukaryota > Metazoa > Chordata > Actinopteri > Myctophiformes > Myctophidae > Nannobrachium > Nannobrachium achirus. Next base: position 10,401,196 of record NC_137819.1, on the reverse strand, counting down.
GGAACTGCAAAAAGGCGAGGTTGGTAGTCAAGTGAATAGAAACATTCTAGAGTCAATCTGTAGTACAAGTTCAAAGATGTCTCTTGTCAACTATAAGCTTACAATTTAGTTTTTTTGGAACCCTTTCCCTCATGCGATGGATCGGTGTGAATACATTATTCTTTTAAGGTTTAATGCAACAGAATACCACATAGGCTCTCAAACAGTTGCTCACCTTTGCTACACAAATAGATGATACTGGGATGCAAGACACTGGAACACTGTTACCTGATAGATTATGATACTAGGATGTATAGGACACTGGAACACTGTACATAGATTATGATACTAGGATGTATAGGACACTGGAACACTGTTACCTGATAGATTATGATACTGGGATGTATAGGACAATGGAACACTGTTACCTGATAGATTATGATACTAGGATGTATAGGACACTGGAACAGCTGTTACCTGATAGATTATGATACTAGGATGTATAGGACACTGGAACACTGTTACCTGATAGATTATGATACTAGGATGTATAGGACAATGGAACACTGTTACCTGATAGATTATGATACTAGGATGTATAGGACACTGGAACACTGTTACCTGATAGATTATGATACTAGGATGTATAGGACACTGGAACACTGTTACCTGATAGATTATGATACTAGGATGTATAGGACACTGGAACACTGTTACCTGATAGATTATGATACTAGGATGTATAGGACACTGGAACACTGTTACCTGATAGATTATGATACTAGGATGTATAGGACACTGGAACACTGTTACCTGATAGATTATGATACTGGGATGTATAGGACACTGGAACACTGTTACCTGATAGATTATGATACTAGGATGTATAGGACAATGGAACACTGTTACCTGATAGATTATGATACTAGGATGTATAGGACACTGGAACACTGTTACCTGATAGATTATGATACTAGGATGTATAGGACACTGGAACACTGTTACCTGATAGATTATGATACTAGGATGTATAGGACACTGGAACACTGTTACCTGATAGATTATGATACTAGGATGTATAGGACACTGGAACACTGTTACCTGATAGATTATGATACTAGGATGTATAGGACACTGGAACACTATACCTGATAGATTATGATACTAGGATGTATAGGACACTGGAACACTGTTACCTGATAGATTATGATACTAGGATGTATAGGACACTGGAACACTGTTACCTGATAGATTATGATACTGGGATGTATAGGACACTGGAACACTGTTACCTGATAGATTATGATACTAGGATGTATAGGACACTGGAACACTGTTACCTGATAGATTATGATACTAGGATGTATAGGACACTGGAACACTATACCTGATAGATTATGATAGTAGGATGTATAGGACACTGGAACACTGTTACCTGATAGATTATGATACTAGGATGTATAGGACACTGGAACACTGTTACCTGATAGATTGTGATAATAGGATGTATAGGACACTGGAACACTGTTACCTGATAGATTATGATACTAGGATGTATAGGACACTGGAACACTGTTACCTGATAGATTGTGATAATAGGATGTATAGGACACTGGAACACTGTTACCTGATAGATTGTGATACTAGGATGTATAGGACACTGGAACACTGTTACCTGATAGATTATGATACTAGGATGTATAGGACACTGGAACACTGTTACCTGATAGATTGTGATAATAGGATGTATAGGACACTGGAACACTGTTACCTGATAGAGTATGATACTAGGATGCAGGACACTGGAACACTGTTACCTGATAGATTATGATAGTGGGATGTATAGGACACTAGAACACTGTTACCTGATAGATTATGGATTGATTTATATTCATCAATGAGATGAAAGCAATATTTTGAAACACTAGGTTATCCCACATGGGGATTGGTTCACAGAGTTTATCAAGACTCTCTCTTCATCCAATGCTAAGACTTGTAGGCTACTAAAAGCTCACAACGCCTCACAACCTGACACAAGCAAAGGTTTTATAGTCAGCTAAAGCTTTCCCCACAATAACACAAGACACTGGTATAGAGCCCTGAGGGACTCCGCTCAACCACATAGGGTTTAAGTGGTTAACTTCCATGACAGTGAACTATTTATAAATAATCTGTTATTTAATCTGCATTTACAGACTTGTTGGCTGTAACCTCAGACAGACAGAGGTTGGAGTTGTGGCTTCAGCTCTCAGCTCTAATCCTTCCCATTTGAGAGAATTGGACCTCAGTGAAAACGACCTGCAGGACCCAGGACTAATGGAGCTGCTCTGTGAAGGACTGAAGAGTCCATATTGTATCCTGGAAATTCTTAGGTCAGATTAATTTACTATAATTATTTTTGATCAGTTCTATTTTATTCTGTGATTATAACATGAATATGGTGTTGTGACTTAATTTGAGCAGTGTCAACAATGTTGATCACATGGTAACGTACACCAATACACTGAAAACTGAACAGTGTAATCAGTGGTGTGATGACAAACTCAGACCCTTTGAGTTGCAAACCTATAGGGTTAGAATCAGTTATAATCTATTTCCATTTTACACATTTGGAACATATAGTCTTATTAGCCTACTTGACAGACATGAATCTAGAGAATCTAGAGTTAAGTCAGTTCTGGCTGTGGTGCCATCCATCCCTTCCACTTGAGTCTGTTGAGCTAAACTTGTCCTTGCATATAGATTTATCCAGGAATAATATGACTGTGTGTGTGTGTGTGTGTGTGTGTGTGTGTGTGTGTGTGTGTGTGTGTGTGTGCGTGTGCGTGCGTGCGTGCGTGTGTGTGTGTGAATACATTGCATGTATTCTTATTCATTCAGACTGAAGCACTGCTGGTTGTCAGAGAGATGCTGTGAACTTCTGGCCTCAGCTCTTAGATCTAATCTCCATCTCAAAGAACTGGACGTGTGTTTCAACCCCCTGAATGAATCACAACTGAAGACTCTAATCTCTGCTGGACAGCAGACTGTTGAGTGAGTAGACCTGGATGTGTCCATGTTGGATAGAGCACTGTTTCTATCATACTGCGTTTATAAAACTCAGCACAAAAAGAAAGGAAACTTGACTTAGGACCATTATATCTCCCCTTTAATAATACCAATTTGTATTGTGTTTTATATCCTTTTTATCGTTGATTCGTCACCTTTACAGCGAGGTACAGTTTGTAAGCATCAGGCATTCGTGAAATGAGCACCACAGCCAAACGTGTGGGCAGCATCGACCCAAAATTTGCCAACATTCGGCCAATTATATCCCCCCTTTAATTATGCCAAATGGTATTGTGTTTGATATCATTGTTATCGTTGATTTGTCACCTTTACAACAAGGTACATCTTGTAAGGATCTGGCATTCGTGGAATGAGCAACACAGCCAAGCGTGTGGGTAGCGCCCCTCCAAAAATGGTCAAAATGGCCTGGCAGGCCTGACCTGGTCTGGGGATCTTAGTATAACCAGTAAGACTCCCTAATCGGGAGATAAGCGACCGTTGGTCGCTTATCTCCACAAATAGGCCAAAAGTTTGTTTTACCAATTATCAAGACATACGGGCAGTTGACAGTTTGCCATGGTTACTCATTGAAGTTGAATCTCCATATATGGAGATAACCTACGCATCACACTAAGTCTGACCTCACCAGCCCATATTTGGGCATGAGCAACTTATGTCTCCATATATGGAGATATGATGACATCACACAGTCCTCAGCCGATGATGTGGCGTGATGTCATACAATACACAAACGAGCCCTACAGTATAAAGGGGCAATTCTTGCCAGGAAAGAAGCATTTCTTCGACTCAGACCTTATCGCCAGGGTTGGCTTATAGCAGCTGTCGGTAGGACCATATATGGATTCTGTTAGTGTGGATCTCCTAACAGGGCATCATCTGGGATACAATCCCGTTTATGCCCATATATGGAGATCCCTAACAGAATCCCTTTCATGCCCATATATGGAGATCCCTAACAGCATCCCTTTTATGCCCATATATGGAGATCACTAACAGCTAACAGAATCCCTTTTATGCCCATATATGGAGATCCCTAACAGAATCCCTTTTATGCCCATATATGGAGATCCCTAACAGAATCCCTTTTATGCCCATATATGGAGATCCCTAACAGAATCCCTTTTATGCCCATATATGGAGATCCCTAACAGAATCCCTTGTATGCCCATATATGGAGATCCCTAACAGAATCCCTTTTATGCCCATATATGGAGATCCCTAACAGAATCCCTTTTATGCCGATATATTATGGAGAAATCCCTGCTCTGAGTATCTGACATCAGTGTGATGTCACCTGTTTATGCCCATATATGGAGATCCCTGCTCTGCGTATCTGGTTGCTATGGTAAACAGTTGGTTGCTAGGGTAAAAAAACATGGTTGCTATGGTAAACAGTTGGTTGCTAGGGTAAAACCATGGTTGCTAAGGTGGTTGCTAACGTACACTAACAGACCAGCAACAACAGACTGTTGCCACAGCAACGTACACAAAGGTTTGTGTACACATGTGGTGTGATGTCATACTGATGCGGAGATATGAGCAGGGCAAAGGTGTGACGTGTGACGTGTGACCGACCGACCGACCGACCGACCGACGGACGGACGGCCGGTGGAGGTTTTGATACTAAACTGCGACCTACGGCCGCAACCAGTAAGACTCCCTAATCGGGAGATAAGCGACCGTTGGTCGCTTATCTCCACAAATATCACAACCTCCACCTCTCACGTCATACGGGTAGCCATAGTTACACCTGGAATGTTGAATCTCCATATATGGAGATAACCTACGCATCACACAAAGTCTGACCTCACCAGCCCATACTTGGGCATGGACGACTTATATCTCCATATACGGAGATGGCCATATATGGAGATACGATGACATCACAGAGTCCACAGCTGATGATGTGGCGTGATGTCATACAATACACAAACAAGCCCTATATAAAGGGGCAATTCTCACCAGGGAAGAGAGCATTGCCTGGAATGTTGAATCTCCATATATGGAGATAACCTACGCATCACACAAAGTCTGACCTCACCAGCCCATACTTGGGCATGGACGACTTATATCTCCATATACGGAGATGGCCATATATGGAGATACGATGACATCACAGAGTCCACAGCTGATGATGTGGCGTGATGTCATACAATAAACAAACAAGCCCTATATACTGATGCGATACGATGACATCACAGAGTCCACAGCTGATGATGTGGCGTGATGTCATACAATAAACAAACAAGCCCTATATACTGATGCGGAGATATGAGCAGGGCAAAGGTGTGACGTGTGACGTGTGACCGACCGACCGACCGACCGACGGACGGACGGACGGCCGGTGGAGGTTTTCATAGTAAACTGCTCCCTGACGGTCGCAATAATACTGTTCTTTTGGTGTTCACCTTTGTTGCTTGGAGCATTGAATGATTGCACTCTCCCACAGTAATAAGGAAAAGAAAAAGAAAAACAACACATATTGGCCATTTTTACACTAACACAAGAGTAAAAACAAGAGTAAATGCCAGCAGAACAGTATTGCAAGCCATTTTGGCAAAATATTGGTTGGCGCTACCCACACGTTTGGCTGTGTAGCTCATGCCCGATGCTTACAGTCAAGCTGTACCTCAGTGTAAAGGTGACGAATCAACGATGAAAATGATATAAAACACAATACAAATAAGTATTATTAAAGGGGAGATATAATGGACCGAATTCAAGTTTCCTTTATTTTTGTGCTGTTTATTTAAGTGTCATGGTTTGCAATGTGTTTGTACTTGGACCAGTGGGGCCGTACCCATGGTGGGTATGGTCCTACCACCCCACTGATCCCAGTACAAAAGTGTGTAGTTGCGTGGCAACTGCCGTGTGCACCAAAACTATCTGATCTTCAAGCTCAGAGCTTGGAGATCAGATAGTGAAGCAGAACGGCACATGCAGCCAAGTATGAAGCAGATCTATGTCCGTCTTTGGAGACCAAAGCGCATGCAGGCAGAACAGAGAGAGGGGACATAAAGATCATGTTCAACCCAGATTTGGCTCAAACAAAGGGTCAAATCCGTTCTCCTATACCGCTAAAATGTGGAACGCCCTACCGAAGTAGCCTGGCATAGCCAGGCAATATCACACTGCATGGATATAGTCTGGTGCTCAGACATTCAAAAACATTATTCTGGGGGAGGTTACAAAAACTATTCAAATAGACTATTGGTTAGAACTACAACCAATCAGAGTAGCCCCAGAAACACACTTTGGAACGATACAAACACAGTGGAAACAGCAAAGGTGATACACCCTCCCCAACAACCAATCACAGTAGTGCAAAGGTGATAGACCTGCCCTAAAATTGCATACCGGGCCCTTGTTGGTTCCTCATGACTTGGGTGCTGAGAAAAAATCAAACCCAGTTTGAAGTGAGTGGTGGTGCGCGCGCGCGCTTGTGTTTGTGTGTGCGTGTGTGTGACACAACAGCGCCACTTTGGTCACCAGCGGTATTGCAGGCTACATACCGGTACCCACGCTCATACACGCATACCCACATAGTAACCTACACACACGCTCACCCTAAGGAGACGGTGTACCACCGCTCAAAAATAAGAAAGCTGTGCCACTGTGGCCCTGGCGCAGTCGGTAGTGCTGTCGCCTCACAGCTAAAAGGTCCTGGGTTCGATTCCCGCTGGGGGACGCTGTGGGCGTGTTCTCTTCTCCGCGTCATCAGCGCCCACACCCTAGGTTGGGTTGGCAAAAGGGTCTTTCTGTGTAGAGTTTGCATGTTCTCCCCGTGTCTCCTAGGGTAGATACCCTCACAAAAATATGACGTGATTCTGGTCTCTATAATGCAATAGCACCCAGCTGCAGACTCGCAGACCGTGTGAGCCTTGATATGTGAGTGGTGCTCACAAATCATGTAAGTCTCATCATGTAGACTCATCATGTAAGGATGTTATGATGAATCATAGTCTCATCATGTAAGCATGTTATGAATCATAGTCTTGTCATGTAAGGATCTTATGAATCATATCATTCATCATGTAAGGATGTTATGAATCACATCATCATCATGTAAGGATGTTATGAATCATAACTCATAACTCCTGACATTCTAATATCCAAACAGAGCTCAGAGAGCACATGAATACCATGAATATGTTAGTCTTCATCACAACTCATTCTAAGTCAATACTTGTGATTCAGAGTGTAATGTCCGGCTTAGGGGAAACCGGAGCACCAACATGATATGGTGTGGAAAACGACCTTCCCAGCTCCCAAGAACTGCCGTCCAGACAGTTTACTTTCAATCTTTCTAGCTTTTAAAGCTGGCACTGTCCTCTGGGCACCAATCCGGACTGGCTGCGACTGGAACTCCCCTCCTAAAATCATCCACTACACACTCCCATACATACTCTTCCAACGCACGCACACGCAGACCCACGCACCCACAGACACAGATGAGAGAAACCTATCCCAGAGCATAATTCATATTTCCCCACCTTCAATATCATAACACAGAGTTTCCTGTAATCTGCTAAGAGATTACTTAATGATAGGAGAAAGTGTAGTGTCAGCTAGATAATGACTGTAGTGTCAGGTAGTGGAGACGTTGTGGAGAACACTGACATTGATACATTGTTGTTCTACTTCCTACAGAGTGAAACATGGAGGAGAAGACTGGGTTAAACCTGAACTCCTTCACAGATGTGAGTATGTCTGTCTGTATCTACTGTATGTCACACATTGACATATTGTACACTGTTTTATAATCTGTTGGCTCCTCCCGTGTTTTATACTCCCTGAATGCTAAACTGAAACCCTTTTCCTGTGAATTCAGAAGGTATTTTAATAACAGTATTATACATAACGTGTTGCATACGCAGCGTGCTGCAAACAAACTACACACGTTTAGCAACATATTTTAATTCATGATTCACATTTTCATTTAGAATATATCATTGATGGCTAGAATCTGATTTACTATCTCTGCTACTGTTGGTGCATCAGTAATTCTAGACCGCATTCTTCTGACTATGTTTTGTTGTTTGGACATGCACTGTTACAGCTGTGGTCGTAATATGTGTGTTATATTTTCATATTGGATGTGTCTATTCAGGTATTGGTGTAACACTGTGTGTATGCAAATAGCCTGTGTCAGGTAGTGGTGTAACTGTGTGTGTGTGTGTGTGTGTGTGTGTGTGTGTGTGTGTGTGTGTGTGTGTGTGTGTGTGTGTGTGTGTGTGTGTGTGTGTGTGTGTGTGTGTGTGTGTGTGTGTGTGTGTGTGTGTGTGTGTGTGTGTGTGTGTGTGTGTGTGTGTGTATGCAAATAGCCTGTGTCAGGTATTGGTGTAACAGTGTGTGTGTGTGTGTGTGTGTGTGTGTGTGTGTGTGTGTGTGTGTGTGTGTGTGTGTGTGTGTGTGTGTGTGTGTGTGTGTGTGTGTGTGTGTGTGTGTGTGTGTGTGTGTGTGTGTGTGTGTGTGTGTGTGTGTGTGTGTGTGTGTGTGTGTGTGCAAATAGCCTGTGTCAGGTATTGGTGTAACACTGTCTCTATGCAAATAGCCTGTCAGGTATTGGTGTAACACTGTCTCTATGCTAATAGTCTGTGTCAGGTATTGGTGTAACACTGTGTCTCTATGCAAATAGCCTGTGTCAGGTATTGGTGTAACACTGTCTCTATGCTAATAGCCTGTGTCAGGTATTGGTGTAACACTGTCTCTATGCTAATAGTCTGTGTCAGGTATTGGTGTAACACTGTCTCTATGCAAATAGCCTGTGTCAGGTATTGGTGTAACACTGTCTCTATGCTAATAGTCTGTGTCAGGTATTGGTGTAACACTGTCTCTATGCTAATAGTCTGTGTCAGGTATTGGTGTAACACTGTCTCTATGCTAATAGCCTGTGTCAGGTATTGGTGTAACACTGTCTCTATGATAATAGCCTGTGTCAGGTATTGGTGTAACAGTGTCTCTATGCAAATAGCCTGTGTCAGGTATTGGTGTAACAGTGTCTCTATGCTAATAGCCTGTGTCAGGTATTGGTGTAACAGTGTCTCTATGCTAATAGCCTGTGTCAGGTATTGGTGTAACAGTGTCTCTATGCAAATAGCCTGTGTCAGGTATTGGTGTAACACTGTGTCTATGCAAATAGCCTGTGTCAGGTATTGGTGTAACACTGTCTCTATGCAAATAGCCTGTGTCAGGTATTGGTGTAACACTGTCTCTATGCAAATAGCCTGTGTCAGGTATTGGTGTAACACTGTCTCTATGCTAATAGCCTGTGTCAGGTATTGGTGTAACACTGTCTCTATGCTAATAGCCTGTGTCAGGTATTGGTGTAACACTGTCTCTATGATAATAGCCTGTGTCAGGTAGGTGTAACACTGTGTCTCTATGATAATAGCCTGTGTCAGGTATTGGTGTAACACTGTCTCTATGCTAATAGCCTGTGTCAGGTATTGGTGTAACACTGTGTCTCTATGATAATAGCCTGTGTCAGGTCTCTGCTGTGTATGTAAATGACTGTGAGTGAATCTGATAGCCATCAGTCAGCTGCACATACACATAACAAAGGTTTGCATCGTGAAGAGTGAACTTGTAGATCTGCTATAAAAAATAAACAAAAAAATCTAAGGCCTTGCATCGTTACGGGTTATGAGGTTGTAGGTGTTTATATTTAATAATTTGGCAATATTTAAGATAAAGCTGATCTACAAGCTCACAAGTCACATTGGGACGGGTTTTGAGCTTGTAGATCAGCTCTATTAAAACATCAAAAGAACCAATCTACAAACGCACAATATGATGCATCATGACGTGTAGTGAGCTTTTAGATACTGTTTTTAAATAGCCGATCTACAAGCTCACGACGCCTCCCATTATGATGCGCTGCAAGCTTGTAGATTGGCTATATTTCAAAATCAGCTGATCTAAAACCTCACAACATTTTTCAATGTGACATGTTGTGAGCTTGTAGATCGGCTATATTTCATACAGAAAAAATAGCAGATCGACAAGATCAAAATTTGCCAAGATGAACTGTGATCTTTTAATGGTGTAGATTTAAAAAAAAAATCACTGATCTATAAGCTCAAAACGCCTCGCATCGTTACGCATCATTATGAGGTTGTAGGTCAGCGATATTTCAAAGATACGATCTTCAAGCTCACGTCTCCTAATGTGTCAGGCTGTGAGCTTGTAGATCAGTTGTATTGCAAACATAAAAAAAGACGATCTACAAACTCATAAATTAAACACATCAATCATGATGTGGTGAGCTTTTATATGGACTATTATTTAAACAAAATGGCTGATCTACAAGCTCACAACTTGTCGCATTGTTACAGGTTGTGATAGCCTGGTTCCAGCCTATAAACCCCGCCCACTCTCAGAGTGGACTGTTTCTATGGTCTGGAGCTGAGTGAATGAATCGGCCGTTCCCAAACCAAAAATTGCGTCTCCTCCAATGAGCGTGGGGGGTGGGGGTGGGTCTAACGAAAATCCAATCCGTGCAGTAGTTGAAACGATTCAAACAAAGTTCACCCACACCAGGCAGGCAGGCAGGCACACACACACACACACACACACACACACACACACACACACACACACACACACACACACACACACACACACACACACACACGCTGATTTCACCAAGCTGTTAATGTTGATTACATGTTTCTGGTCGCAGTTCTGTGTGGAAGCAGTCACTGGCACAGACAGAGACACACACACACACACACACACACACACACACACACACACACACACACACACACACACACACACACACACACACACACAAATAAAAACAAACACACGCCGCAACCGTGCACACTCGCACAAAAGTCCCTCCCCCGTAAATCGTTCAGACGGGCATAGTGTCAGACTCAAGCGTCAGCTGAGTCTGAAATCAGGCTAAGGTTGCGAGCCAATCTGCAAGCTCACATCAAGTTGATTAACTTGTGAGCTTTTACATCGGCTATAGTACAGGCAAAAAATGCAGATCTACGAGCTCGCAACGCATTGTGATGTGTTGTTGGCACCGTGGCAATTTAATGACTTTTAAGACCTTTTTTAAAACTAAATTGGCCAAATTACCAAATATTACGCAAGAAAGCGGCAAATATCTGATCTACAAGCTCAACGCCTCACAGTGCGAGGTGTTGTGAGCTTGTAGTTTGTCTATTTTCTGTCAACTCCTGTAAATGTAATTCCACGTGCTTGCAGGGTGGGGGTCCTGTTCAAATATGGTTATTTTGGGGGTCCCCGGTTCAAATATGATTATTCTGGGGGGTCCCCATTTAGAATATGATTATTTCAGGGGGTCCCCAGTGTGTATTTTTCACATTGATGTCATTTCACATAAACTTCATGTAATCATATTTTCTCACAGAATGTCACTTCTCAACCTGGAGGCTTTAAGACATCTTACTGTGTTGTCATCAGACACAGACCTGGTTGTGAGCTTGTAGATCTTACTGTGTTGTCGTCACACAGACCTGGTTGTGAGCTTGTAGATCTTACTGTGTTGTCATCAGACACAGACCTGGTTGTGAGCTTGTAGATCTTACTGTGTTGTCATCAGACACAGACCTGGTTGTGAGCTTGTAGATCAGTTATTTTCACTATTTTAAATGTTTAGAGTTTCAACCCGACAGCGACGGTGCATTTTAATTATTTAGAGTGAAAACAAACAAACAGGTTGTGAGCTTGTTGATCTGCAATATAAAAAAAGATCGACTGATTGTGTGTGTGTGTGTGTGTGTGTGTGTGTGTGTGTGTGTGTGTGTGTGTGTGTGTGTGTGTGTGTGTGTGTGTGTGTGTGTGTGTGTGTGTGTGTGTGTGTGTGTGTGTGTGTGTGTGTGTGTGTGTGTGTGTGTGTGTGTGTGTGTGTGTGTGTTTGTGTGTGTGTGTGTGACAGCAACTTTTAATTTAGTTTTAGTCATACTGGTTTGAATAAAACTCCATTTAGTTTTAGTCATATTTTTTTTAGTCATCTGAAATATTTTTGTTTTGGTCTAGTTTTAGTAGACTAAATATCATATGATTTATTTGACTAAATATTCATTTGATTTAGTCGACTAAAATGTATTTTGATGGACCTTGATGATATCATAATGGATGATTTTACGCTTGGCTGCATGCTGAAAATAGCAGATCTACAAGCTCACAACGTACCACAGCGTGACGCGTTGTGAGCTTGTAGATCTGCCATTTTCAGCAACATTTATTTTATTTCTACTGCATCTCTTCTCCACTAGTCCCTCCCTAACATTTTAGTCTAGTTTTTATTTGTTGACTAAATTGTCAATATATTTATAAAAAAATAAATAGTTTTAATTTTAGTCTGTTTTATTTTATTTTAGTTTAGATTTTATTTAGTTTTCGTCAGTGAAAAAAAAAGTGAGTCGACGAACATTTAGTCATAGTTTGTTATTAATCCACGCAATCCCATACAGGATGGCGTTACGCTATCCATTTCAATAGGTTTTAGAAGTCTAAATAACAATAGACATCTTTAAGTGTATATTTGCAACGACTCGCTCTGAAATCTAACTACATCCATCTCTCAGTCCCTCCTAATTTCAACATCAGAAACCTCTGCCTATGACCCAATGCAGTGGTCCTCCTCTGTAACCTGAGATTAACTGTAGCTCTCTGCTGGATCTGACTGTTGGTTGTATTATCAGAGTAGTTATTTTGAATCTAGGATAATAACCAAGGAGGTGTTTTTGAATATTAACTACACCTTCGAATCAATATCCCAACAAGTTAGGCCACACTTTATATATTATAGGTTCAACACACCCTATTTAAGCAGATCTCTGTGGTTATACATGTCATAATGATGCTTATAAAAATCAGATTTTGATATAAATATATTTTATTTTAAACAATATGTTTATTTATTTATTTTTTTGCATACAAAACAACACATACAATACAATAAAAGCAAAGTTCAGACAAAACAAACAAACACAAAAAAAAAAAAACACAACACAAAAACCCAAAGAATATAAAATAATCATGACACAAAGAGCACATCCGATTCATAAGCCACAAGGCCAGACAAATGACTGTAGAGAGAAAAATAAAATAAAAAACAGCTACCCCACTCCTGGTTCCTCCATCAGATAGGAAAGGTCGTTTCCCTTAACATACTGAATAAAATTTCCCCATATTTTCTCAAATAGCTCTTGTTTGTTTTTGAGAGTGTATGTACAGGTAATTCTTTCTAAAGGAAGGCATAAAGATAGTTCCCTAAACCACTGAGCGATGCTAGGTTTCCCTGTCTTTTTCCATGAAAGGGCGATGACCCTTTTAGCTTGTAGGAACCCAAGGTCCAGAAATTTTATCTCATAGTTTTTTATCTTATGGCCGATCGGGTAAAGGCCTAATAAGAAGAGTTTGGGATCAAGCTCAATGTTAATAAGTAATATCCGTTGTAACTCCTTCCTAACCTCCTCTCAAAACTCCTTTATTCTTGGGCATGCCCACAAACAATGGAACAGAGTGCCTTTATCATTGTTACATCTGTTGCAAGTGTCTGGGATATTAGAATTAAATTTGTTTATTTTTTCTGGGGTGATGTACACCCTCATCAGCCAATTATATTGCAGCAATTTTGCAGGTAAATTTATTAAAGAAATAAAAGCTTTTACAGAAATAGAAAAAGGCAAAAGCATTCAAAGTACATTTCAATGTTCCCAATTTAGTCTAAATCATCGTTTCCATTTTATAATGATAATAATCATCATAGTAAGAAAGCAGAATACATTCTTATTACCCTTTAAAAGGTTAGAGATGCACCAACCGGTTGATCATTTCCATTCCATACTTTCTTTTACAGAATTAAAATTGTTAATCCTGGGGGCTCTCTCTCTGTCAGATTGGTGCAAGAGGTCTTTTGGCGAGCGACCTCTCGCTGGGGTAGAGAGCCCAACGTTCCTTCTGAAGGGGACAGTATACTGTATATACACCTCTGCCAGACTTTGTCTGGATTCACTTCCCCATAAGTGTCCCCAAGTTACTTCTGCATTTGTTGTTTTCCATTTCAACCAAATTTCCCCCATTTGTGTCTCTACATAACAGGATGCAAGTGTGTGGTAATCCGTCTGTACATTTCTCTTCACATTTAGCCTCATTTAGCCTTCAACAACCCACAAATAATATTTTGCTTCCAGCATTTAAGCAGTACAAAGATGCTTATCTTCGGCTTGATCTAAAATTAAGGGAAAACAGGGTTGAAACTAAAAGTTGATCTAAAAGCCCAGTCTTTTAGACAAGTTTTAGTCAACAAAATCAACACTAGAAGAAAGGTTACTAATACGAGTCTGTGAGTGTGTGTGTGTGTGTGTGTGTGTGTGTGTGTGTGTGTGTGTGTGTGCGTGTGTGTGTGTGTGTGTGCGTGTGCGTGCGCACGTACGTGCATGTGTGAAAAATAGCAGATTAACAAGGTCGCGGTGCCGTGCTGCAAGCTTGTAGATCTGCTATTTTTGAAAAATCGTGAACATTTGTGAAGGTCTTTGAATATTTTTGACCCGATTCCATTCCAAACCGTTCTTCTAGATTAGTGGTCCTCGAACCTTTTCATGTCACGGACCCCCAAAATTACATGGAATTGGTCGCGGACCCCCATCTCAAAATGTGTTGTTCCAGGGACCCCCGGAAGCAAAGTTGGCTTTGAAAAATACACCATTCAAAGGTTTGCACAAATGTTCATGCTTTAAAAAAAAATAGCAGATCTACAAGCTCACAGTCACTGCACGTTATTTGGCGGCGACCTCCACCCGTCCGGGGACCCCACAGGGGTCCTTGGGGGCTTACCAGGTGGTCCCCAGTAAACTAGTTCACACAACATTTTATGTATTAATGCATATTGCTCTCTGTTGGCTATTCAAAAATACAGATCTACAAGCTCATAGGGTAACATTTGGTGCCAGAGTAGTTGGCGGGGATCCCCCCCTGGTCCGTGGACCCCCAGGGGTCACGGATTGTGCACCAGGGGGTCCCTAGTAAACTACTTTGTGCCACATTTTATACTTTGAGCATTTTGTTCTCTATTGGCTATTCTGAAATTAGCAGATCTACAAGCTCATAGCACGTTATTTGATCACTGGGTGCCAGAGTAGTGGACGGCGACCTCCACCCATCCTGGGACCCCACAGGGGTCCTTGGGGGCTTACCAGGGGGTCCCCAGTAAACTAGTTCATGCCACATGTTATGTACTTTAACCATATCGCTCTCTATTGGCTATTAAAAAATACAGATCTAAAAGCTCATAGGGTAACATTTGATCCCCCCTGGTCCACGGACCCCACAGGGTCACAGACTGTGCACCAGGGGGTCCCCAGTAAACTAGTTTGTGCCACATTTTATACTTTAAGCATTTTCTCTGTTGGCTATTCAAAAATACAGATCTACAAGCCCATAGGGCATCATTAATTGGTCATTAATGATTGGTCATCATCATTTGGTCATTTGGTGCCAGATTAGTTGGCGGGGATCCCCCCCTGGTCCGCGGACCCCTAGGGGTAACGGATTGTGCACCAGAGGGTCCCCAGTAAACTACTTTGTGCCACATTTTATACTTTGAGCATTTTGTTCTATATTGGCTATTCTAAAAATAGCAGATCTACAAGCTCATAGGTTGTCATTGGTCGTTTGGTGCCAGACTAGTGAGCGGCGACTTTCACCTGTCCGGGGACCCCACAGGGGTCCTTGGGGGCTTACCAGGGGGTCCCCAGTAAACTAGTTCACGCCACATTTTATGCACTTTATCCATATTGCTCTGTATTGGCTATTTAAAAATAGCAGATCTACAAGCACATAATTTGGACACTGGGTGTCACACTAGGGTGCGAGGACCCCCATCCGTCCGCTTCACCCACAGGGGTCAAAATAGCAGACGTACAACCTCAGGGCGTGCTGCGAGTTTGTAGATCTGCTCTTTTTGGAAAATCCTGAAAAGGTGTGAATATTTTCACCCCATTCTATAAATATCTTCCAAATCAGTGCTTCTCAAACTTTTTCATGTCAAGGACCCCCAAAATGACACACGTTTGGCCGCGGACCCCCATCTCAAAATATCTTGTTCCAGTCACAAATGTTCGCTTTTAAAAAGAATTATTCAAAGGAAAAAAATACATACAAAATAAGAAATAGCAGACCTACAAGCTCGCAGCGCGGCACTCGGTGCCGCGCTGTGAGCTTGTAGATCTGCTATTTTTCAATAGTTAAAGCATAAAATAATTAATAAAGTGGTTCCATGTCTTATTTCAAGTGTGTGTGTGTGTGTGTGTGTGTGTGTGTGTGTGTGTGTGTGTGTGTGTGTGTGTGTGTGTGTGTGTGTGTGTGTGTGTGTGTGTGTGTGTGTGTGTGTGTGTGTGTGTGTGTGTGTGTGTGTGTGTGTGTGTGTGTGTGTGTGCGTGCGTGCGTGCGTGCGTGCGTGCGTGTGTTGTGTTGTGTTGTGTGTCCGTCAGTGAATCATGTATTTAATGTTTACTGTGTTGTTTTCTCATCAGATTTCCAGCGTCTCACTCTGGACACAAACACAGCACAAAGACTCCTCTCTCTGTCTGAGAACAACAGGAAGGTGACACGTGAGGGACAGGTTCAATCATATCCTGAACATCCTGACAGGTTTGATAACTATGGTCAGGTTCTGTGTACAGAGGGTCTGACTGGACGCTGTTACTGGGAGGTAGAGTGCAGTGGAGATGTTAGGATAGCAGTGACTTATAGAGGAATCAGCAGGAAAGGAGGTGGTGATGACTGTAGGCTTGGAGACAATAACATGTCCTGGAGTCTGCACTGTTATGGTCACAGTGGTAACAGTTACAGTGTCAGACACAATAGTAAGCAGACTGTCCTCCCTGTCAGGGCCTCTAGGGGGGGCTCCAACAGAGTAGCAGTGTTTGTGGACTGTCCTGCTGGGACTCTGTCCTTCTACACAGTGTCATCTGACTCACTAGCACACCTGTACACCGTCCAAACCACATTCACTGAACCTCTCTATGCTGGGTTCTGGTTATACCACCCCCCCTCCTCAGTGTGTCTGTGTGAGCAGAGATAGAGTCTCTATGTGAGGGTGACATCAGATCGCCATGGTTACTCAACATGTTTGAGTGAGTGCAGGTTGTCATGGTTACCACGTCATGGACTCCATATTTGGGCATGAGTGACTCGTGGTGACATCACTGTGACATCATCATGATGATGTAATCAGCAGCACAGTGACATCACACATTACAGCTCCTGTAGTTTCAGTGTTTCTCTGACGTTGTCATGACAACACCCCATGTGTTTGACCTTTGACCCCGGACCCCCATGAGACAAGATTTGTGTCCAAAATGTTACAAATTATATAAAAGAAACCCAAACATTTTCCCTAAAATAGCAGATCTATACAAGCTCGCAGCGTGGCACTGAGTGCCGCGCTGCGAGCTTGTAGATCTGTTATTTTTTTTAAATCGTGAACATTTGTGCAGGTCTTTGAATGTTTTTTTTTACCAGATTCTATTCCAAACCGTTCTTTTAAATCAGTGGCCTAAAAACTTTATCATGTCAAGGACCCCCAAAATTACATGTAATTGGTCGCGGACCCCCATCTCAAAATGTGTTGTTCCAGGGACCCCCAGAAGCAAAGTTTGCTTTTAAAAATATACATTCAAAGGTTTGCACAAATGTTCATGGTTTAAAAAAAATCTACAAAGAGCTACAAACTCATAGCACGTATTTTGGTCGTTTCGTGCCAGAGTGGTGTTCGGTGACCTCCATGCGTCTGGGGACCCCACAAGGGTTGTGGACTGCGTACCAGGGGGTCCCCAGGAAAAGTAGTTAACATAGCATCACAATCATTTGAAACACTTTATTCATTTGTATTTTGGCTATTCAAAAACAGCAGATCTACAAGCAAAAAAAAAGTTAAACTTTCTTTTAAATATACAAATGTTGTTTAGGGGTCCCTGGTACAAATATGTTCAGATGGGGGTCCCTGGTACAAATATGTTCAAATGGTGGTCCCTGGTCAAATCCATATTAATGTCAAACTCTATGGTATAAAATGAGTCATCACCACAGGGAGCTTTAGATCTTAGATTAGATCAGATAGAAGAGCACAAACCTCCACTCCACACATTTATAAATATGTATCATAAATACTGTCCATCAATGATGATGATGTAAATATCAGTGTTATACTTGTGTCTCTTATGTAGATACAAACTCATATTTTATGTATATTTTATTTTTGATATTTGTATACAATAGACAGAAATAAACTGTATATTTGATCATGTAATTGTCACAGTATCAATAATGTTTCTTGTATATAAACCTTTATACTGCATGAACCACTTGAACCCCATATACTTTATTGACTGGGGTTCCCCAGGGTTCTGTAATTGGTCCCCTGCTTTTCCCCCACCTCTACACCAGATCTCTTGTGGGTGAAAATAGCAGATCTACAAGCCATTAGGGCTGTAATCTAGCCCTGTTTTAGGGATTCGAACTTCGGGGGGATTTTCCGAACGGACCATCGAACCTTAGATGGTTCGTTCAATTGAATAAAAACCGAACGTTCGAACGTTCGAACCATCGAACGTACTGTACCTTTAACCAGCTAAAACAGTGTAGGAAATGTTTTAAATGCGCTTTTATCCATTGAAAACGCGTGGATGCGTGGCCGCATTAACACCTAGGCTAACACTTGGAAAATCCAACCCAATCGGAGAAAATGTTGCGCAGTTTGTTGACGAACAGGCTCAATGTATAGCGGAGTTGCACGGATGATGATTAGACTTGGTGACTGCGTCGGAGCGCGCCGCGTTCGGGCTAAACTGGTCTCGATGTAACAACCCCAGAAATCGCATTATAGATCCTTTAGGGGGTTGCAATGAAATCCATCTTTGCTCATGCTTAGGAGAAAGGCTGTTTAATCTTTGGGTGCGTGGATGGCTGGGTGTTCGCTGTTCAGAGCACACACACGTCTGTCTCTGCCCAGCTCAGCTGCTCTCACTCTACTCAGTCTACTGTCAACAAGCGTGTGTCAGCGAGGCGCTGTAATGGTTCGCGGCCCCAAACAGGAGCGGAATTGGAGCGGAGGACGGTCCTTGATCGCTCCAAGCTGTTCTGGTGCATTTTATAACTACTATAACGGTCACTAACTGTTAGTGTTTACCGGTAGGCCTAAATTATTTCGTATTTGGCTATCTCTACTACTGTGATATTCTGAATAGGCCTATCACATTCTGATAATTATTTTTCGTGTAAAAAAAAAGAAGAAAAAAGAAAGAAAAAAACCTGAACCCATTAATTTCGAACTTCGATTGCCAACGTAACGAACGAACGTTCGAATCCCCGAAGGTTCGCTTGCAGCCCTACAAGCCATATAATAGCTAAGATCTACGTCACAAAGTGACACATTGTGAGCAGTGTTCATTTTGAGAGCAAATTATTGTGTCATATTTTAATCATACTGTTTTTCTTATTATTTGTTTTTGTCTAGTTTAAGTTGACTAAATGTCATTGCATTTTAGTTGACTAAATGTCATTGCATTTTAGTTGACTAAATGTCATAGCATTTTAGTTGACTAAATGTCATTGCATTTTAGTTGACTAAATGTCATAGCATTTTAGTTGACTAAATGTCATAGCATTTTAGTTGACTAAATGTCATAGCATTTTAGTTGACTAAATGTCATAGCATTTTAGTTGACCAGATCAACCGTTTATTTAGTCGACTAAAATGAAAATGTAAATTCTTGGAGGGCTGTGATGGCATCTTAATGCCTGATTTATACTTACTGTAGCTCTGTGCCAAAAAAATGTTGATCTACAAGCTCACAGCATGTCTGTGACACGTTGTGAACTTGTAGATCAGCTATTTTCAGAGAGAGCTACACCCGAGTGCAACCAAACATAAAATGACTTGTCTTTTAGTTCTACTTGATCTCTTCTCCACTTGTCCCTCCCTGACATTTTAGTCTAGTTTTTATTTGTTAAGGTCATTGTTAATATATTTTGTCAGAATTTTGTTAATCACTCTGTATTCAAACATCTACTGAATGTGTTGTTAATGAACTCAAATCAATCATTGTTTATTCATTGATTCATTATCAGATCATTATTTCCTCACTCATTCCATTATTGTGCTTTCATTGAATATTAATGTGATGCTGTTCTCATTGTTCACATGTTATTTTGTGATCATGTGTAGAAGTAATAATTGTTTAATAAATTGATCGTTGACAGTCTGTCGTTGTTCCTGCGTATTGATATGCATAGTGTTGTCATGACAACATGGCCACAGCTCATTGGTCATGTATAATAACTAGGTTGGATCTCATTGGTCATGTATAATAACTAGGTTGGATCTCATTGGTCATGTATAATAACTAGGTTGGATTTCATTGGTCATGTATAATAACTAGGTTGGATCAAAGGTTATTTTATTTTTACATTTCATGAAAAGACAACACTGCTGATGACCTGCATTACACCTGCACTATCCTACTAGGGAGGAAGTGGACTCATATTGAATGAAGCAGCACACAGAGGAAAACTCAGTGGCGCCGCCCTGTAGGCGGGCCAAGAATGAGGTGAAAAAACATCTGAAAGCCCAAATGAGACACAACTTTATTTTATATCCATCTACCATCTGTACTGACACCTATGAGTAGCTATTCATGTACCTTTATGTACATGGTACCTATCTACCATCTGACACCTATGAGTAGCTATTCATGTACCTTTATGTACATGGTACCTATCTATACCATCTGACACCTATGTGTAGCTATTCATGTACCTTTATGTACATGGTACCTATCTACCATCTGACACCTATGAGTAGCTATTCATGTACCTTTATGTACATGGTACCTATCTATACCTTCTGACACCTATGAGTAGCTATTCATGTACCTTTATGTACATGGCACCCATCTACCATCTGACACCTATGAGTAGCTATTCATGTACCTTTATGTACATGGTACCAATCTACCATCTGACACCTATGAGTAGCTATTCATGTACCTTTATGTACATGGTACCAATCTACCATCTGACACCTATGAGTAGCTATTCATGTACCTTTATGTACATGGTACTGCAGTAGATTAGAGTTTATCATGATTGATTATGTATGACGTTATAGAGTAGATCATGTATTCATTGATTATATTAATATCTAGGTCTGTACAGTATGATGATACTAATACTTGATAGTTAGGAGTCGAGAGGTCTTCAGAAGGCCTCAGTAACTATTGTTTTGATAAAGCCTATCTTGTTATGGTACAGCTTGTTCCAGAGGCCTTGAAGCCACAGTATAACTCTAGTGTTTGACCATTCTTCTGGGCAGAACTCTTTTACCACTGTCCAGAGTGATAATTGTACTTCTGTCCATGATATCATGTTATATATAAACTTGACCACACACCACCTAATATAATTGTCTTGTCTCCTCATTTTCTCATGATTATTGATTGATCTGAATTCCACCACAGTACCTATCTACCATCTGACACCTATGAGTAGCTATTCATGTACCTTTATGTACATGGTACCTATCTACCATCTACACCTATGTGTAGCTATTCATGTACCTTTATGTACATGGTACCTATCTACCATCTACACCTATGAGTAGCTATTCATGTACCTTTATATACATGGTACCTATCCACCATCTACACCTATGAGTAGCTATTCATGTACCTTTATATACATGGTACCTATCTACCATCTACACCTATGAGTAGCTATTCATGTACCTTTATGTACATGGTACCTATCTACCAGCTGACACCTATGTGTAGCTATTCATGTACCTATAGAGCATCGCAGCAGAAGTGGTTTACTGGTGTCACTTAAAATCTCCCATTCATTTTCCCCATAGACTTTTACAAAAATATTTATAACAATTATGTTAAGCCTAGAACCAAGCCATCCAGGATGGCAGTGAATCATGACCATACGAACTTTGATCCTATGTGAAAACATGTTTTAATATTACATTATTTGATATACTACATTTAATAAATAGCCTTTGTTTAGCGATTTTCAAAACATTCTTTTCATAGAAACAAAGGTGTCATGTTCATGATTCACTGCCATCCTGGATGGCTTGGTTCGAGGCTTAACATAATTGTTATAAAATCTTTTGTAAAAGTCTATGGGGAAAATGAATGACGATTTTTATGTGGCACCAGTAAACCACTTCCGCTGCGATGCTCTATATGTACATGGTACGTAACGAATACCAGTAGAGTCGCCGAAATGAAGGTCGCCCGGAATGGTCGCCGACAAGTGTCGCCGACGTGTTTGGAATAGTCGCCTGGCGTTATAGAAAACTCATCCAGGCAGTGAGAAATCTCATCGAGAATGGTCGCCGACGTGTTTGGAATAGTCGCCTATATTTATAAACCATTATAGACAACAAAGGTATAAAGGGAGTGAGTGAGTGAGTGAGTGAGTGAGTGGGGTATATATTTATAAACCATTATAGCCTACTTAGCATTTAAAACTCTGATGCCCAAAATAGACAACAAAGGGAGCGAGTGTAGGCTACCCTACCCATATGTCACCCATTCACACGTTACAGTAGTATACTACTACATGTTTTGTACCGGTGCTATTTAGAGAAACTATAGGGTCTAAGCTTTATAACTGTACAAGCTGGCTGCTGGCAACTTTGTCTCTGACCAACGACTACAACGTATTGGATGCACAGATCGCTTCGTTGGGATTAAAACCGCTCGTAGTCCTACCATAGTGGTGCGGTGGTACGTGGCTTTGGAAATAAACGTCATGAAACTTTACCTTTTTCTATGCAAACTTCTAATAAAGTCTTCAATCAATCCATTTCATCCTCCATGACACAAACTACTTTAACCGAGCCTATGCTCGCGCCTCCGACCAAGACGACACGAGGAAAACAGTGTGCATGCACTAGTCCGTGCAGCTGTCAGTGTGTGCCAGGGACGTGCAGAGAATGTTAGAGAGGCAGGGGCTGACACTTCTAAAAGAGGTCAATTCTTTCAACATACTTGCATTCAAGTTCAGGAGCTGCATTCAGGTATATGGCACGGAAAAGGGCGTTTGCATTTCTTTCACCATAGTAAAAAAAACGCATTCATGGTCTAGACTGGAGAGCAGTAATGGCGAGTGCCAATGTGCGGCCGGAGGGCACTTTTTACCAGTGGATAAAAGGGCAGGGGCTCAAGCCCCTTTGATGTCTAATGTGTGCACGTGCCACTATGTGCTGAGTCGCGGCTCGCAACATGATGCTGTCAGACAGTAAAATAAAACTTTGTGGATATAGTTTGATATAATTAGGCCTACATTTCTGTTGATGTTTCAACCAAGGGACGAGTTTATTTTATTTGTGATTCCCCCAAAACACTCATGATAGCTGATACAACAGAAGTAAATGACATTTCACAGAAGATCTTTTTAATTAAAATGGTCGGATATTTTCACTACTTCATAATTATATTTTTTTATTTATGGAATTTCTTGTGATGTGTTTGCTTGACTGAAAATAATAATAGGCCTACATAATCAAGCGGTCGATCGGTGAACTGATGCACAGAGGAGGCATATAGCCTACACACTGGACCCATTGTACTATAGGCCTAGCTATAGCCTAGCTTTTGTCTTGAAATAAAAGATAATTTGACAGACAACAGCCTGCATACTGACCATAATGGAATGTTATTGCAGTCGGGGTTAGGCTATATTTCTTGCAAAAGATTTTAAGACAACGGGTGTGTCCGCATAACCTTATATAACGAAGTTGCTTTCATACTAGCTTTTTATTAGTGAACTAAAACAATATTTGACAGATATGACTAGCTTATACATTTTAGTTATGAATTGGAATGTTATATTATAGCAATTGATGCAACAATGATGTGTGGAACACTAATGGAGAGACATGGCACGCATTACGCGTCGTGCGTAATGCCATCCAGCCCATTTAATTGCGTTTTGCCATTGCCATATGGACAGAGAGATTTCTCACACGGGGCCATGTAGAAGTAATCAAAGCCATCAGCTGTAGCCTGTAAATGATCAGTCAATCAATTAAAAGGGTACCCACGTCCGTTTAGTTTGGCAGGTCCTGTGCAGGGCTGCAGGCTGAGTTTCAATTGTTTTTTACCGTCATATCAGACAGCGATTTATCTCCGACACAAATTGCCTATTATAGGCCTATTGTAATAGCCTACAATAATTGGCTGGGATGTAGGCCTAATATTACAATTAGTGTGATGATGTGAACTCTAAACGTTCCCCTAATCCCTAACTCTTGACGCAAAGCTATAAGATTCATGTGATATCCTACTCTATAATGTCAGGTCTAAGTTGTGGCATTTAGTACATTATTTCTATTTGATACCAGTGACATGCAGTGACATGCATTCTGAGACTCTCTCAGAATGCATTGATTTAATCAAATCTTAGAAAAAAGAAAGAAAAAAATTCTGCGCCTATTCTCATTTAATACTATTTCATACTGGCCTGGGATTGTTTTCATAGTGGCATCGTTTGTGTCATGGAGGATGAAATGGATTGATTGAAGACTTTATAGTTTGCATAGAAAAAGGTAAAGTGTCATGACGTTTATTTCCAAAGCCACGTCGTTGCGAGCCGCGACTCAGCACATAGTGGCATCGTTTGTGTCATGGAGGATGAAATGGATTGATTGAAGACTTTATAGTTTGCATAGAAAAAGGTAAAGTGTCATGACGTTTATTTCCAAAGCCACGTCGTTGCGAGCCGCGACTCAGCACATAGTGGCATCGTTTGTGTCATGGAGGATGAAATGGATTGATTGAAGACTTTATAGTTTGCATAGAAAAAGGTAAAGTGTCATGACGTTTATTTCCAAAGCCACGTCCTACCACCGCACCACTGTGGTAGGACTACGAGCGGTTTTAATCCCAACGAAGCGATCTGTGCAGTCAGACGTGCTGCTATTAAATCTGCAGATCCAATACGTTTGTTTCTCTCGCAAATGACAATCTGGCAACACCACTGGCTGGCTGCTGCTGCGTCTCTGATTTCCTCTATCCCAACATAACCGCAATTTAGCTCATGTGTTTAAAGCAACAGTTGAGGGGCCAGGATGTTTAACAGAAGACAGGTACAGCTACAGTTATAAGCTTATGTAACGTGTGAATGGGTGACATATGAACACTCACTTGAATACTGGGCATCAGAGTTTTAAATGCTAAGTAGGCTACACTCACTTGAATACCCCTCACTCACTCACTCACTCACTCACTCACTCACTCCCTTCCTTTATACCTTGTTGTCTATAATGGTATAAATATAGGCGACTAAGTAGGCTACACTCACTTGAATACCCCTCACTCACTCACTCACTCACTCACTCACTCCCTTTATACCTTGTTGTCTATAATGGTATAAAAATAGGCGACTATTCCAAAAACGTCGGCGACACTGTCGGCGACATGTAAAAGCTGTCGGCGACAATTCCAAATCAGGCAGGCGAGAATTCCACCGAAATTGGTGAGCCTTCCTCGGCGACTCTTCCACGTTTTCCGGCGACCTTCATTTCGGCGAGATTACCTGTTACCTACGTAACATACCTATAGTAGGCTACTGCAGGGGTCTTCAACGTTTCAGGCCAAGGACCCCTTATCTGGGACAGAGAGAAAGCAGGGACCCCCACTACGTATTGTATAAAACTGTGTTGCAGATTAAACATGTTCATAGATTTCGGAGACAGCTTAGACTTGTTTGACAGCAATATCATCAGTGTAGG
This sequence comes from Nannobrachium achirus, assembly GCF_963921795.1. Classification (NCBI taxonomy): domain Eukaryota; kingdom Metazoa; phylum Chordata; class Actinopteri; order Myctophiformes; family Myctophidae; genus Nannobrachium; species Nannobrachium achirus. The sequence goes on along the minus strand of NC_137819.1, from coordinate 10,375,356 downwards.
TTGTTGGTTTAATGTGTATTTTTAGACATTGAATCGACTTGAACGACTTGAACCGTCAATACTTAATCTGCTTTTCTTTTCACTCTACACCAAACTTCTTTGCGAAGAATAGCCGATCTACAAGCTCACAACGCCTCGCAGCGTTGTGAGCTTGTAGATCGGCTATTCTTGGCTAATGTTCCACACAGAATAGGGATACTAGGGTTCAAGTGGTTAGTGTAGAGTAGACAAAATAAAGTTCTTGTCACACAAAGATTTGGAGGACCCCCTGTAGTAACTATGAGGACCCCCTAGGGGTCCCGGACCCCCTGTTGAAGACCCCTGGGCTACTGTATCTACAGTAGCCTGGGTCATAGCAGGTCACAGGTCACTCGATACAAAGCTTACTACCAACTGTAAAGTGGTCAAACTCTTAACTTATCCACTGATGGATACAGAAGCACACATAGATAAGAGTTGTCTAAGTGGTGACTTATATTCAGAAATCCTTACTCTGTGCTGTTTAGAATAGATGCCTCATTAAAATGATACGCTGTGCACAATGATCAGAAAACATGTTTTTCTGCTCAGAATCATTCAAAGATATTATGTTTATTCATAAACTAAAGCCAGCTCTCATTCCACGTCAGTGCATTCTATGGAACCAGACCAATGTCATAATGGTAAGATATTTTATATTCATGTCATATCCCATCATCATCCTTACTTACCATGTAGAAGTTAACCACGCCCCCTGTACTGTATCCCACTGCTACACTGCAGTTCTCCTCTCACAGACCCACAGCCCAATTCCCCCAACATTTCACCCACAGCTCTGTCATTACTGTCACTTTAGCGTCATCGATATCTCATTGATCCATATTCATTCTTTTTGGTTGTTTGTCCCCATTGCTGCCTCAGCTGTGAACGCTGCTACGTCACAAATCCTTCTTCCTGAGACGTCACTAACTTGTCCTTTTTACACGTCTCCTTCTTCCCAGTCGCTCTGGATTAAGAGCGTCTGTCAAATTGTAAGGTATAAAATAAACTTGACATTTAAGTTATTCTTATTCTTATTATTTATTGAGTTATTCAGTATTTTATATTTTCACATACATTTTTTTGTATTTATTTCTTGTCTGGTATGGAGTTAGTATGATTTAGGAGTGGGATGATAAGTGATATTATCGTTTATCGTGATAAAAATCACTCATGATAATCGTATCGTGAAGATCTAGTTTGCATATCCGGTACCACTTAAACCCTCTATAATTGGTAAAAGGTACGAGTACTTATAATATACGTACTTGATACAGTCTTTTTTTTCAATCAATTGTCTTATGCGGCGCGTTGTGAGCTTGTAGATCTGCTATTTTTGGCAAATGTTCTGCCCCAGGATAATGGATTTTGATTATCGCGATAATAACGTAAATCATGATTTATTTTGTCACAATAATCGTGATATGAAATGTTCATATCGTCCCATCCCTAGTATGATTACAGGCATAGCATTTCAGTCATTAATAATTTATGTGCCCTGATGAAGACCATGTGGTCAAAACATGTCAGATTTTAACTATTTTGCAATGCAATAAAGTTTTTACACCCGTCCTCCTCTGCTGCCTCCTTTGAGCTCCTAGTTTGCCTTTGTTATCATTTCAGTCAATTTGTGTTGCAGCTTCAGTGCTTTTATTTTGAAGGTGTTGGGCATACAGGTTGTAACGCTCTTTTAGATCAGTGGTTCTCAACATACAGACCCCCCCCCCCCCCCCCCACACACACACACACACACACACACACACCACCACCATGATGAGCACTAAGAGTTGAGACATTACATTTTGTGTAACAAATATTGTGAAAATAGCAGATCTACTGCGAGGCGTTGTGAGCATGTAGATCGGCTATTTTCACAATTTCTGCCTCTAATATTTGACAATTTGGCCAAAGTTTAATTTGTCATTTTAGAGGTATTAAAAAAGGGGAGCGTGTTCATATTGTGACATAGCATCTGTTGGACGGTTCATTCTTTCGACACAAGTGAAGGTTAACCTGGTGAAATGCTAACCTGCCGCAGGTGAGTAGCTACCCTGCTGACGTGGGTGAATGTTAACCTCTATGCCTAAACCTAAACCTAACCCAAACCCTAACCTCAGTAACCGTGACACGAGTGAGTAGCTAACCTGCTGATGTTCATAGTCGAAAGAGTGACTTGTTGAAAGAGCGAGATTTCCCCTTAAATGCCCATATATGGAGATCCCTGATGTCATCAATATTAAGCCCATATCTGTGAATATCTATGGGTACCAGGGGTCTCCATATATGGGTAACTGGTCCGATATACATCACTGGCCAGATGGCCAAGACATGGTGCTTTTCACCCTTAGGCGTCTTACGGTTACAAGTAGTTGTTTTTACTTTGAGGATATACTTGAGGAATTTAAGATGTAATTCTACTGTATATGTTTTCAAACCTACAGACTTTATACCAGAGAGCATCCCTCCAGAGCAGACTGTATCAAATGCCTCGATGTAATCTATAAAGGAACACAATAATCTCCTCAGCAGAACAATTCAACAATATGTTTCAGGACAACAATATGGTGGTCACTATAGTAGAATAATCCTTCTAAATCTGCACTGTCAACTGGCTGCTGTTATACAGATGCCTAGGCCTACTTTTCAAACAGACTGGTTAATTGGTCTTATTTTGTTTTAACTTTAAGGAGTGCATTTCTACTTGTGTGACACTCAACACAGGATTTAAGAATCCCAGGGCTAAATTATTAGTGCCACAACCAATAATAATTATAATAATGTTGGTATAAGAGCAGCAAAAACACTGTCATATCTGGACTGTCGCTGGAGTAGCGGGAACGCCGCCGCCGCCGCCGCCTCCTGCAATGTTGTGGCCCTCGGCTTGGTACCCTAGACATAATTCTGCCCTTGGGGAAAACTAATTGGGGAAACCTGCTCTACAGTAGGTGTATATAGAGGTGCAAAAAGCTTTCTCAACCACTGTCTTTCTCTTGCAAACAGCACATTATGTGGACCATCACATGGCAGAGTTGATTCAAAAGGTTCCCACGGCTATAGTGGACAGTATATGTTCCATGTATAATAAGGTCCATGATGAGATCTATGCAGAGATTCATGTGGAGAAGAAAAGCATGGAACAAATGAGGATACTGTATTCAAACGTGCTACGACCAGGTGGACCAGCCATCAAAGCAGCATTTTACCATGCACTTAAACAACACCAACCCCACCTGTTGGAGACACCTGGTAAGTTCAGATGTACAGTAGGCCTACTTCTCATTTATATATTTTTCCCATCCTAATTGTTCTAGAGGCTCACATCTAGGGGTGGGCAACTTTGATGATGGAGAGGCCACTACATTTTCACACTCACTCCTCCAGAGGGCCACATTGCATATACAGTTAAACATAGCGAAAATAGCCAATCTACAAGCTCAAAACGCGTCACAGTGCGACGCATTTTGAGCTTGTAGGTCTGCTATTTTTAATTGGAATCTTGAATAGTTTTGAGCTATTTTAATAATATAAATAAAATATTTTTTTTCCGAACTTTTTTTTCGATATCGATATTTTTCTATATTAATAAATTGTATGAATATCGAATTTGATAATCGCCCGTTTTGATAATCAGTCTATCCCTAGTTTAATTCATCAGCATAATACCACAAAGTCATACAACATTATACTGCATCATCACATTTAAAGAAATGTACATCATGAAACACATGTTCATTAACAGCCAGTGGAAGTGGAGCTGCTGCAGGTCCTTCATCATCTACTGATGATGTTAGTGAGAACCAGAGACAAGGTGAGTTCATAAGATGATGTTTAAAACGGTGTAAACATAGCCTCTCACAGAGTTTAAAGCTATAGGGACTGTCGGTTATGACATCACCGCAAGATTCGGGGCTTAACTCCGCCCACTTTGGCGGCCATTGCCATTGCTAGGTCTTGGATGCATCAAGATCAGTCTGTACTAGTTCTACTTGTTGAGCAAGCAACGATACTTTTACTTCAATTGCTCTAGGCTTTGATTGCATTTCAATAAAACCATATTTGATCAACATAACGATCACACACATTTTACTGTTTATAGGGAATGTTATATTATTATAAACCGATCTTTATTTCCAAAGCAATAGATGAATGTGATGGCTGTTCTGATCTGCTTGTGCTCTTTCTGCGCTCATGCATGGACAGCCGAAGTCGTGATTTTAGCGTGATATCTTTTTATTGGGAGACAATAATGAGCACCAGCAAATGAAAGCAGACATTCCAGTGAATATGGACACGTTTAAATTTAATTTTTTTGATGAAAATTGACCGAGTAATGGCCGGGTCAAATTGCAAGTGGTCTTGGCAGTGGCCCAATAACTGGCTTTAGGCACGCTATGTGGTGTAAAGTAATTAAGTATATTTACTTAAGTACTGTACTTAAGTACACTTTTGAGTTATATGTACTTTGCCAATATTTTTACTTCTTCTCCACTACATCTCTGATCCAAACATTGTAACATTTTAGGCCTACTGTTTATAGGGAATGTTATATTATTATAAACCGATCTTTATTTCCAAAGCAATGGATGAATGTGATGGCTGTTCTGATCTGCTTGTGCTCTTTCTGCGCTCATGCATGGACAGATTTTAGCGTGATATCTTTTTATTGGGAGACAATAATGAGCACCAGCAAATGAAAGCAGACATTCCAGTGAATATGGACACGTTTAAATTTAATTTTTTTGAAAAATTGACCGAGTAATGGCCGAGTCAAATTGCAAGTGGTCTTGGCAGTGGCCCAATAACTGGCTGTAGGCACGCTATGTGGTGTAAAGTAATTAAGTATATTTACTTAAGTACTGTACTTAAGTAGGCCTACACTTTTGAGTTATATGTACTATCCCAATATTTTTACTTCTTCTCCACTACATCTCTGATCCAAATATTGTAGGCCTGCTTTTACTCCACTCCATTTATTTAAAAACTTTAGTTAGTAATGCTAGGCCTACTATACTTTTGATTATTATTACAAAACATCATTAACCACTTCAGTATTACATATATTTTGACCATTTGAAAATAGCCGATCTACAAGCTTACAATGTTAGATCCATGCTATTTTCAAAAGATGTTTTGATAACTTGAAAGGGACATTCTGCACAATGAGTAGGCCTACTTTTACTGTTGGTACTTTAAGTACATTTTGATACCATTACCAATACTTTTATACTTTTACTCATGTAAATTTTGAATAGGCCTACTGGACTTCGACTTGTAATAGAGTACACTTGCATTGACCAGTCCATCTTATCTACAACCAGCGAACTGTCAATGCTGTTCTCCGGTCATTGCTTCCTTTTATCCAAGAGTCTTACAAGAAAGATAGCAACGAACATGGCGGGCGGAAGTGGCCGATTTTTGCAAGGCCCCGCCCAGTCCTCACCCCCTATACTGTGTAAGATGCCCAACTAGTGGTCATTAGCCCTATAGCAAACCGCGGTCGCGTCCGCGTCTTTCGGCCGTTTTTCGTACCTTCAGACCCCCGCGTCTGCCTCCACCTCGCTGAGATCTATCTTTAGAGGGGTCCCTTGTTCCTGTGCGTTCAGTAATTCCAGAGATACGGACTCCTTCACCCTGCCTGGTAGGCGAAATTACCTAGAGACGGGATGGTACAAACGGGTGACAACAAATATGGCAGCCATAGCGACCCCACTTCAAGATGCGCTGTGATTGGCCGGCAGTTGTATAACCCTCGCTGTGATTGGCCGGTAGTGTGATGACGCAATTTTGGCGCGAGATCCGGTCCCCGGCAAGGATCACAGTTTACATAGAGAAGGCTTTACAGGCTGAAATTCACGGCGCGGATCTTCTAAAACTTTTGTGATTTAATAGTTAGGAGAATTTTAAGATTTGTTTTATAAAAAAGTTACATAGTACAACTTTAAATGTGCTACAGTAAAGTTCTTTCTACTGATGATGTTAGTGAGAACCAGAGACAAGGTGAGTTCATAAGATGATGTTTAAAACGGTGTAAACATAGCCTCTCACAGAGTTTAAATGTGCTACAGTAAAGTTCTTTTCAGACATTTAGGTTAAAAACCTCTTTTACAAGTGAGACCTGGCCAGAACCCTATATAACCACTGCAGATTATGTTTAGAACATCAGACACTACTGATAAGAGCTATCTGGCCTCACCAGTTGTCAGACTTTCTGGTCACTATGGATGTTGAGTCTCTCTATACGAATATAGATCATAATGATGTCCTCCATGCCTTAATACAGGGGTCTCTAACAGGGGGTCCGGGACCCCTAGGGGGTCCTCAGAGTTACTACAGGGGGGCCTCCAAATCTTTGTGTGATAGAATCTTTTGTTTCTCCTTTTTTATATTAACCACTTGAACCCTAGCATCCATATTCTGAGGACTTTAGCCAAAAATAGCAGATCTACAAGCTCACAACGCAAAGAGGTTTGGTAAGAGGGGAAAAAGAGCAGACTAAGTACAGAGTGAAAGGTCAGGATTATTATGTTTTGACGGTTCAAGTGGTTAAATATCTGAAAACACAAATTGAATCCAAAATATGCTTATGATTGTGCCGTCAAACGATGAAACTATATATCTATGGGTTGTGGGGGTCCCTGCTTCATCTCTCCTTCGACTAAGGGGTCCTTGGCCTGAAAACGTTGAAGAACCCTGCCTTAACACATTTCCTTTCTTATAGACGCTTCACCTTCCACTGACCTTATTATTTATTTAACTGGTCATAACAACGTGTTCATGTTTACAGATGAAATGTATAAACAACAGATTGGCATACTCATGGGCTCGTGTTTTCCCCTAACTATACTTGCCTGCCTCTATTTGGGCTACTGGGAAAGGATCTTTGTTTTTAATCCTTGGTATCACTGGATCACTATCTTTGGCAGGTATATTGACTTGTTGCTGCCATTCAGTTGTTCGGAGACTCAACTTCTTCAGTTCCACAGGTAGGCTACTTAAACTCTCTAAATGATATTAAATTATTCCCAGGACTTAACGATGTTTAAAGATGAATCGGGTATTCTCCACACGACATCGTAGGAAGGAAACCTTGAGAAAAGCTGCCGACATGACAAGTAGATTTAGTGAGAGAGACGACAAGCCGGGTAATGTGGCACAGGTGTGCAATAGAGCACTGGACATTAATCACCCAGATTTGCTAAACTAAAAAGAAACAGAGGCCTGCGCTAATACTTCTCAATCCCGGCCCTTTTTTGTCAGTCAATAAAGTACTATGGCTTCACATTCCACACATGTCCAACACATCATCAATATGATCCTGCCCTCAGAAGAGTGTTTCCTGAACCTCCCATGTTCTCCTTCAGAATAGATCCCACATAAAGGATAATGAATGGAGCATTTTGTGCAAGATGTAATTTGCTATAAATTAACTGACCACGTTTAAAAATATATATTTGTTTTTAAAATAAAAATCCTCTTTCACATTTCTGCCTGTGTGCTGGTGATCAGCCTCCCCTGTGCCAATGTTGGCACCGTGCCTAAGGTTGCCCACCCCTGGATTAGAGAATAATGGAATACAGTTCAGAGTTTGGTTATTGTGCCAGAACGTTCTAGTTAACAGGAAAGAAAACTGTACTGTACTGGGTCAGGTTGACCTCAAATGGAGTAACTTATCATGAGATTTCCTGTGCCAAGATGTAGGGCCACAAGAAGTATAAAAACACGCCCACAATCCTAATTCATCAGTCCTGTCTGCAGTTACGTTGATATATTAACGTGTGTTAACACTTAAAACACATTGAGTAAATGAAGAGCTACGGAGGCCTCTGTTGACAGGATCAGTATGAATATCCATAATATTTCTGCTTTTCAATCCACCTCCCTACCAACATACAGGTGTTTCATTTGATCCTCCCAGGGAGCTGTTTTATAGTAGAATGTTGGTTTCCCTTGGTGTGAATAAACCGCTTTATTTTTAAATGACTACAACTGGAACTGAAACTCTACACTGCAAAGTTTTTTTCTCCTCCAGTGTGCCTTCAGACTACTTGACACACTGAAACACTTGTTACACTGGTGTGTGAACTTTGTTTGAATCGTTTCAAGTGCTGCGTGGATTGGATATTCGTTAAACCCCCCCCCGTGCTCATTGGAGGAGCCGCAATTTTGGTTTGCTAAACTGCCGATTCATTTACTCAGCTCCAGACCAGAGAAACAGTCCACTCTGAGAGTAGAACTTTTAACTAACCACAGCAAACGTGGTGGAACTCACTGAAGTGTGGCTGATCTTCAGGTTCCTCCTGTTTAATAGAAACGGCCCTGGCTGAGTCTGGAGAGTTCATCTTCACCTGCAGTCTGGACTCCACACACTGCTCTGAAATGAAGCAATTCAACAAGGACTTTAATGACTTCACACCTAGAGGGGTCAAGAATATACAAATGACGATCTAAAGTGAATGAGGTTTGTGTAAATAAATGTACCCAGTTGCCATGTGGTGTTAAGAAACCTTGTGTATAGATGTATGTGCAGGTTACCACACTCTGTGAACAGTATCATTGTAAACCTTATGTATAGATGTATGTACAGGTTAACACACTCTGTGAACAGTATCATTGTAAACCTTATGTATGTGCAGGTTAACACACTCTGTGAACAGTATCATTGTAAACCTTATGTATAGATGTATGTGCAGGTTAACACACTCTGTGAACAGTATCATTGTAAACCTTATGTATAGATGTATGTGCAGGTTAACACACTCTGTGAACAGTATCATTGTAAACCTTATGTATAGATGTATGTACAGGTTAACACACTCTGTGAACAGTATCATTGTAAACCTTATGTATAGATGTATGTGCAGGTTAACACACTCTGTGAACAGTATCATTGTAAACCTTATGTATAGATGTATGTGCAGGTTAACACACTCTGTGAACAGTATCACTGAAGCACTTTCTAATCCTGCTAGGAGCTCTGGTAGGCTGTCATCTAAGCCAGGGGTTTTCAAAGTGGGTGACGGGGCACCCTGGGGTGCCGTGACGGCAGTCCAGGGCGACGCAAGATAATTTGATAATATTTGGAATTTATTTGGACACTTGAAAATATATTTAGTATCATTTTAAACACAAAGTTATTTTCAGTCAGTTCTAACCAAAATGGCTATTATCTTAACGTTTTCCTCGCAACATAATCACTAAAATATCGTCACTGTCGGGCAGAAACCTTGTATCTCCATGTTTCAAATGTGTATGTCTTTTGGTAAAGCAAAGCCCTGCTTCATCATACAAGACTGTCGCACAAAACTAGTGAAAACAGCCGATCTACAAGCACACAACGCCTCGCAATGCGAGGCGTTGTGTGCTTGTAGATCTGCTGTTTTAACTAGTTTAGTACATTTTATAGATGATAAATACAAAGCGAACGGTGTTGAACATACAAGGTTTCCACCCGACAACGACGATATGCTATAAATTTAAGGTGCTGGGAGTGAAAATTATAATGTAGGGGTGCCTCGGATTAAAAAAGATATTTATGGGGTGCCCTGAGACCAAAAGGTTTGGGAACCCCTGATCTAAGCTATGGAGCCACTGGAGCTCTAGCCTGTATGTGCAGAGACAAGGATGAATGTCCTGCCTTTTATGTCCTCCTTGTTTGTTCATGCTTTGTTTATTTGGTGTGTTTTTTCTTCTTTTTTTGCTTCTATGAATTATGAATGACCCCATATGAGTGTCTTGAATAAAGTTTGAATTGAAAGTGAATAAGGTGAAAGTAGCCAATCTGCTTTTAATGTTTCTACAAACATGCTTCCTTCTATGCCAACCTCACCTCACCAACAATTATATTATACTCCCCACCCTTTACTATAGACAGTACTTTGATGTGTCATGTGTTTTACAAAGGGTTTAATGTAAAACAGAGGAAGCATAGGATACAACCAATTGTAGTTCAAAAACTGGGCTGTGATCCAAAATATATCCCCAAACTAACAAGTGGGTATGAGAGATGGTATTTGGTTCATTAGTCCGAATCTGTTAAGAATACTATGCCTAACCATAACCCCAACCCTAACCCTAACCTCATTAACCCTAACTAAATGAATCTGTTAAGAATACTATGCCTAACCATAACCCCAACCCTAACCCTAACCTCATTAACCCTAACTACATGAATCTGTTAAGAATACTATGCCTAACCATAACCCCAACCCTAACCCTAACCTCATTAACCCTAACTAAATTCGGACTAATGAACCTTCGGACTTATGGGCAGTCCCCTGTAAGCAGCCTTTGGTGATCTGTGTTGTGAGCTTGTAGATCAGTTATTTGAGCAATTTAAAAATGTTTTTTTTTTTTTTCTTTTTTTTTTTCAAAATTGTAAAACTAAAAAAAGTCAAAGAATTTTAGGCCCTGTATCTCCTCTGTTCTCCTCTACCATTTTCTACAGACATGCTATATTCAACAGCCCATGGTGAATAGTACAAGCAACATAGGGCTTAGTTGGCACCGCTTGAGTCAACACCACGCCATATTTAACTCTCCCCACGCTTTGAACGATAACGCTCGCCCCATTTTTTACAGAACGTCGATGCCAATACGGCGCTCGTTCGGTTCGTTCGTCTGATGACTGTAAGCTGATGAGGGGTCGCGCGGCCGTTTACTGTAAACACATTTTCCGCTGTGATGGTGTAAAAAATCCATTATGCGTTAGATCAACGGAGAACAATTCACTTCCTTGTTGATTTCCTCTGGCCAAGAGGCTCTGTAGCCAGTGACTGCTCTGAATGTACGGCAACACATAGCAGGACAATTCACATTCATTCTCGCATGACGCCGCCCTCTGCTGCCTGGCAGACCAAAGTGCACTATTGCACAACCAAAAAAAATAAAAATAAATAAATAAATGTCTGGCTGTCTATCTACTATAACGTCGCAAAGGTAAGCCGCTTTTTGATGGCGCCAGACCCAATAAATAAATAAATAATCTGGCAGTAGGAGAGTTAAGAATGATTTTTAAACTAAATACAAGTAATGTTGTTACACAGTCTCAATGGGTTCACTTCATCATGAAGTTATGAAACAATATTAAAAACATAATACTCAACAAGTTGTGAGCTTGTAGATGGACTACTTTCAGCACATGTTCCCCCTGCATAGCGATGCTAGGGTTCAAGTGGTTAAACTTACTGAAGTGTGGCTGATCTTCAGGTTCCTCCTGTTTAATAGAAACGGCCCTGGCTGAGTCTGGAGAGTTCATCTTCACCTGCAGTCTGGACTCCACACACTGCTCTGAAATGAAGCAATTCAACAAGGACTTTAATTACTTCACACCTAGTGGTGTCAAGAATATGGAAATAATGTGAATAAGGTGAAAGTAGCCAATCTGCTTTTAATGTTTTTGCAACCAAGCTTCCTAATTAGCCTACCTCACCTCACCAACAATTATATTATAACCCCCACCCTTTACTGTAGGGCCGTACAGACTTTGATGTGTCATGTGTTAACAAAATCACCAAACTAACAAGTGTGGATGAGAGATGGTATTTGATCACATACTGTAAGCAGCCTTTGTTGACCTTGGTGAGGGGAGTGGTCAAAGTAGGGCTGAAAAGATAATTATTTTACATAAAAAAACTAAAAAGCCAAACTCAATCTCAGTCAGACTGTGAGATGTTTAGTTCTGATCTGAGCCAAGATGATGGAAAGAGAGCCTTTTGGTCGACAAGAAAGATATAAAACCACTCCATGTGTTTGTTAACACTTTGGTTTCAAGGAGTAAATATATTGACCAATTTTAATTGTGTCTTTTTTTGCCATAATCAAGCAGCTCTTCATTATTTTCACCTGATGGTGGCGCTAGAGGATCAAGGTCATTGGAACACTTGGTTATGGTTAATAGGGTTAATCTCCCAGGAAGCATGAATGCACTGATCAAGTTCCATGACAATCTGTCCATTACATTTTGACACATCTTGTGTCCAAGTGGAGAGTTTGGCCAAAATATGGCGCCAGCATAAAGGCCATTTAATCTAGGATTAATCTCTTAAAGTATTTTGTATTAATATCTCTCTAATCAGATATCAATTGCCTTGATGTCTGACATCTTCCTCCAGAAACACATTGCTACAGGAAGGAAAAGGACCATATAAGGTTGTGTTTGCTGTTACTTAATTAGTTCCCAGTGTGAGTGGGGTTGTTTTTAAGGACAGGATGGTCCCCAGACTCTGCCTGGGTTTTGGGCTGGTGTCGCCTGGGACACTGGGACAGTGACCACACTCTGTTAGTGTGGTTGTTGTCCTGGGACAGTCCTGGGACAGTGACCACGCTCTGTTAGTGTGGTTGTTGTCCTGGGACAGTGACCACACTCTGTTAGTGTGGTTGTTGTCCTGGGACAGTGACCACACTCTGTTAGTGTGGTTGTTGTCCTGGGACAGTGACCACACTCTGTTAGTGTGGTTGTTGTCCTGGGACAGTGACCACACTCTGTTAGTGTGGTTGTTGTCCTGGGACAGTGACCACACCCTGTTAGTGTGGTCGCTTTGACCACACTCTGTTAGTGTGGTTGTTGTCCTGGGACAGTGACCACACTCTGTTAGTGTGGTTGTTGTCCTGTGGTTGTTGTCCTGGGACAGTGACCACACCCTGTTAGTGTGGTCGCTTTGACCACACTCTGTTAGTGTGGTTGCTGTCCTGGGACAGTGACCACACTCTGTTAGTGTGTAGAGAAATTAGACGCTTGCCCGTAGCCGGTGTTATAGTTTAGCTCGAGACCAGTTTAACTTGAGAAAGCATACTTTATTTATTTATTTATTAACATAGCCCATGGACGGCCGGTGAGGCCGTTTGATCCCCTTACTGCTCCAAAACATGCACAAATGCAAAATATAAGGTGCTCCATTCTTGCTCCAAAAGTGTAATATATCCACCAGGAAGCTCTTCGAAATGTCTAAGTACATATTTTTGAGAGGTGGCACGGTCTCCTTAGCTTGTTACCAGGACGCCGACTGACGCCGTCTCGAGTTAAACTGGTCTCGAGATAATCCCAAAATAGTGAAAATAGCCGATCTACAAGCTCACAAAGTTGCAAGAAGCATGGCCTAGTGACATTCATAACGTTGATTGATTGATGAAAGACTTCATTAGAAGTTTGCATAAGAAAAGGTACAGTTTCATGACAGTACAGTACACTGGTACAAGCTCAACTAAAAGGATACACCTTTTAAAAAGCCTATGGCTTGTTTCAATTAGGATCCTTTTCTTTTTAAACTCATATTAGCCTAGAAAGGTTTGTGGAGGTAAAGATAGGCTTTGTCTTCATTCAGCAGTTTCGAGCAGCAGCCTCCTCTAAGTGTCTTTTCAGTGCTGATATAATATTATATTGTCAGTGCATAATTATACGACAACAACAAAAAGGAAAATAAAACAACAAAAACAACATTACCTTCTCCCAGAATGTCTCCGGGTAGAAAACACACTTTCACTCTCTTTCCACAGACTATTGTGCAACGACTCTCTCTCCTCCACAAAGCTTTGTGAGTGAAAAGCTCTATTATTGTATTTATAACACAGTGAAAAGCTCTATTATTGTATTTATAACACAGTGAAAAGCTCTATTATTGTATTTATAACACAGTGAAAAGCTCTATTATTGTATTTATAACGCAGTGAAAAGCTCTATTATTGTATTTATAACGCAGTGTTCGTTCACTCTCTGCTCTGTTTAAGCTGTGTTGCCACCCGGACGAGAGAGAGGGACGGAAACGCTTCCCGTCCTCCCCTCTATCTTGTCCGGGTTGAAACACACTGCCCCGGAGTTCCCCGCAGAAGTAGACCTAGCAGAAATGCTGCTTTAGATCATAAACAAACTGGAAACATTATTTTAACCAAACAAAAACAAACTCCCAATGAATTATAATATAGTAGACGTAGACCTGAATATCACACTGTATGTAAACTAATATACAGTGAATTATAATGTAGTAGACCTGCTACCTGTATGAATATCACACTTTATGTAAACTAATAGCCTTGGATCAAGAAAGGCTATGATTGATTGATTGATTGATTGATTGATTGATTGATTGGTTGATTGAGGAATTTATTAGAAGTTTGCAAAAAAGTACAGTTTCATAACAGCACAAACCACTGGTACAAGGTCAACTAAAAGGAGATCCTGGTAAGCTTTACGGCTTATTTACACAGGAACCACTTTTTTGTATCTCATATAACATCGAGTGTCTAATGGACCCTTACAGGTCCTTGAGGGTCCTCTCAACAAAATTAAATGGTTTTAATATTGTATTAATAATTAATTTAAATGATTATTTTACTGTCTTTAAGTCAATGGTTCTCACACAGGACCCCCACCTGAACGTACGTAGGCCTACTGTACAGGACCTGTAGTGACTGTCAATAATACCCTGTAAAAGTTCATTTTCTTCTGTAATTAATCATAATATTCCTGGAAACGTAAAGAAAGGATCGGTTTCCTTTTTAGTAAACCTATGGAAAGAGCTCAGATTGAGCTCAAACTGGGGTCCAGCCCTCCGGGGATCCCCAGGGTTCCTCCAGTGGGTTCTAAATGGACCCTTACAGGTCCATGTGTTTCCATTTATTCATTCTCCAGAACCAACCGGCTCAGTTCAGTCAGTGTGTTGGTGTTTGCATGACTTTTATTATTGACATATTATCATTGTGGTCACTTAAGTGCAGTTACCAAACTTGACCAACAGGTGGCATCTCAGTGCAACATCACGTGGCAAGAGGCATATTTAGATAGATAGATACCTTTATTATCCCAAGGGGGAAATTTAGTTGTCCAGTAGTAGCACAGCAGTATACAGTTATTTACAAAGTTACAGAGACGTAAGAAAGATAGATAAGAGGGAAAAAAACAAAACAAAGACAAGAGCAGTACAGTACCAATAAGGAGAAGGTGCATCAATAGAGGGGGCGAATAATATATAAGTATATATACATAAAGTGTCTTGCAAAAGAGACCATAGCAGTCAATGCTAGTTAGTGCAAACAAGTATCTCACTGTCATTGTTAAACAAAGCAAAAATACTCAGAAACTACCAACACTAACAACCTAATAGTGCAGTGTCAAAAAATCAGTGCGAAAAAAGAAGAAACTAGGAAGCGTGTCACCGCAAGGCGCACATGAGCACTCTTCCTGGAAGGTCCTTAGAGGTCAAAGTCAATACAGCAATTGTTCCTTAGAGGTCAAAGTCAATACAGCAATGGTTCCGTAAGTCTAAGTTAGGAAGGGAGACCTTTTCAAGCGTCCGTTATGTGTCTCGTTGTACAGCTTAAGGGCAGCCGGTACAAAAGATTTTCCTAATCTCTCACATCTCCGTACTGGGTAGGTAAAGCGGTCGTTTCCTCTCTTACTCCAGTAACGGGTGATCTCTAGATGGAGGGGGTGGGAGGAGTTCTCCAAGATGGAATCTAGCTTCTTCGCAGTGCGCACCCTGGTTACTTCCTCCACCCCCTGCAGAGAGGACCCAACGACAGAGCCTGCTTTCTTCACCAGTCTGTTTAGGTTAAACGTGTCACCTGCTCTGTTGTTGCCACCCCAGCATGTTATGCCAAAAAAGAGGACACTTGCCATGACAGACTGATAGAACATCTGTAGCATCCTATTGCACACCCCAAACGATCTCAGTCTTCTCAGGAGGAACAGCCTGCTTTTCCCCTTGCTGTGAATCGCCTGCGCGTTGTCCGACCAGTCCAGTGAACTATTCAGGTGTACTCCGAGGAATTTGTAGTTATCCACAAGCTCAACCACCTCACCGTTAATGGTGCTTGGCACCGGGGGGACTCTCTTGGAGGTGCGGAAGTCCACCACCATCTCCTTAGTCTTGCTTGCGTTGAGCTTGAGATGGTTGTCCTCGCTCCACTGCACAAAGTCCCTAACCACACCATCGTGCTCAGCCGTGTTGTCACCCGAGATCTTGCTGATCACTACGGTATCATCTGAGAACTTCTGCAGATGACAGGTCTTGGAGTTGAAGCGGAAGTCCGATGTATAGAGAGTGAACAGGAAGGGTGAGAGCACAGTTCCTTGAGGGGCCCCCGTGTTGCTCACCAGGTTCAGGTTCAGGTTCAGGTTTATTAGTCACATGCATATCCATACAGGTACAGACATACAATGAAATGCTTGTGCCAGGAGCACTCTCAGCCTTAGTACACACAAAAACATCAACCCACAACAACAAGACAACAACAAGTCACCCAAGACAACCCAAAAACAACAAAAACCATACAGTGTAACAGTGTACAGTTTAAAAACTGCGTACAGTGCACATGACTACCTACGTCTCGCATTCATCTCTTCGTTAAGCAACCTGATTGCTTGAGCATAAAAACTGTTACTGAGACGGGTGGTGTGCGATGAGATGCTCTGGTAACGTTTTTTGGATGGGAGGAGATAGAACAGGGAATGGGCGGGATGACTGCTGTCCTTTAAGATGTTCTCTGTCTTTTTCTTACAGCGTGTGTTATAGATTGTGTGTAGCTGTGGTAATTCTGTGCCAATGATTTTGGCAGCTCTCTTCACAATTCTCTGTAACTGTTTACTGTCTTGAACAGTCACGTTACCAAACCACACTGTGATGCATCCTGTCAAAACACTTTCTATGGTACAGCGATAGAAATTTACAAGAGCCTTGGTGCTCAGGCCAAATCTCCTGAGGCACCTCAGAAAGTACAATCGCTGCTGCGCTTTCTTAAGGACCAGCACATCGGACCGACAGCCCTGCAGTCTCACAGACTGTGGTCTTTCTGAAAGGTAGTCTGTGATCCATGCCACAAAGCCCTTGTCCACCCCCATCAGCGTAAGCTTCTCCGCAAGCAGAGACGGTTGGATAGTGTTGAAAGCACTGGAGAAGTCAAAAAACATAATTCTGACTGTGCTGCCCAGATCTTCCAGATGGGTGAGAGACTTATGGAGCATGTAGGTGATGGCGTCATCAACCCCAATATCAGCCTGGTAGGCAAACTGAAGGGGGTCCAGGTGATCACTGACCGCCGGTCTCAGTAGGTTCAGAACCAGCCGTTCAAAGACCTTCATGACCTGTGATGTCAGGGCGACTGGTCTGTAAATATTGAGAACCGAGGGACGGGTCTTCTTAGGCACTGGGACAATGCAGGAGGACTTCCACAGCTGTGGTACCTTCCCCGTCCTCAGGGAAATGTTGAAGAGATGCGTGAGGGGGACAGCAAGCTGCTCCGCGCAAGCCTTAAGCACCTTAGAGTTGATGTTATCAGGTCCCGCTGCTTTCCTGGTGTTGACTTTTCCGAGTTGGCGCCTCACTTTGTCATTAGTAATACTGTGGTGCCATAGGTTTGTGTTTTCTTCTGTATTGTGTCTATGGAGTTAACATTACTCTAATAGACCCCCAGGTGTGGTTATAATATGTTTTGTATGTGTCTGTGGAGTTAACATTACTCTAACAGACCCCCAGGTGTGGTTATAATACACAAATATGTCTTCTCTGTGTATTTTATTTTTGTTTTCTCCCTGATAGCTAAAAGCCTCGGTCAGGTAATTAATGTTAATATCTTGTTCAATAGTGAGCGTATAGATTTGTCCTGATTGACTCTAGTGTAGTGTAACACTCTGCTAAAGCTGTTTGGTACCAATGCACTCTGTGTTTAACTGGGGCCTGCAGAGAGATGTGTGTGTGTGTGTGTGTGTGTGTGTGTGTGTGTGTGTGTGTGTGTGTGTGTGTGTGTGTGTGTGTGTGTGTGTGTGTGTGTGTGTGTGTGTGTGTGTGTGTGTGTGTGTGAGATATGGCTGCAGGTCAATGTACCACATTGTTTCATAAGGGGGCGGGGCAGTCCTAGGTATATCATAACTCTATGGTTGAGAACTGTTAGTGAATTGATTCACCTTCACCTGAAGAGACTGGACTCCATTTTGTTTTGCCACGTCAAACGGATCAAAGCATAAATATTGCAGCGTAAGTGATTTTAAACACTACACTATGTCTGGTGTTAAAGGAATAGTTAACTCACAAAATGACATTGATTGCTATGTTTTTGTCGCAGGGTTTTTGTGTCTCCATAGGGAACCACTGCTGGTCATCAAAGTATTGTCTTTGGAATGCAACAAAAACAAGACAAATGAATGAATTAAAGTCTCCATGAGGTGAGTAATCTAAATATTGTGTTGGGGTGAACTGTCCCTTTAATAATGTTAATAAAGACCCCATTCTGGAGAGTAAATGTGTGGCATTGTGACCCATTGTGAACTTGTAGATCGGCTATTTTTGGCAAAGAGATTTAGAATCATTTTTTTCCCATCTTTATTGATACTTTTCAGACAGGAAAGAGGGAGAGTGAGAGAGACGGAGAGAGACACACAGCAAAGGTTGTCGGGAACAGGACTCAAACACACGACACGCTGTCAGGCTACATTAGAGCCTACGTGACTCAGACCCTTCGTGAATCCGGCCAGGTGAGTAATGCCTGGATCCCGAGGCTAACATGGTGTCATATCTTACCAGCCAGCAGCCACACAATGTGATTGAACATTGACCTGGGGTGTGTGTGTGTGTGTGTGTGTGTGTGTGTGTGTGTGTGTGTGTGTGTGTGTGTGTGTGTGTGTGTGTGTGTGTGTGTGTGTGTGTGTGTGTGTGTGTGTGTGTGTGTGTGTGTGTGTGTGTGTGTGTGTGTGTGTGCGTGCGTGCGTGCGCTCGTGCGTGCGTGCGTGCGTGCGAGAGAGAGAGAGAGAGAGAGAGAGAGAGAGAGAGAGAGAGAGAGAGGTAATAAGTAACTGTATTAGAGACACCTTTGACCCTAGCTTTAGAGGAAGCTTTTATGACCACGGTCATTAAATACCAACCACTTCTACATACCATCTCAGAGCTGCAGACTATTTGTTTTTATATTTGGCAGCCTTGGACATTACACCCACATGCTGGTTGTTAGAGGGTTTCAATAACTTGGGATGGCCCAAAAATGAGTAAAAAATAAGTATTGTGCTGTCTCTAATTGGCAGCTGTTACTTATATAGGCCTACTTATGATAACATGGTATAACGTATGTATTGTATACCCAAAGAGTACTGAATGACATGCCTATTGTATCATGAAGACATATGCCATTATTTTGCAGTTGTGGACATTGCTCAAGTACATTTACTTATACTGAACTTATAAGTAGGCCTACAGATTCTCTTACTCTTACACAAGTACATTTCTAGGAAGGCTGAAAAGTACTGAGAACTTTTAGGTTGTCTGTTTGTTTGTTTTTTTGAATAATCTTTCCCCCTTTAATGCAATTGACAGAAGGGGGCATGGTGGTGCAGTTGGTTGCGCTGTTACCTCACAGATAACCTTGCGTCACTCGCGTATTCGTTAAATACGCAGGTCAGGTCAGTTGATCCGGTCTAGACTGGATGGCATATCCTTGTCAAAACGGACTACACTTTGGCAGGAACCAAACCGGCCAAAGTGTAAACCGTTTTTACTACAAAATGACGCAGGACGCCATCCACTCCCGACCGGATCAAAAGCCAGAAATTGGAAGGTCCTGGGTTTGAGTCCCACTGGGGGTGAAGGAAAGAAGGAAGGAAGGAAGGAAGGAAGGAAGGAAGGAAGGAAGGAAGGAAGGAAGGAATTACTTCTGTAATTAAAAAATATTTATAAAAAAACATATATTCCTGGAAACATAAAGAAAGCATACTTCCACTTTTACTAAACCTATGAAATGAGCTCAGTGCGGTGCTTCTCAAACTGGGGTCCAGGGACCCCCAGGGTTCCTCCAGTGGGTTCTAAATGGACCCTTACAGGTCCATGTGTTCCATTTATTCATTCTCCAGAACCAACCGGCTCAGTTCAGTCAGTGTGTTGGTGTTTGCATGACTTTTATTATTGACATATTATCATTGTGGTCACTGAAGTGCAGTTACCCAACTTGACCAACAGGTGGCATCTCAGTGCAGCATCATGTGGCAGAAAAAACAGAGTTATTGTAGAAGAGGCATAGTAATAGGTGGTGCCATAGGTTTGTCTTTTTTTCTTCTTTTATTTTGTATATGTCTATGGAGTTAAGATTACCCTATTAGACCCATAGAGTATATATAAAATAGAGAGCGGACGAGCCCCGCCCCCACTATCATTTCAATGCAAGTGCTCAGTGGCGTTTTGAAGCAACGGCTACGTGCTAGCATGTAGCTAATCCAGGTGCATTCTGGGGAATTTGGAACCACCGTGGTTCCAAAATGACGTCACGCTGCTCTCCTCTCCTGTCTGGAGTGGAGGGGGCGGGCCCAAAATGCGCGTTTAGGCTGCAGTTCCAACTTTGGCCACCATCGGGGCTGCTTCAAATCTAGCCCTGGGTTCTGGGGGCTTGATTAGACCCCCAGGTGTGGTCATAATGTTTTGCATGTGTCTATGGAGTTAACATTACTCTAACAGACCCCCAGGTGTGGTTATAATATGTTTTGTATGTGTCTATGGAGTTAACATTACTCTAACAGACCCCCAGGTGTGGTTATAATATGTTTTGTATGTGTCTATGGAGTTAACATTACTCTAATAGACCCCCAGGTGGTTATAATATGTTTTGTATGTGTCTATGGAGTTAACATCACTCTAACAGACCCCCAGGTGTGGTTATAATATGTTTTGTATGTGTCTATGGAGTTAACATTACTCTAATAGACCCCCAGGTGTGGTTATAATATGTTTTGTAAGTGTCTATGGAGTTAACATTACTCTAACAGACCCCCAGGTGTGGTCATAATATGTTTTGTGTCTATGGAGTTAACATTACTGTAATAGACACCCAGGTGTGGTTATAATATATTTTGTATGTGTCTATGGAGTTAACATTACTCTAATAGACCTCCAGGTGTGGTTATAATATGTTTTGTATGTGTCTATGGAGTCATCATTACTCTAACAGACCCCCAGGTGTGGATATATTGTTTTGTGTGTATCTATGGAGTTAACATTACTGTGGTTATAATATGCAAATATGTCTTCTCTGTGCTTTTTTGGTTTCTTCCTGAAAGCTGAACTTAACACCTGGACAACATAGTGGGATTACACAACAAAACAGAAGGGCTAAAACGTAACGTAAAGTAAGTGTTGTTTTAAATATCACTATCTAGCCTAATATACAACCATTTAGTTTTACACAGAACGAGAAGCAGTTTCTAAAAACAGTTTCTAGTCTACCATCGTTTCTACTACAAAATAATAATACCTCTCTCTGTGTAGTTTAATTGTCTTTAGTTTATTTGCTCTCTCTCTAGGATTATGATTCATCTTGTCACCAACATAGACAGAGCAGAACATAAGAACAGAGCATTCCAAAAATAATGATCTCTATATTGTAATGCTAAATGACACGTGGATTTGGTATAAAGATGACATTGACATTTTATGGCGGTTATGGTAAATTAATCCGCGGCAGATTTCCACTATTAACAGCGATCTTTCTTAACGGCTGAAACCTGGTTGGTTTCCATTGTGAGTTAACAGTGTGATCCGGTCTAGAGCCCGCCTACTGTATCCAGTCATTTGCACACACACATGCATACATGCAGTGTTTCCGTTCCATACCGGATCTACAACATGCAAAGAGACTTTATCCCCTCCTTTATGGTGGAACTGCGACCGAGTATTTCCCGGTGAATCTGTGCGCAAAGGTGGGGGCTTGGGAGTGTGGGGGACACGCACCACCACTACTATTGCTGATGATGATGAGGTTATATAGCTTAGCTTTTATGTATTGAAAATGAGAGGCACTCTTGCCGATTTAGTAAGAGACTCGTCTCCAATTGCAAGATATTTAAAAGTTATTTGGGGCCATGATGATGATGATATCCTTTTCTTCCCACAACTAGACTAAGGATTTTATATTGTCTGTGTTATTGTTTACAACCACTGAACCACAATTATTCACGTGTGGCAAGATTCACTCGTTTTTAGTAGGCTATATAGTGTAGGCTTAGAAGAAGCCTTTTCAGAAGTTAATTTAATGATTTCCATTTAATGATTTCCTTTATCCTCATCTAATGCACCGTATGCACGCTGTTTAAAGGCCGTGTAGGCTTTTCAGAAGTTAATTGAATGTTTTCCATTTGCGCTAATGTACGCAACTGTTTTCGCCAGGTTTTAAGGTCTTATTTTAGTTGTTTCTCATAAGCTCGCAACCCTCCTTGCCCATCGGCCCCCACCTTTGCGCACAGATTCACCGGGAAATACTCGGTCGCGGTGGAACTACTTCACCAGTTTACTGTAAACCACGTGATTTAGGAGGAGATGTGTCGTTGTCAGTAGGGTGTGGTTTACTTTGAGTATTTACTGTTTGTGAATGTAGTATATTACAAAGAAAAGTTTTAGGCTACAATCTAACTAATCCGACCATAAAAATAATTAATAAGCCTATATTAAAGAAATTAAACTGCTGAACCATTCGACATCTCAAAGCTTGATTGATTGATTGATTGATTGATTGAAGACTTTATTAGGAGTTTGCATAGGAAAAGGTACAGTTTCATGACGGTACAGTTCACTGGTACAAGGTCTACTAAAAGGAGATCCATGAAAAGACTAAGCTTATTTCCACTGGAAACCATTTAAGTATCTCATATAACATTGAATGACAGACAAATAGAACACAGTACTATGCAGTAGATATGTAAAGAAAAACAAAAAAGAAGACAGTAAGTCTAAAACAAACAGTATACAAAGAAGGGGCAGGGGAGGGTAGGGTTGGGCTAGGTTCATTTTTTACCAGTTGCGAACGGCTGCTGCCTGTAAGTGGTTTTTCAGGGCAATTTTAAAAGATGCTAGTGATCAACACTCCTTTATGGCCTTCGGTAAGGCTTTCCACATTTTGGTGGTATAGCAGAAAAAAGAGTTTGACCCTTTGTTGGTTTTGACTCTGGGTTGAAAGTGATCTGTGGTGCTGCCTCTGGTGTTGTAATTATGGACATCCTTAATGTTTATAAAGTATTTTGATAGGTACTTGGGTATCATAGTGGTGTAGTGTATCTTGTACACCAGGCCCATTGCAAGTTGCTGTACTCTGTCATCTACTCTGAGCCACCCCACTCTTAGCTGGTGAGTAGCGGTGAGGTGAGTCTGATAGGGAAGGCCAAGCAGGACCCTAATTAGTTTATTTTGGGCTGTTTGGAGTTTAGTTTTCAGGGCTTGTGGTGCGTCACAATACCATACGTGGACTCCGTAGTCAAAGAGGGACTGGATTATTGCACCAGCTATGGTCTTCAGTGTGTTGAAATTGACCATCGGGGCGATCCTCTGTAGGAAACGAGTTTGTTGGTTGATTTTATTTATTACTTTAGAAGTCATCTTTTCACTGGAAAGATTAGCTTCAAGGATGCATCCTAAGTAAGAGATTTCGTTTTTTCGTGTTATGACCTTGTCACCCACTTTGATTGTGAAGTTCTCTACTTTTTTGAGGTTATGATTTGATCCAAAGAGGATGGACTCCGTTTTTCCCAGGTGAATTGATAATTTGTTGTCATTAAGCCATGTGCAGATCTTACTTAGTTCAGAGTTAAGAGTCTTCTCAACCTGCAAGTGGTCCTTGCCCGAGACTAGGAGAGCCGAGTCATCCGCGAACAGGAACAGGTTGCAGCTGCAGTCCATAACTTTGTTTAATAGAATAAAACGTTATTTTAACCATGGTAGAGTATGTTAATTAATAGTAGGCCTATTATTAACACGATAGAACTATTCCCTCAGTGGTGCACCCATGGGTGCACCCGACCACGGCGTTCTGTTGTTGTAACAGCTGTGTCTCCCTGCTCTTCTAGTTCTACTCTGTGGTCTAGTAGGACTCCTGCTGGTTGACAAGAGCTACTGCGTGCATCTGCATCTACTGTAGTCTCAGCATTATTATATATGTTGGTGATATTGTTGTCTCATAGCGCGCGAAATGGCTGAAAGGCTACACTAAAGGATGCTGATGGTTAATAGCATGTTGTGTTTTCTGATCTATTTTATTGACAGGTTTAATAAAGAGCAACATGGAGAGCAAGAAGGAGGAAGCTGACAAACATCACATCCACAGAGCAGAGTCTCCAACACCCAGCTGTGTGTCTATGAAGAGTGACGCGTCTAAAGGAGAAGCTCCTCTCTTCAGTGATCAACCTGGACCTCCACACACACAGTATGTCAATCCTCCTGTACAATATATGGGTGCATCTCTCCATTCCGACATGTCTCCTTTCCGACAGACACTAACCCTATCTCTAACCCTAACCTTAAAGGGATATTCAAAAACACCCATTATTTTTTTCTGGTGACTCATATTACCCTCCTAATACGTGAGCTGGCCGTGTTTTTCTGATAAAAAAAATCATTTATTTTTAATAATTTTGTTTTGTATTAAATTGTTCTTATTTTCCCAAAGAATTATTAAAAATAAATGAAAAAGGTTATTGAGAACACATGGCCTGCTCACGTATTAGGAGGGTAGTATGAGTCACCAGGAAAAAAAATGTGTTTTTAATGAATCTATCATGGTTAAAATTAAGTTTGAAGTTACAATGGGTGTGTGTGGGGAGAGGCCCTGGGCCTGGGGGGACAGATAACATTTACATCGAATATCTAAATATTGAATGAAGTAAATTAAAAAAACTGTTCAGGGTGTTCATAAAAGCCTGATTAGATGATAAAGTGACCAAAAGTTTTTTTGAAAGTGGAATATCCCTTTAACCTCTATGGAAGTGTTGCCACTCCGACAATAAGGCGCTCTACAGACGGACAGCGGTTGCCGCCGGGGCTCCCGCTTGGATCTGCGAGGACCGCGCCGCGGTGATACACAAACACACTCGCTCTTTGAGTAAACGCTGCGCGGTATTTCACAAAGATGAACACAATCCATCTCTCACCGCCCGCGTACGCATGCACAAACGAGCACGCTCGCGGGGATTTTCACGGGACTGCGCTCGCTCGCCTCGCCGCCTCTAAACTTCGCTGCACGGACGAAATACCCGCCCGCCTCTCATTGAAAATGAATTACTAGCAGGCGGTGACCGCGTACCGTCTGGAATCCCCTTAAGAAGTCACTGTCGGAGTGGTGACATGTCGGAATGGAGAGCGCCCCCCACAATATACCACTGTGTGTGCAGTTTGTGAATGAAGTTGTACAATGTGGTGGTGAAGCTGCACTATACAGACTGACTGCTTGTGTACACAACCTATCTACAGTTTGTTATCTATATTTATTACCCGGCTCGTTTGAATGCTTGATTCTGATTGGTCAATCACTGAAATCAGAGGTCTGATATTCCCTGATAACAAACCGCTCCACACTATAACAGACTGCTGCTAATCATAGACTCAGAACACCTGCTGCAGTCAAGCTGCACTGCATGAATCTTGTGTTGTATCCAACATGTCAGCCATGTAAACAAACACACAGCTACATTTACAACTAAACGTTGCTCTCAAGAATGTTTAAAAAAATATTTTAAGTGAGAAATAGACAACGTAGTATCAGAAAATGGATTCTATCTAATGAGCACTTCCTTGTTTTCCAAGGTGAATGAATGAATGAATGAACTTTATTTATATAGCACAACTTCACAGCACGAGTGCACAGAGTGCTTTACAGATACACAATACTCAATAAAATAAAAATAAAAAGTAAGTAAGCTCTACAGTTGCAGAGATACAAAGATAAAAAATAAAAAATAAGCTCTACAGTTGCAGAGAAGACACCAATAAATTAAGAACACCTACAGTAACATAGAAAACAAAAGAACAGTGAAAACAGGGACGCCTATAAGTGACCAAAGGCCTGTCTGAACATGTGTGTGTTTTCAGATGCCTCTTAAAGGAGTCCTCTGAGGGGGCCGTTTTTAGTTCCAGGGGGAGGGCGTTCCAGAGTTTAGGGGCTATGGCCTCAAAGGCTCGGTCGCCCTTGGTTACAAGGTTTGTCCGAGGGACATCAAGCAGGTGTTTATCTGCGGATCTGTGTGAACGGGTGGTGGGGGTGGGACGGATAATTTCTGAGATGTACATAGGGGCTGGGCCATGAATTGCTCTGTAGGTAAATGTGAGGACTTTGAAGTGGATCCTGTAGTGTACCGGGAGCCAGTGCAGAGAGGCTAGAATGGGGGTGATGTGACATGACTTTCTTGACCTAGTGAGTAACCTGGCAGCAGCCAGGTGACCGTGTCGCACTCACATCACATTGTTGTGACATCACATTGTGATCACATTCCGTCCTTGTCCCTTGTATGCCCATATATGGAGATCCCTGATATCCATATACGGTACTTGTATGTCTATAGCTGACCTATGCATGACGTCACATTGTTGTGACATCACATTCTGTCTGTGTCCCTTGTATGGGAACCCTAACCCATATATGGAGATCCCTGATGTCATCAATATTAAGCCCATAGCTTGGAATGCCCATATATGAACATATTGTGAGTCTCGTGTGGTCTACAACATAAGACAATCTATGATGTCAGATGTCAGTCATATCCATATTTGGGGAAATATTTTGTCCACATTTTCTCCAACTTAAAAAAACAACCACAACTTGAATCACACTTGCAAATGAATTCTGTCCTGTGTGAATTCCATCCTTTTCGCCCTTAGGGGTCTTACTGGTATCTATCATGTAACAAACCATGTTATATCTATCTGGAATATATCTATGTAATAAACTATGTTACATAGGTCATGTACACAAGCAAAACCACCAAAATGACTTTTTCATTCACATGATAAATGTATAAACATTTATATGATTCCAGAAGTCACAGAGCAGAGTCTCCAACACACAGCTGTGTGTCTATGAAGAGTGACCGCTCTAAAGGAGAACCTCCTCTCTTCAGTGATCAACCTGGACCTCCACACACACAGTATGTCAATCCTCCTATACAATATATAACACTATAACATGACAAAGTGATCTGTCTGTCTGGATGGATGGATGTGTCTAATCTAAGAGCCACATTTCTTGTGCATACTGCCAATAGGCCAAGAAAGCCAATCCTTGCATTATGTTTATATTTTTCATGGTGGCGCTATACCAGCACACTTTACATTTTGGCCTATACGTCTTGAACCACTGGTCTAAAACAGAAACTGTAGCCAACCCGGCCTGGTGGAGATATGCTCTCAGTTATACTTATTCTCATGTCATTTTGGACAGTCATGGTGTCACATGTCATTTCCATGGGTTCTGTTCCCAGTCTGGTTCTGTACAAACATTATGGACACAAGACATTAACTATCAGCATCCTTTATTGTAAACATTTCCTCGCACGCACGCACGCACGCACGCACGCACGCACGCACGCACGCACGCACACACACACACACACACACACACACACACACACACACACACACACACACACACACACACACACACACACAGCAAATATAGACAAACATTAGATGAAATGTGAGCTTGTAGATAGGCTAGACTCATTATGGAAGCAAATTAGAACATTTTGATGAGGTTGCAGCTGATGTTGCATGTTGACATTGCATAACTGGAATGTGTTTATTAGCTGGGGAGGAATTGGTAAAGTTTGTGCACTTGGTGAGTAGTTAGGTATGGGCATAAGGTTTTCAAAAACCATCAAAAACAAGTTGGGCTCGCCCCCTAGTGGTCTGTTTGCAATGAATCAAATAGTAGATAGATCAGTATATGGTTGAAACCCCAAATGTTTCAATGGATTCTGTTAGTATTGGGTATGCAAAATAATCAATCACGATTGACTGATGATAATTTCATAAACATTTGTGTGATTCCAGAAGTCTTCACCACAGAGCAGAGTCTCCAACACCCAGCTGTGTGTCTATGAAGAGTGACCGGTCTATGGGTTTCCCTATGAACTTCAGTAATGAACCTGGACCTTCAAACACAAAGTAAGATCACTGATCTATGTATGTGATCTTGAAACTGGAAAGACACAAATAATTAATCTACATGGAATTATTTAAAAAAGAGTTCTGCATTGTTTTCCTATTTTTATTTGATGTTAAAACATTTTATGAGAGATTACACTGAATAGAGCCATATTTATTCTAGCAGCATCTACATGGTGAGGTCTGCATAATGTACAGTAATGTACAGTATAAATACAGTCACATGTACAGTATAAATATACAGTAGTAAAGTAGCTGCCCACCACCACCACCACCACAGAGTCTGGGGGTTTGAATTCAACAGGGAGTTTCACTTTAATTTCACAAGGTATTTCACTATTTCAAAAGTAGCCACACTGTAATCCTTTACTAGGAGTATCTGTGCAGCAAACTGTATTTCAACTCAAATGATAATTTCATAAACATTTGTGTGATTCCAGAAGATACTGGTCTTGCCTTTCAGCGAGCCCACAATAATAATAATAATTTGTATGATTCCAGAAGTGTTGACCACAGAGCAGAGTCTCCAACACCCAGCTGTGTGTCTATGAAGAGTGATCAGTCTATGGGGTTCCCTATGAACTTCAGTAATGAACCTGGACCTTCAAACACAAAGTAAGATCACTGAACTCTGTTAACTTTAAGTGGAAAAACAAAATAATTAATCCACAAGGAAATAATGAAATATATAAACTAGTTTAACTTTGGCTGTACTAATAAAAGGGGAGAAAATAACTTAAAACATGTGAACATGAACGATCACCAAAAGCAGCACAATGTGGCGCAAATCAGCTACAAGCAGTTAGGCTATGCATTAGCTGATGAAACCTGCGACAGAAACAAGTTCATTTTACTTGGAAAAACCTCTAAAATGACTGTTCAAGCCTATCCTATCTATGTTCAACAACAACCTCATGTATACTGTCCATCCTTCCTTCATTACAAGCAGTGTTGTATTGGTGATTGTTTAGCCTCGGGATAAGGCTTTTAGTGATTGTTTGATGGGATGCACGTTATGTTAATGACTTCACATGCATGTCGTTAACACCTATGCTACTTAACAGATCACAAGACTTTCAATGTTAATGAAAGCTGGTGTGATTCAGCCGATATACAACAGACAAGGCTAAGATGCATTATGATTACATGCTATGCAGTATAATTATGTAACACAAAAGCTTTAAAAGATCATCAATTCCACTCCAATCCGTGTCATGAAATCATAAATAAAACGCTGGACGCGTCACGCGTGTACCTTTGGATAAGATAAGACAAAGTTGAATATGAAGCATGACATCAACACAAGTTGCAGTGATGCGCTGTCCGCAAGAGCTACTACTGTAACGTGAAGAGTGTCCTCTAAACTGTAAGTATCACACACTTTTGTCAGCAATGAGCATTGAGCTTGACTTTTCTGGAGCTCTGGAGTGCCCCTCCCCTCCTACACTCACTGAGTGACTGTGCCACATCTATGGTGATGGGCCGGCCGTGTATATGACGGCACATCATTACATAGGCTACAGTGTGATATGATTGACAACAATCAACCATGAATGGATTAGGAGAAATACAAACACCAGAGCTCACGGCTGCATGTCTGCTGTAGAAATATTGTCACGGCTTAGAGAGAGAAAAAAAAAAGGAAAGCAAAAATAATATAAAAACGTATTTTGGCGAATACTCGACTTTGATGTACGGTACTCGAATAGTGATTTGGTATTCAAATACTCAAATACTTGAGTATTCTGTGAATGCCCTAGTGTGAACATATCAATGATGTTATGTCATATTATAATATTAACATATTAAATACTATTATACAGTAATATAATGTTGTAATGTCTCCACAGAGAGAGGAAGGGGATTGGTTGTGTTATGACAGAGCAGGCTTCCAAGGAATCCAGAACCACACCTGGACTGAAGACACCCAGTCACACCAGCAGTGGACAAAGTAAGACTGGACACAATGTACATTAATTAACACAGTTAATAACTGAAATGTTGAAATGACAGAAGACATTGTCAGACTAAATGTCCACAATGTGTCATCAGTATCCATGTTTAAATAATGATGCTAAACATGTATCAACTCTGTATGAAAACCAGTGATCCAATGTTTCTTTAGCCTGTTTTTCCTAGTTTTATTAAACACTTAAACCCCTTATGTTGTTTAGACCCTCAGGCCTCTATACTAGTGTATTTTCTGCTTTCACACAACATGAAATATATTCGCTGAAAATAGCAGATCTACAAGCTTACAGATCAGCTTGTAAGCTTGTAGATCTGCTATTTTTTTGTAAAGGATTTTCCCAGAATACGGAAGCTGCTGTTTAAGTGGTTAAATTAATAATGTGCATACACATATATAAGGATGTAAAGTTATAAATTCAACTGAATGTTTAAAATGTCTTCATTGTCTTCTCATAGCAGGTGTCAGTCCGCAGGAGGTTCTAAAGGTTTATAAGGTCGGCTTGAACCGTCTTGATCGTGTGACATACGTCACTGAAGTGCCCTCCCTCAGCAGCATCTACACAGAGCTCTACATCTCAGCGGGAGAGAGTGAAGGGGTTAATACCCAACATGAGGTCTGGCAGCTTGAGACAGCTTCTAAGAAGAAGACTCTCCATGATGATCCAATCAAATGCTGTGACATCTTTAAGCCCCTCCTCCTTGGCAGAGACAAACCAATCAGAAGAGTTCTGACCAAAGGCATCGCTGGCATTGGAAAAACATTCACTGTGCGTAAGTTCACTCTGGACTGGGCAAAGGGTTTGGAAAATCAAGATATCATTCTCCTGATTCCCTTCTCATTCCGGGAGCTGAACCTGGTAAGAAATGAGCAGCAGAGTCTTCTCTCTCTGATCCATCGTTTCCACCCAGAATTAAAGAAGGTCACAGCAGAGCAGCTTGCTGTCTGGAAGGTTGGCTTCATCTTTGATGGTCTGGATGAAAGCAGGTTTCCACTGAAATTCAAGAACATTCGCATTGGTTCTCGTGTCTTCCAAGAGAATGACATTGTTTCTGATGTCACAGTGACATCATCAGTGGACTTGCTGTTAACAAACCTCATTGAGGGGAATCTGCTCCCCTCAGCCCTCCTCTGGATAACTACCAGACCTGCAGCGGCCAATCAGATCCCTCCTGATTGTGTTGACATGGAGACAGAAGTACGAGGCTTCACAGACCCCCAGAAGGAGGAGTTCTTCAGGAAGAGATTCAGTGATGATGAGAAGCTGGCCAGCAAAATCATCTCACACATGAAGACATCAAAGAGCCTCCACATCATGTGTCACATTCCAGTCTTCTGTTCCATCACCGCTACCGTCCTGGAGGACATGTTGAAGACAGACAAGAGAAAAAAGCTGCCCACGACCCAGACTCAGATGTACAGCCACTTCCTGTCGGTCCAGACAAAGAGGAAGTGGAAAAAGTATGATGACAGTCATGATGTGAATCAACAGCAGCTCATGGAGAAGGACAATGAGGTTCTTCTGAAGCTGGGTAGGCTGGCGTTTGAACATCTGAAGAAAGGCAGTGTCATGTTTTACCAAGAAGACCTGGAAGAGTGTGGCCTTGATGTGAAAGCAGCCTCGCTGTACTCAGGAGTGTGCACAGAGATCTTCAAAGAAGAGACTGTTCAATCTGAGAGAAAGGTCTACAGCTTTGTTCATCTGAGCATCCAGGAGTTTATGGCTGCAGTCTACCTGTTCCACTGTTTCACACAGAAGAACACAAAGGTACTGGAGATGTTCCTGGGAGGAGGAGGATACTCGCTGACCCTGGAAGACTTCCTGAAGAAAGTCATGGTAAAATCCCAGAAGAGTAAAAATGGCCACCTGGACCTCTTTGTCCGCTTCCTTCATGGCCTCTTACTGGTGTCCAACCAGAGTCTGTTAGGAGGTCTACTGGGTCAGAAAAAGTACAGCCCAGAGAGCATCCAGATAGTCATTAACAACCTGAAGAAGATGACCACTGAAGATCATCCTATCTCTCCTGAGAGAATGATCAACATCTTCCACTGTTTAATGGAGATGAACGACCACTCAGTACTTCAGGAGATCCAAAAGTACCTGAAGTCAGGGGACAGTCTGTCTCCATCCCAGTGTTCAGCTCTGGCCGCCATGCTGCTGATGTCAGAGGAGGTTCTGGATGAGTTGGACCTGGACAAATACAAAGCATCAGAGGAGGGGCGATGGAGACTGATCCCAGCTGTGAGGAACTGCAGAAAGGCTCGGTTAGTAGTCATGTGAATAGAAATACCCTAGAGTCAATCTGTACAGTACACTATAATTAGAAACTAAGGTTGACACAAAAGTTAGAAACTAAGGTTGACACAAAGGCTCCAATAATACTGTCTGTGTAATAGGGACTGGTGGTATTTTGTGCAAAGTCCACAATAAAGCAGGGTAAAAACCAGAAAGATTCAATTCAAGGAAATTGCAAGTGTGGTTGCCGTGACACAAGTGACGAGGAATCAACTGGGAAATAAATTCCATCTTAGTATTTATATTAGATAATGTGATGTCATTTATATTAAATACTCTGATGTCTGTGATGTCATTTATATTAGATACTGTGATGTCAAGTGAAGCACGACCAAAAGCTTCACTTTTTTGTTGTACAGCCTCCCAACCCAGATAACATCACTAAAAAGTTTACAAAACACAGGTTCACTTTGATGGGTAAAAAAAAACTCTCTGACCGAATATACAATAGTGTGTTTCCTATACACTAACTAAACTAAGAGTCTAAAATCCCTGCTGGTTGAACCCACCAGACCAGTGGTTTGAACCCACTGACACTCAGTAGTGTCACATCGGATGCCCATGTGGTGTCTACAAGTCAATTTCTTTGATGTCGCTGGAGGCCCACGACGCGTTTGACGCGTTGTACAGTAAACTATACTGTACTGTAGCTACTGCACTTGGCTACCGCGGTGATGAAACAAACTCCATTTCCCAACATGCAGCGCGCAATTACGTCACCCGGACGTGCTGTGTGTCTCGATGACTTCCTGTTTAGCGGCTGCACAAAAATGCTGTTTTCACCGGATTCTCTTCCTTTTTTCATTTTTTTCTCAAAACGGCAGCCTCTTCTACATGCCGTAACACAAACACTGTGGCTTAGAAATGATAAAAAACGGTCCTTACTGAAAGAAAAGATTTTCACGAAATAAACAGGACATACTCGGATTACATTTACTCTGATTACTTTTCTCGCCAGTACTCTCGCCGGTAGGTAAAATGACGCGTTGCCATGGGCACCAGCAAATTAAGACTTCAAAACCACGTGGGCGTCCGATGTGTTAAAATAAAAATCATACCAGTGTGAAGTGAGCAGTGCCTTTCATGAGTTACAATGTCTGTCTTGATGGACACACACACAAAGCCAAATGTATCTATGGACAACTTATAAACAATGTATGTATGTCGTTGCTCCACCTCGAAGCCAGATCAAAGCCTGCAGCTGTGGCCCAGCTTGAGGAGACAGGGATGAGTAATAGAGAGACTGAATGCTGGTCTCTAGCAGCTTGTTTGTAAAGATTTTACACAGTTTTTTAGACAGTAAATATGCAATGTAGTTCAGTCTTCATTTCACACCTTTAACAGCTGGGTGAAAGCTTTGTTATCAAAATTGCTCTTCCTGTGTGGTGTTGTCTATTCCACACTCTGCTGTTAAATATGTATAATTTGTTTTGATAATCTCTGATTTAATCTGCATTTACAGACTTGTTGGCTGTAACCTCAGAAAGACAGATGTTGAAGTTGTGGCTTCAGCTCTCAGCTCTAATCCTTCCCATTTGAGAGAATTGGACCTCAGTGAAAACAACCTGAACGACTCAGGACTAGTGGAGCTGCTCTGTAAAGGACTGAAGAGTCTGCACTGTAGGCTGGAGATTCTACGGTAAGATACATTTACCCAATTTATTTTGGTCACTTCTGTATTATTATGTACTGTATTATGTGAATATAATATGAATGCTGTGGTGAGAATGTATTAATATGCTTGATATCATGATAACCCAAGCGTATGTGCTTGAGTAGACGTTAAAATTACCGCAAACATATATGTTTGAAAGTGTAATATCCCTTTAACACAAATTTATAGGCTACTTTGTCATACCACAGGATTGCACATCCAAAATAGCTGATACATTACAAGCTCACAACGCGTTGAGGACGCAACGATTGTGAGCTTGTAGATCGTCTATTTTTGACGTGTGACCCCAAGGGGGTCCCCATATTATTTTGTGGGGTCCCCAGATGATTAATTAATTCATTTAATGACTTTTGAAATTGTAAAATATTACGGAAGAGGAAAACATTGTGAAAATAGCCGATCTACAAGCTCACTGCAAAGTTCCAAGTGCTTGTCAGGTTTGGGGTTCCCAGTTCAAATATGATTATCAAGCAATCAATCTGGTGTTTCATTCTTCATTCAGACTGGCTCACTGCAACTTGTCAGAGAGATGCTGTGAACTTCTGGTCTCAGCTGTAAGCTCTCATCCCTCCCTAAGAGAGCTGGACCTGAGCTCCAGCATGGTGAATGTTCCAGTCCTGGAGAACTGCAAGTGAGTAGACTTGAGCTGTGTCCATGTTAGTGCACTGAATGTGCACTGTTTCCCTCATGTGTATTTAGTATAGGGCTGTCAGTAGTTCACCTCCAAAATGTTTTTTCTTTTTTTTTTTGCTATTGATTACTCACCCCATGGAGACAGCAATATTTGTTTTGCCACATTCCTAAGACAAAACATGTATGACAATAAATGTACCCCCATTGATTCTGAATGGGGAACCAAATACATTCGGGTCCCCATCCGGAATCAATGGAAGTAAATTTACTAAATTCAAATTGTCTTAGAAATGCGACACAACACAAAAATATATTATTGAACTCAAGTCTCCATGGCATGAGTAATCAATAGAAAAAAAGTCATTTTGGGGGTGAACTACTCTTTTAAGACGATAATAACGAGTCAACGCACATTCCTTTTAACTGCACTTTTTTGGGACGTGCGATTAATGTTTGAACCATGGTTCACTCCAGGTGCTGAGGTAAACGTGTTGTAGTTTGATGAAACATAACATGAGGTAAACGTGTTGTTGTAGTTTGATTAAACATAACATGCCACCGAAAAAAGATCACAGCTTATTATCTCCCAAGTAAAGCCTGTCCATAGTGTCTCCGACCACCAAACTTTTCGTCGGAAAGTTCCTACTTTTCGACGTGCAGCCAAAACGCGTCCGTTGTTGCTACCTGCTCTGCAGCATACCATGCCAACTTATGTAGAAAAATAAAAACGCCTTTATAATGGATAGACCTGTGACTGCTGGTCTTTGAGTTGTTATTGTAAACATAACCATAACCGTAAACCTAACACTAAAACAATGGATAACAAAGCTTGACACTACATTTCCAATAGGTTTAAACATGGTTTAAAACCAGCCTAAACCTGCATCAAGCTTATTCGACACCCATTGATTAAATAGCTGACAGACAGGAGGGGGGCCATAAAGGCAGGGGTCACAACTGACCCCCGGGTCCCAGGTGAAAAAAACACTAAATGGCCCACAGAGACGTGGGTCAAACCAGAGCCCTGAACAAAATAAAATTTCACCAGCAACTAAGGCAGTTAAAAACAAACTAAATTCAAAACATAATTGTATGCGGTCAGAGGGAAACAAATCCCTGGGACAAAAGTAGAGATAAAAGGAGAGTGGAGTTCTCTAGAGCAGGGGTTTCCAAAGTGGCTGACGGGGCACCCTGGGGTGCCGTGACGGGGCACCCTGGGGTGCCGTGACGGGGCACCCTGGGGTGCCGTGACGGGGCACCCTGGGGTGCCGTGACGGCAGTCCAGGGGTGCTGCGAGATAATTTGATAGTATTTGGACTATGGATATTTTATTTGGACACTTGAAAAAATATTTAGTATCATTTTAAACTTGAAGTACAAAGTTATTTTCAGTCAGTTCTAACAAAAATATTTTAGGGGTCTCAACGTTTTCCTCACAACATAATCACTACAATATTGTCGCTGTCGGGCAGAAACCTCGCATCTCCCAAGTTTCAGATGTGTACGTCTTTTGGTAAAGCAAAGCCCTGCTTCATCAAACAAGACAGTCGAACAAAACTAGTGAAAACAGCCGATCTACAAGCACACAACGCCTCGCATCGGCGTTGTGTGCTTGTAGATCTGCTGTTTTCACTAGTTTAGTATATTTTATAGATGATAAATACAAAATGAACGGTTTTGGACATACAAGGTTTCCACCCGACAACGACGATATGCTATAAATATAAGGTGCTGGGAGTGAAAATTATAATGTAGGGGTGCCTCGGATTACAAAAATATTTATGGGGTGCCCTGAGACAAAAAAGTTTGGGAACCCCTGCTCTAAAGGTTAAGGTGGAGTCTGAGGAGGAGATGAGATCCAAACTGGGCAGCAGTGAGTACTGTACAGTATGTCTGGATGGGCTGCAGGACCAAGTTAATGATAGGAGAAACACTGTAGTGTCAGCAAGTGGAGACGTTGTGTTAGACAGTGAGACATTGATGCATTGTTGTTCTACTTCCTACAGAGTGAAACATGGAGGAGAAGTTTGGCTTAATCCTCAACTCATTACCAGATGTGAGTATCTGTCTGTCTGTCTGTCTGTCTGTCTGTCTGTCTGTCTGTCTGTCTGTCTGTGTCAATATCACACATTAACATTTTATACACAGTTGTATGCTTGGTTGGCTCCTCCCCAGATGCTGTTCTGAAAACTCTTCAGGAGAGCTTCCAGGGAATTCAGGTTTCTCTGCTCTTGGCCTGGTCCTTAACACCAGCAAGACTACATTTAAACACACCACCAAATAACAGGCCAATAAAACATGTTTTCTAATAAGAATGCTCACATTTGACTGAGTTGACATGTTGATGCTGGAATCCAGGATGGCAGAGATTCCATTATATGGACCAGAGGGCTTGTAGATTGGCTATATTTCCAAAAACAACCGATCTAAAGCTCACCATGCATTGTGAGCTTTTAGATCATCTATATTTGAAAATTAGACAAAAGTCGCAGATCTACAAGCTTAAAATGTGTAACATCCTGATGGGTTCTGAATTTGTAAAGTATGTTTGAAATGTACAAAAACAGATAATTTACAAGTAGGGTTGCCACACGTCCCATAAAATATGGATTTGTCCCTTATTTGAGAATTAAATGTTCATATGAAATCAATACGGAATGTGGTTTTGTCCGTATTTTCCCAAATGCCCCATAAAGGACTGTCACACAAACCTCGAAAATGTTCTGGTGGGGGAGGGGGTCCCCAGATGATTAACTTAATGTGGAACATTGTTTTCTAAACAGTAAACAAACCAACATACAGTATACGTGTATACAGTTAAAATTATTGATTGATTATTTTGGGGGGTCCCCAGTTTAATAATTATTATGTTTGGGGGTCCCAAGTGTGTATTTTCCACATTGATGTCATTTCACATAAACTTCATGTAAACATATTTTCTCACAGAATGTCACTTCTCAACCTGGAGGCTTTAAGACATCTTACTGTGTTGTCATCAGACACAGACCTGGTTGTGAGCTTGTAGATCTTACTGTGTTGTCATCAGACACAGACCTGGTTGTGAGCTTGTAGATCTTACTGTGTTGTCATCAGACACAGACCTGGTTGTGAGCTTGTAGATCTTACTGTGTTGTCATCAGACACAGACCTGGTTGCGAGCTTGTAGATCTTAATGTGTTGTCATCAGACACAGACCTGGTTGTGAGCTTGTAGATCAGTTATTTTCACTATTTTAAATGTTTAGAGTTTCAACCCGACAGCGACGAAGCATTTTAATTATTTAGAGTGAAAACAAACAAACAGGTTGTGAGCTTGTTGATCTGCAATATAAAAAAGATCGACTGATAGTGTGTGTGTGTGTGTGTGTGTGTGTGTGTGTGTGTGTGCGCGTGTGTGCGTGTGTGTGTGTGTGTGTGTGTGTGTGTGTGCGTGCGTGCGTGCGTGTTTAACTCCACATTAAAACAAAGCCATCGTAACTGCAGGGAAGAAAGTAGTGTTGATATTGACAGCAGATTTCATTTAATTTCAGTCATAGTGGTTTGAATAAAACTCCATTTAGTATTAGTCATATTTTAGTCATCTGAAATGTTTTAGTTTTGGTCTAGTTTTAGTCGACTAAATATCAAATGATTTATTTGACTAAATATTCATTGATTTAGTCGACTAAAATGTATTTTGATGGACCTTGATGATATCATAATGGATGATTTTACACTTGGCTGCATGCTGGAAATAGCAGATCTACAAGCTCACAACATACCACAGTGTGACACGTTGTGAGCTTGTAGATCTGCCATTTTCATTTTTATATATATTTATTTATTTGGGTACAACAGGTTACATGTACATGCATTGATTTAGGGTTTCAATATATAATTTAGTCCCTAGCTGTGTCCCCATTTTTTTCTCTTTTTTCCTAGAAACACCATCTACACATAAGACAGAGCCGAACACAACATAAAACAAATGCAACAAGATATACATGCAATAAAAACAAATCCTAAAATAAATGACGCAAAACAAAACAAAAAGAGGTCACAGAAAAAAAGAAAGAAAGGGGTCACATCAGCTACAACAGTCCACAGACATGTCTAGTTTTCCCTCTATTGGTGTGGCAGTGAATCACTGCCACAGCCAACATAGGTTGTCAGACATGTCACTACAGTCATTATCTGTCGGGAGGGGGGCAACCGTATCAGATGTAAGTGATCAAGTAGTGGTTTACATATTTTGGTAAAGATGTTCTCATTGCCTTTAGATCTAGCACTCATTCTTTCCATGGGTAAAATATTATATATAGATCTGCCATTTTCAGCAACATTTATTTTATTTCTACTGCATCTCTTTTTAGTCTAGTTTTTATTTGTTGACTAAATTGTCAATATATTTAGTTTTAGTTTTTAGCGAGTCGACGAACATTTAGTCATAGTTTGTTATTAATCCACGCAATTCCATACAGGATGGCGTTACGCTGTACATTTCAATAGGTTTTAGAAGTCTAAATAACAATAGACATCTTTAAGCGTATATTTGCAACAACTCTGAAATCTAACTACATCCATCTCTCAGTCCCTCCTAATTTCAACATCAGAAACCTCTGCCTATGACCCAATGCATTGGTCCTCCTCTGTAACCTGAGATTAACTGTAGCTCGCTGCTGGATCTGACTGTTGGTTGTATTATCAGAGTAGTTATTTTGAATCTAGGATAATTAGATCCAAGGAGGTGTTTTTGAATATAAACTAAACCTTCGAATCAATATCCCAACAAGTTAGGCCACACTTAGATTATAGGTTCAACACACCCTATTTAAGCAGATCTCTATGGTTATACATTTCATAATGCTGCTTATAAAAATCTGATTTTGAATGATATATTTTGCAGGTAAATTTATTAAAGAAATAAAAGCTTTTACAGAAATAGAAAAAGGCAAAAGCATTCAAAGTACATTTCAATGTTCCCAATTTAGTCTAAATCATTGTTTCCATTTTTACACTATAATGATAATAATCATCATAGTAAGAAAGCAGAATACATTCTTATTACCCTTTCAAAGGTTAGAGATGCACCAACCGGTTGATCATTTCCATTCCATACTTTCTTTTACAGAATTAAAATTGTTAATCCTGGGGGCTCTCTCTCTGTCAGATTGGTGCAAGAGGTCTTTTGGCATGCAACCTCTCGCTGGGGTAGAGAGCCCAATGTTCCTTCTGAAGGGGACAGTATACTGTATATACACCTCTGCCAGACTTTGTCTGGATTCACTTCCCCACTTCCCCATAAGTGTGCCCCAAGTCGCTTCTGCATTTGTTGTTTTCCATTTCAACCAAATTTCCCCCATGTGTGTCTCTACATAACAGGATGCAGGTGTGTGGTAATCCGTCTGTACATTTCTCTTCACATTTAGCCTCATTTAGCCTTCAACAACCCACAAATAATATTTTGCATCCAGCATTTAAGCAGTACAAAGATGCTTATCTTCGGCTTGATCTAAAATTAAGGGGAAACAGGGTTGAAACGCTGATCTAAAAGCCCAGTCTTTTAGACAAGTTTTAGTCAACAAAATCAACACTAAAAGAAATGTTACTAATACGAGTGTGAGAGTGTGTGAGAGAGTGCGTGCGTACATGTGTGAAAAATAGCAGATTAACAAGCTCGCGGTGCCGTGCTGCAAGCTTGTAGATCTGCTATTTTTGAAAAATCGTGAACATTTGTGCAGGTCTTTGAATATGTTTGACCCGATTCCATTCCAAACCGTTCTTCTAGATTAGTGGTCCTCGAACCTTTTCATGTCACGGACCCCCAAAATTACATGGATTTGGTCGCGGACCCCCATCTCAAAATGTGTTGTTGCAGGGACCCCCGGAAGCAAAGTTGGCTTTGAAAAATACACCATTCAAAGATTTGCACAAATGTTCATGCTTTAAAAAAAATAGCAGATCTACAAGCTCACAGCACGTTATTTGGTCACTGGGTGCCAGAGTAGTGGGCGGCGACCTCCACCTGTCCGGGGACCCCACAGGGGTCCTTGGGGGCTTACCAGGTGGTCCCCACTAAACTAGTTCACACAACATTTTATGTATTAATGCATATTGCTCTCTGTTGGCTATT
The DNA here is from genome assembly GCF_963921795.1 of Nannobrachium achirus. Lineage (NCBI taxonomy): Eukaryota > Metazoa > Chordata > Actinopteri > Myctophiformes > Myctophidae > Nannobrachium > Nannobrachium achirus. The sequence continues at coordinate 10,334,770 of NC_137819.1, read as the reverse complement.
CAAAAATACAGATCTACAAGCTCAGAGGGCGTCATTTGGTCATTTGGTGCCAGAGTAGTTGGCGGGGATCCCCCCCTGGTCCGCGGACCCCCAGGGGTCACAGATTGTGCACCAGGGGGTCCCCAATAAACTGGTCACTGGGTGCCAGACTAGAGGGCGGTGACCTCCACCCGTCCGGGGACTCCACAGGGGTCCTTGGGGGCTTACCAGGGGGTCCCCAGTAAACTAGTTCACACCACATTGTATGCACTTTAACCATACCGCTCTCTATTGACTATTCAAAAATACAGATCTACAAGCCCATAGGGCATCATTAATTGGTCATTAATGATTGGTCATCATCATTTGGTCATTTGGTGCCAGATTAGTTGGCGGGGATCCCCCCCTGGTCCGCGGACCCCCAGGGGTCACGGATTGTGCACCAGGGGGTCCCCAGTAAACTACTTTGTGCCACATTTTATACTTCGAGCATTTTGTTCTCTATTGGCTATTCTGAAAATAGCAGATCTACAAGTTCATAGAACGTCATTTGGTCACTGGGTGCCAGAATAGTGGGCGGAAACTTCCACCCGTCCGGGGACCCCATAGGGGTCCTTGGGGGCTTACCAGGGGGTCCCCATTAAACTAGTTCACGCCACATTTTATGTACTCTATCCATATTGCTCTGTATTGGCTATTCAAAAATACAGATCTACAAGCTCATAGGGTAATATTTGGTCATTTGGTGCCAGAGTAGTTGGCGGGGATACCCCCCTGGTCCGCGTGCACCAGGGGGTCCCCAGTAAACTAGTTTGTGCCACATTTTATACTTTAAGCATTTTCTCTGTTGGCTATTCAAAAATACAGATCTACAAGCCCATAGGTTGTCATTTGGTCGTTTGGTGCCAGACTAGTGGGCGGCGACTTCCACCTGTCCGGGGACCCCACAGGGGTCCTTGGGGGCTTACCAGGGGGTCCCCCAGTAAACTAGTTCACGCCACATTTTATGCACTTTATCCATATTGCTATGTATTGGCTATTTAAAAATAGCAGATCTACAAGCACATCATTTGGACACTGGGTGTCACACTAGGGTGCGAGGACCCCCATCCGTCCGCTTCACCCACAGGGGTCAAAATAGCAGACGTACAACCTCAGGGCATGCTGCGAGTTTGTAGATCTGCTTTTTTTGAAAAATCCTGAAAAGGTGTGAATATTTTCACCCCATTCTATAAATATCTTCCAAATCAGTGCTTCTCAAACTTTTTCATGTCAAGGACCCCCAAAATGACACACGTTTGGCCGCGGGCGCGGACCCCCATCTCAAAATATCTTGATCCAGTCACAAATGTTCGCTTTTAAAAAAAATATTCAAAGGGAAAATACATACAAATAAGAAATAGCAGACCTACAAGCTCGCAGCGCGGCACTCGGTGCCGCGCTGTGAGCTTGTAGATCTGCTATTTTTCAATAGTTAAAGCATAAAATAATTAATAAAGTGGTTCCATGTCTTATTTCGTGTGTGTGTGTGTGTGTGTGTGTGTGTGTGTGTGTGTGTGTGTGTGTGTGTGTGTGTGTGTGTGTGTGTGTGTGTGTGTGTGTGTGTGTGTCAGTCAGTGAATGATGTATTTAATGTTTACTGTGTGTTTTCTCATCAGGTTTCCAGCGTCTCACTCTGGACACAAACACAGCATACAGAGAACTCTCTCTGTCTGAGAACAACAGGAAGGTGACACGTGAGGGACAGGATCAATCATATCCTGAACATCCTGACAGGTTTGATAACTATGCTCAGGTTCTGTGTACAGAGGGTCTGACTGGACGCTGTTACTGGGAGGTAGAGTGCAGTGGAAGGGTTGAGATAGCAGTGACTTATAGAGGAATCAGCAGGAAAGGAAGTGGTGATGACTGTATGCTTGGACTCAATAACATATCCTGGAGGCTGGACTGTGATGGTCACAGTGGTAACAGTTACAGTGTCAGACACAATAGTAAGCAGACTGTCCTCCCTGTCAGGGCCTCTAGGGGGGGCTCCAACAGAGTAGCAGTGTTTGTGGACTGTCCTGCTGGTACTCTGTCCTTCTACACAGTGTCATCTGACTCACTCACACACCTGTACACCGTTCAAACCACATTCACTGAACCTCTCTATGCTGGGTTCTATGTGTGGTCTGACTCCTCAGTGTGTCTGTGTGAGCAGAGATAGAGTCTCTATGTGAGGGTGACATCAGGTCGCCATGGTTACTCAACATGTTTGAGTGAGTGCAGGTTGTCAAGGTTACCACATCATGGACTCCATTTTTGGGCATGAGTGACTCGTGGTGACATCACAGTGACATCATCATGATGATGTAATCAGCAGCACAGTGACATCACACATTACAGCTCCTGTAGATTCAATGTTTCTCTGACGTTGTCATGACAACAACCCCGGTTTGAAAAACCATGAACATTTGTGCAGGTCTTTGAATATTTTTTTACCAGATTCTTCTAAATCAGTGGTCCTCAAACCTTTTCATGTCAAGGACCCCCAAAATTACATGTAATTGGTCGTGGACCCCCATCTCAAAATGTGTTGTTCCAGGGACCCCCAGAAGCAAAGTTTGCGTTGAAAAATATACATTCAAAGGTTTGCACAAATGTTCATGGTTTAAAAAAAATACAGATCTACAAGCTCACAGCACATCATTTGGTCCTTTCGTGCTAGAGTGGTGATCGGTGACCTCCATGCGTCTGGGGACCCCACAAGGGTCATGGACTGTGTACCATGGGGTCCCCAGGAAAAACAACATTTTAACCACTTTAAGATTATCATTCGGGGGTGGGTGGGGCCTGGTGGCTGGCTATTAAAAAATACAAATCTATGTGCGTCTGGGGACCCCACAAGGGCTGTGGACTGCGTACCAGGGGGTCCCCAGGAAAAGTAGTTAACATAGCATCACAATCATTTGAACCACTTTATCCATTTGTATGTTGGCTATTTGAAAACAGCAGATCTACAAGCTCAAAAAAAGTTAAACTTTCTTTTGAATATACAAATGTTGTTTGGGGGTCCCTGATACAAATATGTTCAAATGGGGGTCCCTGGCACAAATATGATCAAATGGGGGTCCCTGGCACATTATGATCAAATGGTGGTCCCTGGTCAAATCCATAGTAAAGTCAAACGCTATGGTATAAAATGAGTCATCACCACAGGGAGCTTTAGATCTTAGATCAGATAGAAGTGCACAAACCTCCACTCCACACATTTATAAATATGTATCATAAATACTGTCCATCAATGATGATGATGATGTAAATATCAGTGTCATACTTGTGTCTCTTATGTTGATACAAACTCATATTTTATGTATATTTTATTTTTGATATTTTTTAACAGACAGAGATAAACTGTATATTTGATCATGTAATTGTCACAGTATCAATATTGTTTCTTGCATATAAACCTTTATACTGAACCACTTGAACCCCATATACTTTATTGACTGGGGTTCCCCAGGGTTCTGTAATTGGTCCCCTGCTTTTCCCCCACCTCTACACCAGATCTCTTGGGTGAAAATAGCAGATCTACAAGCTATCTAATATCTAAGATCTACATCACAAAGTGACACATTGTGAGCAGTGTTAATTTTGATACCAATTATTGTGTCATATTTTAATCATACTGTTTTTCTTATTATTTGTTTTTGTCTAGTTTTAGTTGACTAAATGTCATAGCATTTTAGTTGACTAAATGTCATAGCATTTTAATTGACTAAATGTCATAGCATTTTAGTTGACTAAATGTCATAGCATTTTAGTTGACTAAATGTCATAGCATTTTAGTTGACTAAATGTCATAGCATTTTAGTTGACTAAATGTCATAGCATTTTAGTTGACTAAATGTCATAGCATTTTAGTTGACTAAATGTCATAGCATTTTAGTTGACTAAATGTCATAGCATTTTAGTTGACTAAATGTCATAGCATTTTAGTTGACTAAATGTCATAGCATTTTAGTTGACCAGATCAACCGTTTATTTAGTCGACTAAAATGAAAATGAAAATTCTTGGAGGGCTGTGATGGCATCTTAATGCCTGATTTATACTTACTGTAGCTCTGTGCCAAAGAAATGTTGATCTACAAGCTCACAGCGTGTCTGTGACGTGTTGTGAACTTGTAGATCGGCTATTTTCAGAGAGAGCAACACCCGAGTGCAACCAAACATAAAATGACTTGTCTTTTAGTTCTACTGGATCTCTTCTCCACTTGTCCCTCCCTGACATTTTAGTCTAGTTTTTATTTGTTGATAAAATGTTCAATATGTTTTGTCAGAATTTTGTTAATCACTCTGTATTCAAACATCTACTGAATGTGTTGTTAATGAACTCAAATCAATCATTGTTTATTCATTGATTCATTATCAGATCATTATTTCCTCACTCATTCCATTATTGTGCTTTCATTTAATATTAATGTGATGCTGTTCTCATTGTTCACATGTTATTTTATGATCATGTGTAGAAGTAATAATTGTTTAATAAATTGATTGTTGACAGTCTGTCGTTGTTCCTGCGTATTAATATTCATAGTGTTGTCATGACAACATGGCCACAGCTCATTGGTCATGTATAATAACTAGGTTGGAAACAAAGGTCTCATGTTCATGATTCACTGCAATCCAGGATGGCTTGGTTCGAGGCTTAACATAATTGTTATAAATATTTTTGTAAATGTCTATGGGGAAAATGAAAGGGAGATTTTAAGTGGCACCAGTAAACCACTTCCGCTGTGATGCTCTATATGTACATGGTACGTAACGTACCGATAGTAGGCTACTGTATCTACCATCTGTACTGAGAAGAACACAGTAGCCTGGGTCATAGCAGGTCACAGGTCACTCGATACAAAGCTTACAACCAACTGTAAAGTGGTCAAACTGTTAACTTATTCACTAGGCAAATTAGACCCAAAAAATAATAACGTTTTGACTTAAAGGCCTTTGCAGAGAGGGTCTGATTTCCCACACGGGGGAAAAAATGACAATATTGTCAGAATTTGTCACAAATTGGGACCCGGTGTGCATGGTGTCATAGAGAAACCTTGTGTTCATTAATGAGTACCTGAGACCAAAAAGTCCATATTTTAACATTTTGAATATAGATATTGTTTTGATTTACCAGACTGTAAACCACAAACTAGAAGTTTTTAATCTGTTACATTCTTAATGCACTCCCATCTCATTGTGTTGAATTAGATTTTTTTTTACTTAACTCATATATATTAGGAATTATATAAAGACATAATACTTATGGAAAGTGGAAAAACTCTAACATCTCTAACAGTTTGTGGAACAACAGTATAATATTGATATATGATCTCACTCTCTAATTGACAGACAAACAGATAGGGGAAACGGATGACATCACAATATCAAGGAATTTTGATGTCTGATTGTCTGACATGCTTACATCAGTTGATGAGTACCTCGGACAAGTACTTCAATGGGAAAACCCTTAGAGAAAAGATTACACCAGATGATGATGAGTAAAAAACACCAAGAAGTGTGTTGCCCTGTGGGGAAACCACACTTATCAATAAGTAGTGAAAATAGATCTGTGTTGTGAGCTTGTAGATCTGCTATTTTCACTAGTTTGGGTCCCGGGCAAACGTCTAATCTCTCTTTCGGGTCTCGACCTGAAAAGTTTGGCTGATACCGATACGTGGCTGATATTATTATTATTAGGTAATTTAAGGAGCCTGTTTCTACTACCGCAACGTGAGGCGGGACTACGGCTGCAAAGATCTACAAACTCATTGCACGTATTTTGGTTGTTTCGTGTCAGAATGGTGTTCGGTGACCTCCATGCGTCTGGGGACCCCACAAGGGTCATGGACTGCGTACCAGGGGGTCCCCAGTAAAAAACACCGTTGTCCTGAAGTTGGAGGTGTACCGCTCCGGGTGGTGCTCGTACTCCAGCGGGTCGTAGATGCCGTCGCTCTTCCTCACGAGGTGGTGATGGCGACTCAGGACCGTGGCGTACACTTTGGTCGTGTCTCCGGTTTCAGGGACGTCTTTCAACTCGTGAGGTTCGACGTATTCCACCGGGAGCTCGTTGAAGATGTCCTGAACGCCTTTGGAGACGTTCCCTGTGCCGGTGAAACAGAACGTGACGGGGCCGATGGATTTGGGCATGAGTCCTGTGGAGATCTCGTAGCCGCAATCCCTCACCGCTTGGATGGCCTGGTAGACGTTCCTGTAGTTATGAGCCATGCCGATATGCATAAAAGGGGTGTGGTGGCCGAGAGCGAGGAAGCGCAGTCCTAAACCGTGCAGGACGTTGATCATTCCTGCAACGCCGGCCCACTGTCCAAACGCCACCAGGCGGAACCCGTTAGCGTCGACCATCTTCTCGTAGTCGATCTATTCGGCTCTTGCTTTTTTAGTGGTCAGCTTAGCAGATAGCTAACATGATATGATCCCTTGTAGAAGAAAGACCCAGGAGACCGGAGTGTAGTATAGGCCTTTTAGTTAAAGCACCATATCTTTTTTGTAAAACTGTGAACATAAAACATAAACATACATTCAGAATACTGTAAACTACATACTGTACATCATCATACAATCTGCACTTAGTTGCTACAGTACATAAGACAAAATGAGAAAATGAGTAGCCTGATATGTGGCTTACAGGCCTACTTAGTATCCAAGCTTAGTTAGTGATACAATGCCACTAATTAACATCCAACAATGAACAGAAACCTCACACTAAAGCAGTCTTAAACTGAAAATGCACTCTTATATCAAAGTATACATTTGCATGTTACATTCAAAACAAACTTACAGGTTTAGACCTTCAAAGTCCACAAAGTTGAAAAGTGGCAAGCTTGGAGCCTGCAGTGAGTATTGTTTGTTTGTCATGTGCTCTCATACTGTTTGACATGGCTGTCTGGAAACACTGAGCTGAACTGACTACGGCAAGACCGGAGGGTCAAAAAGAACAGTACAGAAAAGGCAAAAACATTAAATGCAATACAACATTCCACCACTAGGTGTCATCGAAAATAAACATGCTGGGGCAGAACACGATCAGACGCACTTCCTTTCTCAGAATGTCATCCAGGAGTCCCATGTTTGGGTTAGGGTTAGGGTTAGGGTTAGGGTTAGGGTTCCTGCGCCTTGATGGTGTGGGAGAAAAAAACGTAGGTTTTCCTGGGGTAGACCTTTTCCTCCGGGGGTCTTTTCACGCCGATGATCAGCGACGCCTCGGAAATGTCCTCTTGAATGGCGGCCCCTGCCTTCTCGTAATACTTCTGGTGAATGGCCCTCCGGTTGGACGGCTGCACCAGGACCTTGTGCCCGGCCTGGGTCAGCTCCTGGACGTGGCGCGGTGCCAGCGGCGCCCTCCGCTCCCACGGGTTGATGTCCTCGCGGCGGATGGCGAGGACGCTCTTATGGTGCTCATAGCGCCGCTGGCTGCTGAGGCAGGCCCTCGTGGTTCTCCTGCTCTGGTGACTCAGGACTCTGAACATGGCGTCAATAAGTATTGAGTCTGACTCGTGCTTTATGAATTATCTAACTATTACGGTGAAACCTGCACACAGAACACCATATATGGGCATAAACGGGTGAAACAGTGCCCAAATTTGGAGATAACTGACATCAGTGATACCGCCGGGAAAGGCTCGATTTTTGATGTGTCATTAGTTTGACTAAGGGTTAGGGTTAGGTTTAGGCATAGTTTTACTGGGGCTAAGGTTTGGCATAGTTTCATTCACCAGGTTAGCATTCGCCAGCATCAAACTAATGGGACGTCGAACAAATGCTACGTCGCAATAACGACATACTCCCGATACCGCCGCCATGGTAACAGCCGCATGCTAAAACAGTGCCCAAATTTGGAGATGACTGACATCACTGATACGTCTGGGTTCTCCAGCATTACTTCTGAGACTCCTACATTCAATCCCTCATATACTGTGCTGTGTGCACAGCCTCAGGGCAAGGACCGATTAATAATTCATAAAGCCAATTTATAAAGCCAAGCCAAAGTCAGACTCAATAAAATATGATAGTCTTGATCCAAGGCTAGTAAAGTAAATAAAGTAATGGTTTATCCACCAAGCATTTTTGACGCTATTTAAGGATGTCTAAAATATGTCTAATGGCTAGGCTTGGGGTCCCTTCCCCTTGTTTGCACAACATACAAAATGAGCGGACAGAGATACTCCTGAGGTCTGTAACTGTGAGAGGGAACACATGGAACCATAGCAACGCTGCTCATTCCCATCCCTCTAATCCCACCCAAGGGGGGTGGTGTCGTACCTCTGACCTCACCAGGCCCTATATGGAGTTAAGGGGTGTGGTGTCATACCTCTGACCTCACCAGGCCCTATATGGAGTGAAGGGGTGTGGTGTAGTACCTCTGACCTCACCAGGCCCTTATATGGAGTGTGCATACAGTATGTCCTTGTATGGACCGTTCTGTCCGTGACATCAGCTGTGGTGACGTCGCTCTCAGTCTGCATGCTTTCTATCACGTCAGTCTGGGGTGACCTGCTGTAGGAGGAGCAGGTCTGGACTTGCCTCTTGTTCCATGGTCAGATCCTCCAACAAGCACGAATGTGTCATCATCAAACCCCACTGGTTATCTTCATGCTTTTTTGCTCTCGTGTACAAGTAAGACGCCTCAGGGTGACAAGCGACCTCGCCCTAAAGGGCAAGGTCACGCCATGTCTTGGCCGTCTGGCCAGTGACGTATATCGAGCCAGTTCCCCATATATGGATATGAAGTCCTGTTAGATATGGGCTTAATATTGATGACATCAGGGATCTCCATATATGGACATAAAGTGGTTCCCATGACATCACAACATACAATCCCTTTTATGCCCATACATCATGTATGATACATGGTGTGATACATCCCTGTCTGAACCAGTCACACCACTGTGATGCCACCTGTTTATGCCCATATATGGAGATTCCTGCTCCGAGTATCTGACATCACTGTGATGTCACAGTGATGTGGAACCACAGTGTCAGGCGTTACACATACATAAGGACAAGCTGTGCCGGTTCTGACAGTAAACTGTGACCTATGGTCGCAATAATCTTTTTATCCAACTCCATGTGAGAGCTTGGTATACTCATATACTCGATAGAATGTATCTTGAGTATACTTGACAACGGCCTTAGAGGATTAAACATATTCTTACCACTCTGTTAATCAATTATTTTGGGGGCATTAACTCTTATACTGCTTTGAACGTTCCTGTTCGCCCCAATTCTTGAGGTCGAGTAGGGCCAATACGGCCGTTCGTTCGTTTGATGTTTTTTATGGATTATGATAAAAGACGTCCTTGCGCAACTTTTGAATGCATAATTGGTCGTGGTGTCGTTTTGAGGACAGCCGGAAACCGTTCATAAAAAAAAAAAGTAAACAGACTGTCCTGGCTCCGCCTGCCCAGAGCGACTCTGCGCCTGCCTAGCTGCCTGCCAGGGGCGTCAATTGGGTATGGCAGGGGTATGCAGCTGCCATACGTTGACAGGGGGAAATAATAAAAATGTACTTTTCATCGTGCCTGTTGCTAAGGTATGGCAACATGACTGGTGTCTTCACCAGACACCAGTCATGTTGCCATACCTTAGCTTGTTCTGAACTGACGCCACTGCTAGCTGCTAGCAGCCTTGTTGAGGGACTATATTGTTTTATGCATCGGGCTGTTAGTAGAGAAAGAGAGAGAGAAACGTTGGTAAAAGCGATCATTTTGTCGGAAATCAGTTGTTTTATAGTATTAGTAGTATAGTAATTGTAGTAGGTAGTAGTATTTAGCAGTACTAGAATATTGAGATGTATTAGGCCAACTCAGCCTCAACTTGCTGGTATCATTCCGCCGAAGTGCGACCCTCCCCCCCTGGCCGGAGCAGCAGCCAGCAGCAGAGCAGATCCACGGATAGAAACAAACTTTGTTAGAATTAGGATTACAAACCTACCCGCGTTGGTGACTCAGGACCAGGCAGCGCCCACGAATGGTGGTGGTGGTCGTGATGATGATCATGATGATGATGATGATGAAGAAGAGAAAAAGATCACTGTAGCCGTTCGTATTGAAGATAAAAAGATTGAAGATGGTGCCAGTCGCGAAGAACCGGGGTCCAGAAGTGGATCAAGAGCCTCGTGATATTGTGGAAACCGATCCCGACGGAGCTCGACCCCCGTGTAGGATGGATCCCCCCGCCCGGGGGCTCACATCGCCGCAGCAGCAGAGACCCATGTACCGCCGCCACCGCCGCGAAGAGACAGACGAACTGGGCGATTTGGCCAATGAAGAATGGCTTCCGCGTAGAGACCCCTCGGAGAACAGAGGCCACGATTCTACTGTCCAAAGTAAGACTTCCAATCCAGTGCATGTATGTATTGTATAGTTGTATACTGTATATAGTTGTATACTGTGTGATAACAGAGCATCCGTGTGGAACTGGAAGCCTGGGATGGGGGGATGGTCAGTGATCAGTGAGATAGGGTAACGGTTTTCCATTGCGACGTGTTGCCACTCCGACATTGGGATCCGGTCTAGAGCCCGCCTACTGCATCCGGCTATTTACACGTACACATACATGCAAGAAATGTTTCCGTATCCGGACCGGATCAGTAACTTGATCCAAGCAGTTAGGATCCACGTGCTTGGTTTGTTTTTGTCGCTACTCAGGACACACGTGGAGTTCCTATCACGCGCGTGCACGTACCGCGTGTAGTGTACGTGCACTGCACAGCCTACTAGGATTATTTGATGGGAATTTAGGATTTATTGGCTTAGTTTGTGTGTGCGTGCGTACGATGCGTGTGTGTGTGAGAGAGAGGGAGAGGTTTCTTTTTATCGTCATCATCATCATCATCATCATCATCAGTAGCTGATGATGTAGCTTTTCAGTTCAATTCAAAGGAGCTTTATTGGCATGAGAAAACATACGTTTACATTGCCAAAGCAAGTGTTACAAATAACTAGACCAGGTCAACCTGGTTGTGCCAGACCCCCTGTCTGTCATCATCATTTATGACATCATGCCTTTTGTAGGCATGTCATCATCATGTCATCATCATGTATACCCTTTATATAGAAAACCCGGACAGACCGACATTTGCTTATGTAGGCCTACCCATTTCATGGGTCTGGCAAAAACTGTTGAAAATGGGGAACATATATACAGTTGGAGGGAGTACAGCTTTGTGTAAACAGAGCTATGTTGCATTGTGACATTTTATATAGGTATACAGGGTATAAAGGGAATTTCACTGTGACAGTAAATGCATGGTAACTATTTACTATAACTGCATTTTATGTTATATATGAACTTATTGTAAGTCATTTGCTAAATGTCAAAATTGTAAATTGATTTGTTTAGATATAAACTATTTGATATTTTCCTGGCTATGATTTTAGATGATGAGTCGACGATGATGATGAGCCTACTTCTTCATTTCCACATCGTGGAAAAACAAACTTTTTTCTGTAAATCAGACTTAGCACCATGCACATGCTCACATAGACATCAAAGGGGGCTTGAGCCCCTGCCCTTTTATCCATCTGTAAAAAGTGCCCTCTCCAGACCATGAATGCTGTTTTTACATAATTACTATATATATATATATATATATATATATTTGTGTGGTAAGCAGGAAGTGCATAGAATGTTAGAGAGGCAGGGGTTGACATTTCTAAAACGGCCTTTTGATGAAAATAGTAGGCCCCCAACCTCCACGCATTCTGCTGTGACGCGTTGTGAGCTTGAAGGTGTACTATTTTTCATGTATTTTATAGTAATTATGTATTTGTATAATTTACAGATCGACCATGGGCTCGTGTACGAGTTCAGCAGACCCGGTGGAGCCCTTCCGGAGGAGCCTGGCTGGAGTGAAACAGAATGGAGCCCCAGGCCCTGTGCAGGCTGAATGACACGCACGCACGCACGCACGCACGCACGCACACACACACATATACACTCTGTAGACATGTAGTGTCACAGTGAGATAAAGAGAACCCTGAAAGCTGAAGCAGGATTCAGGCTGAAGCTCATGTCACTGTGTCAATGTTCTGCACTGCTCTTACTACTGCTCTTACTTCTCTTACACACTAAAAGTGTGTAAAAAGACACTTTTTCTTGTTTTTATTTTTTTGAATTTGTTTGTAAACAACCACTGATCATAGGTGTGATGTTACTGAAGCCAACAATAAAAGGCTAAAGAGAGATTTCTGCCTGAAAATGTATTCTTCACAAAAATGCATTTTTCTCAGCTTTATGTTCTCAAAGAGCTGTTTTTAGGCCACATTCTGCAGCTTCTAGCTAATGAACAGAACAAGATAAAAACTCGAAATCTTTTTCTGTTGCAAAGTAGACATTCTATTCTTCGTTGCCATATAATTGTGGTCTTTATAGTCGAAACCAAATTTCTCCAGTAGGCCTTCAAAGATGAGCGACAATTCTCAATTTAGCTGGCAGTGGATTGAGCTTTTTGTTCAATTCTGTGGCAGTAAAAGAGTTAAGGTAGGGAGGAGTCAGTTTACTAGGCTAGCATTAAGACGGTCTTATAAAAACAACAGCGTCTCTGAGGAGACGGTTAAATAACCACTCCAAGCTTACGCTACACTTTTCAATTCTTTTTTTTATTTTTATTGTTTTATGTATTTACAGCATTGAGCACACATCAAACACTGCCTCCTTTTCTTATGGACTGATTGGGAATGTATCAAGTATAATCTGAGAAAGTGCAATTAACATTTCTGAACTTTTAATGGTCATTGGTGTATGGATTGTTGCAGTATATATACTGTATATACACTGTATATAAAAAAGAAAGGTTTGAGTACAAAATGACAGCAGAGCCCCGAACGGGTACACATTGTGTATCATTATTTTATGCTTTAACTATTGAAAAATAGCAGATATACAAGCTCACAGCGCGGCACCGAGTGCCGCGCTGCGAGCTTGTAGATCTGCTATTTTTGAAAAATCGTGAAAATTTGAATTAAGTGTCTTTTGAATCCTTCTATATGTCAGCAATCTGGCCAGCCATCATCAAAGAAAAGGTCCTTTTCACTTAACTGGAGCTCAGTTAGTCTGTTCTTGATAGACTATTATGTCAGTGGCTCTCAAACCTTTTCATGTGAAGGACCCCTGTAAAAAAAAAAAAATCACATCTCAAAATATGCAGTTCCAAGGACCACCCAGAAGCAAAATTTGAGTTACAAATGTTCCCTCTAAAAATAAATATATTCAAAAGATTTGCACACATTTTCACGACTTTAAAAAAAATAGCAGATCTACAAGCTCGCAGCGCGGCACCAAGTGCCGCGCTGTGAGCTTGTATATCTGCTATTTTTCAACAGTTAAAGCAGTCAATAATTCTAGGCCTAAATGGGTTAAAGCAATAACAGACACACTCAGAGTCCTCTACAACTTCTCAGACAGTATCCAACAGCGCTCAAACAAATGAACATGGGTGTGCAAAAAACAAAGACACCACTCAGACATCAGTGATTCAGTTGTGTCACCACAGATTACACCAACCAAATGATTCCACGTGATAAATAAAATCCAATACTCCAGCACTAGAGATGCATCCTCTTTTATCTTGGCATCGTCTTGCTGACCGGGTGTAAAACATAATAAAAATAAAATAAAAGTTCTTCTCAGACATCAGGAACAGCACCTTGCAGTTTGGTTTGGTGGAAATCACTGCATCTGCTCTCAAGGGATGGCGTTTGTTCCAACTACCTGAAATATTATTAATAAATAAGCCACACCCAGAACAAGATTACAATCTCACGGTGTATGGTACATGTACAGCTGTTTGTAGTTGACCACCTGTATTATTAGTATGTAGATGAGCTGTTTGAACTTGTCATATTTAAAATAAATTTATTTTGGCGGGTCTTGATGGCGTCATAATGGCTGATTTTACACTTGGCCGATACAAGATCTGTTATTTTCAGAGAGCTACACCCGAGCACAACCAAACATAAAATGACTTGTCTTTTAGTTCTACTGGATCTCCTCTCCTGAAAAAAGGTAGTCGACAAACATCTTTTGTCGTAGTTTTACCAAATCAACACCAGAACAAAGTGTGTCCTTCATCAGTTCAATAAGGTGACACAATAAGAACTTTTAGTCTCCAAATAAGGAACGGCAAACCCTGCTGTTTGCCGTTATATGTACATCACTGTGATGTCACAGTGATGTGTCAGGGGAACCACAGTGTCAGGCGTTACACATACATAAGGACAAGCTGTGCCGGTTCTGACAGTAAACTGTGACCTATGGTCGCAATAATCTTTGTATCCAACTCCATGTGAGAGCTTGGTATACTCATATACTCGATAGAATGTATCTTGAGTATACCTGACAACGGCCTTAGAGGATTAAACATATTCTTACCACTCTGTTAATCAATTATTTTGGGAGCATTAAGGCGGTCTTATAGTAAACAGCGTCTCTGAGGGGACTGTTAAATAACCACTCCAAGCTTACGCTACACTTTTCAATTCTTTTTTTTATTTTTATTGTTTTATTTATTTTATTGAGAGTAAACTTTGCACTGACACTTTCATTTACAGCATTGAGCACACATCAAACACTGCCTCCTTTTCTTATGGACTGATTGGGAATGTATCAAGTATAATCTGAGAAAGTGCAATTAACATTTCTGAACGTTTAATGGTCATTGGTGTATGGATTGTTGCAGTATATATACTGTATATACACTGTATATAAAAAAGAAAGGTTTGAGTACAAAATGACAGCAGAGCCCCATTGCAACCCATTCAGAACGGGTACACATTATTGTGTATCATTATTGTATGCTTTAACTATTGAAAAATAGCAGATATACAAGCTCACAACGCGGCACCGAGTGCCGCGCTGCAAGCTTGTAAAATCGTGAAAAAAACGTGAAAAAACGCGTTATAATTTTTACCCGATTCTATATTACCGGTAGTGTCTTTTGAATCCTTCTAAGGTTTTTTGAAAAACCCTGTTTCTATGTCAGCAATCTGGCCAGCCATCGTCAAAGAAAAGGTCCTTTTCACTGGAGCTCAGTTAGTCTGTTCTTGAGAGACTAGTGGCTCTCAAACCTTTTCACGTGAAGGACCCCTGTAAAAAAAAGATCATATCTCAAAATATCTAGTTCCAAGGACCACCCAGAAGCAAAATTTGAGTTACAAAAAAAATACATATATTCAAAGATTTTCACGACTTTTTCAAAAATAGCAGACCTACAAGCTCGCTGTGAGCTTGTATATCTGCTATTTTTCAACAGTTAAAGCAGTCAATAATTCTAGGCCTAAATGGGTTAAAGCAATAACAGACACACTCAGAGTCCTCTACAACTTCTCAGACAGTATCCAACAGCGCTCAAACAAATGAACATGGGTGTGCAAAAAACAAAGACACCACTCAGACATCAGTGATTCAGTTGTGCCACCACAGATTACACCAACCAAATGATTCCACGTGATAAATAAAATCCTATACTCCAGCACTCTTTTCTCTTGGCATCGTCTTGCTGACCGGGTGTAAAAAATAATAAAAATAAAAGTTCTTCTCAGACATCAGGGACAGCACCTTGCAGTTTGGTTTGGTGGAAATCACTCCATCTGCTCTCTAAGGGTTGGCGTTTGTTCCAACTACCTGAAATATTATTAATAAATAAGCCACACCCAGAACAAGATTACAATCTCACGGTGTATGGTACATGTACAGTTGTTTGTGGTTGACCACCTGTATAATTAGTATATGTATATGAGCTGTTTGAACTTGTCATATTTAAAAGAATATGTATTTTGGCGGGTCTTGATGGCGTCGCAATGGCTGATTTTACACTTGGTTGCATCTGCTATTTTCAGAGAGCAACCAAACATAAAATGACTTGTCTTTTAGTTCTACTGGATCTCCACTAGTCCCTCCCTGACATCTTAGTCTGGTTTTTATTCTTCGACAAAATCGTCAATATGTTTAGTCGAATTCCCTTTTCAAGATGGCCGCCAAGTACCAGGATGCCACGTTCCTAAATTTCTAGTGCACGGATCAATTTTTAGTGCACGGATCGTGCACGCCCATGCACCATATATGCACCATATGTGTAGTACTTTTTAACAGCTTTCAAACAAAAAAAATCCGCTTGGAAATCCGTTCAGGCATTCATGAGATAGAAGCCTTCAAAGTCAGACAAAACAGCAATTTTTGACATTTTGAAAGATGTGTTTGTTATGGGGCTAAACATATAATTTCGCAATTGCGATCATGCCTAATACATTTGAGGCATTTTTAGAAATGTTTTTATAAATGTTTTTTTTTTTTTTTTTTTTTTTCAAAATGGCTTCCAACTCGGGAAACTCGGGCTGTGGCAGCCTGGGACTACTGTAATAACTCGGGAAACTCAGGCCTTGGCAGTCAATGAGTTAAGTCACCATAGTTTTTATTACGTTTTCGTCGGTGGATCTTTCATCGTAGTATTACCGAATCAACACCTGAACAAAGTGTGTCCTTCATCAGTTCAATAAGGTGACGCAATAAGAACTTTTAGTCTCCAAATAAGGAACGGCAAACCCTGCCGCTCTCTCACACTGTTCCTCTTCCATGCTTTGAACATGGTTGTGTTTAACAGGGATAAGACTGTGGAACAGTAGCCTCGCGTAGCCTGGCTTACTCATCTGCGAAGAGAAAAGCCTGGTTACGACCATAGGCTGATACGGCATAGAACGGTGCTACTTCCGCCAGGAGAATTTCACCGGATGTTGACGCATGACGCAGCACTTCCGCCACTTCCGGTGTCTACAGGTTCATGCCATTCACATGGCATATTGTGGCCAGGGTGGTGGAATAGTTACTGCGTGTTTAACAGGGACAGCATAGGACAGTGTGTAGAACAGTTGCTGAATGATTAACAGGGACATGAGACATGATGTGTGGTGATGTGTCAGTGGAAAAGTTACTGAATCCATTTCACTTTCTCTGACTCGTGCAAATTCAACCCAAATGAAGAGAAAAAAAAGGAAAAGTGAACCGTTTCGATGGCATATCAAACTATAATATTGTGCTGCCGATTTGACCTAACTACAGAGGAGGCTCCAACACAAGGAGATGGCGACACCGAGTCAGTCACACCCAAGTGGGCGAGTTGTGTCCAGCTACTGATCATTCATCGTTAATTGGACCTCCATAAAACTTGGTACAAAAACATGTAACACAATCAATAATAAATATACTCAGCAATGATTGAAACAATAATAATAAAAAAGGCACACAGACCTAAAAATGTGTGATATCATCATCATCAACCATCACTGAAAACCCAACTCATCGTCATCCATCGTTCAATGAACAACACACTCTATCAGTAGTGGAATAGATATGATTAAAATAAAATATAAAATATAATAAAGAAAGTCCATTTAAATAAGTGTTAGTGTGGAAACATAATTGGCACAACAAAAGCCAGCCTGAATCAAGTCATTATTATCTAGAGCAGGGGTCAGCAACCTTTTTGAAATGAAATGCCATGTTTTTATTTTCTATCTAGATCATACATGGGCAACTGGCGGCCCGGGGGCCACATGCGGCCCCCAACTCCACTTAATGCGGCCGGCAGGAATACTGATATATTATCGGTTTCAGGTGTTATAATTGCAAACCAAACGTGCTAACATGACCAGCTTTAATTATTTTAGTCTACTGTATATTAGTATCTTGATGACTAGTAGCCTACTACTAGACTTTTTTTTTATGTCCAATGCATTTGTATTTTAGTTCATAAAGTAAGAAGTAACATAAGTACCTGTACATGCATTTGAAATGAAATGTAAAAAAAATACTGTTCAGGATTTTAGTGTGTGTGAAAATATAGTGGCCCTCTCCATCATCAAAGTTGCCCACCCCTGTTCTAGATAGTCAGTGTGCCATGTCAACATAAAATGTAATGACACCCCATCAAACATTCTGACATATTTTGATTGTCAGGACATTGTTATAACGATCACTAGACTCAAGAGGAAGAACCCACCTACGTATATCACAGACTCCTCCCCCAGCCAAAGTTCAGCATTTTAATGAATGTAGAATTATGTGCAGGATGTAATTTTAGGTGGCTTAATTTAATTGACCACGTTTAAATCAACATTTGATTTTAATATATAGATCCTCTCACACACTTCTGCCAGTGTGCCAGTCATAACCCTCCCCTGTGCTAAGGTTGCCAACCCCTGGTGTAGAGTGTTCATTCAATGGTAAACATTGACCCGTCATTATGGTCCAAATCACTGTTTAAGAATGAAATGAATAAAATCCTTAGTAATGTGTGTAACCATGTGACCTTTGACCTTCTACTCGCCGAGTGCCGCGCTACAAGCTTGTAGATCTTGATTTCTATTTTGCAAATCTTTGAATATATCTCAAATATTTGCTTCTGGGGGGGTCCCTGGATCAACATATTTTGAGATGAGAGGGGTCCGTGGCCAAATACATGTAATTTTGGGGGTCCTTGACATGAAAAAGTTTGAGCACCACTGATTTGGAAGAAGGATTTAGAAGACATTTATAGAATCGGGTCAAAAATATTCTTGCACAAATGTTTTTTTCAAGAATAGCAGATCTACAAACTCGCAGCAGGGGTTGTGCTCTACTTGTCTCTTTGTGGCAGCTTGGGATGTGGGTGAGATGGGATGCTGTGTCTAAAGGCAGCTCTCCACCAAACAGACTGCTGCAGATCACTACAGACTGACTGGCAGTCCAATGAAGTCGGGAGATCAGTTGGTCGGAAAGTGCGAAAAAAATTATTTAAGAGCCGACACCGACAAGACGGCTACGGTGGTGCTAAAAATAGCCTTTATGGCTTGATGTCTTTTTCAACAACTAGCCCGCTGCTATCCGACGAAGCCGGCCGAACGTGCTCGGTCGGCTTTCGACGCTTCCCTACGACTTGCGAGCCGACGCGGCAGTGCACCCACTGCCCGTTCAACGGCAGAATTTTGGCAACCGACGATTTCTGCCGCGTACCGCCGCCGGTGCTGTGAAGAGCTACCTTTAGACACTCCTATACACTGGACGTAACACTCCTTTTACACTTCACAGCTTCCCCCAACTGTATTGTAAGGGGATATCTTATAAAGTCCTGGAATAAATTCCTTACCAAAAACCTTCTTCACCAATGTGTTTTTAAAGGTCTCTAGTAACACATCTTACAAAGACTGAAATTCATTTTCCCTAGGAGAATCCTTGACTGCTGCTGAAAGTTGGGCTCCCATTAACTTAACTATACACAGGATAAAACACACCAAAATAAATATGCTTTAAGTAGCATGTGAGGGGTCAAAACTAGGGTTTTTTCATGATTCTGAATCCATTGCAAGCATTTGTTTTGCAAGAAAAACATTCCTCTGCCAAAAAAACGGCCAGACAAAACTATGGTTTAGTGATGAAACTAGTGAAACTAGGGATGTGTGGGAGCCGCCTTTAACCCAAGGAATGTTTTTTGAGATGTGTTACTAGACACCTTTACAAACACATTGGTGAAGAAAGTTTTTGGTAAGGATTTTTTTCCAGGATATGACACTATCTCTGAAGATATCCCCTTACTATGTAGGCCGGCTCACCGCGCGTCAAACACCCATGACGCACAGGGAGCCGCCGTGATTGTAACACAAACACCCTCAACCTCCAGGGCGTGGGCATATTTTGGCCACTTCAGAAGCCTTTTATTACCGCGTCACCACGACCGCGTCGGCGTGGTGGAGAAGCGTCCGGATCTGTTTGTGGACCACGACCCCCTTGTGGTCAAAAGGTGGCAAAGAAGAGGCGCGTTCCGGAAATCTGGGACGCGATCGGCACCAACGTGTTGCCACCTCAGTGGTCGAATACTCAAAACCACAGGAGGCCAGTGAATAAATATAAAAAAAAAACACTAAGTACAAATCAATCAATATCAAATGAAAGGTGATAAATATAAGGTGTGATAGCAGTAGTTGCGACCGTAGGTCGCAGTTACTTGCACACTATCCAAACCTCCACCGGCTGTCCCTCCGTCACTCCCTCCGTCACTCCCTCTGTCACACGTCACACGTCACACTTTTGCCCTGCTCATATCTCTGCAACCGTTGCCCCGATCCATGCCAGATTTTGCACACACACTCCTTGCCTGCCAAACTACAACCTCCAAGGACCCCCGGAGTTTCGGGGACCCCCAGGTCCCTGGGGGACCCCCAGGTGTAAAAAATTACCAAATGTGCAAAAATGACCAAATGACCACCCCAACGGGGCTGCTCACGGGGCATTCCCGGGGACCACCCACTCCTGGTGCTCCAGAACGGATGCAAAAGTGGTGGCGCCCCCAGTGGAGGACCCCCTGCCACTGCAGCTCACATAAAATGCCGTAACTCGGGCTAGGAGCGACCGGGAGAGCCGGGGCCGGTACCTATTCGTCCGCCTTGGCGGCGAGGAGACCCCACCCCTCATTTCTCACATGGCCCTCTAGCGCCACCATGAGGCCGATTCAGATTTTGCCCTAAAATCACGAAAATCACTACACAGTATGTCTACACTCATGTCAACAACATGGATCAGGAAGATTTTGGAAAAACACATTTTTGCTCTATTTATGGAGATAAGCGACCAACGGTCGCTTATCTCCCGATTAGGGAGTCTTACTGGTGTTCTAACGATGCACTCTCAGTTTTGACAACTCTTATGTTTTTGTTTTTAGTTTGTTGTTGTTTTTTTAATTCTTGTCAAAGCACTTATTTGTTTTTCTTCTTTTCAATACGCCGCTCATGACATCATCTTTAATGGACGAAGCGCCTTGCGGTCGCGAGGCGACCCTTTACGTACACTATGATACAAATAACCACAGTTTACTCTCATTCTCTCTCTCTCCCAACTCCCAGTCTTCCCACAAATATTTCCTTCTCCGTCGTTCTGCTCCATCCCCGCTCTCTCTCTCTCTCTGGTAGACTTGGCCAGTAGTTCTCAACCTTTTCAGGCCGCGAGCCCCAAAAGAAACATATTTTAACTGGGGACCCCCCCACTCTACGAGCACTAAGAGTTGAGGCACAACATTTTGTATAACACAGCAGATCTGCTATTTTCACAATTTCTGCCTCTAATATTTGACAATTTGGCCAATGTTTAATTTGTCATTTTAGAGGTATTAAAAAGTCCTTAAATTGTCACTTTAGAAATGAGCAGATTCCTTCTATACACCTAAACTTTATGTTGGTTTGTTTACTGTTGAGAGAGAAAACAATGTTGCACATTAAGTTAATCATCTGGGGGGACCCACAGGTTGAGAACCACTGGACTTTGGGCGATCACACCAAATGTACTTGCTCCACCCACTCCTCCTGCTCCAGCCACTCCTCCTCCTCTGGTGATTGGTCCTCGTCCGGCTGAGGGTGGTGCTGCTGGTGGTGGTGTGTGAGGTGTGTCTCGTCGCCCCGCTCGTCCCTTGCGTCGTCCCGTGCGTCGGCGTCGTCTCCCTGGCCGTGTGCGAGCGAGTGAGGAGAGTGTGGAGGCGGCGTGAGTCCAGTCGGCTGCATCCAGCGCCAGCTCCACCGCGCCGCCCGCCTCCGCGCAGCACTCCTCCACCTCCCCCTCCTCGTGAACCTCGTGCCCGGGCGCCAGCGGAGGCTCCGGGGCGGGCTGGGCGGGTTCAGCGGGCATCGTTCCAGAGTCGCCTTCCGGGGCCGCGGCGGAGGAGTCACAGCCCTGGCCCCCCTGGTCCCAGCACTCGTCGGGGGACTCCCGGTGGTGGTTGCTCTGGGGGATGAGGGCCAGGCTCTGGGGGCTGTTCTGGTGGGACGAGGGGGGGATGAGGGCCAGGCTCTGGGGGCTGTTCTGGTGGGACGAGGGGGGGATGAGGGCCAGGCTCTGGGGGCTGTTCTGGTGGGACGAGGGGGGGATGAGGGCCAGGCTCTTGGGGCTGTTCTGGTGGGACGAGGGGGGAATGAGGGCCAGGCTCTGGGGGCTGTTCTGGGCCGTGATGTTCTGGCTGAACCAGGCCATGATGTTGTCCAGCAGCTGTGCCGAGGCCTCGGGGTCCAGAGGCTCCAGGCTCTGGGGGTCGCTGGGCGTGAAGGCGCCGCCCGGCGGGATGACCGGAGACAGCGGCACCTCGTCCTCCTCCTCGTCCCCCTCCAGCTCCCGCTCCCGGGACGGGAGGCACAGCTGGGTGGGAGGGGGGCGAGGGGTGAGGTGGAGCGGGGAGGCTCCGGTGGCGCGAGGAGGAGCTGGAGGAGGCGTGTGTCGCGGGGCGTACGAGCCGGAGCCGCCGGCTCCCTCTTCTTCCAGCTTGGCAGCGACGCCAGAGCAGCCGTCGGGTTCGCGGGCGGTCGCCGCCGGGCGACCCGCGGATTCTACGGCGCACCGATGTTGGCGTCCAAGTGGTAAGGGGGGGTGATGTTGGCATCGAGGTGGTATGGCGCGGGCATGTTGGCGTCGAGCTGGTACGGGGTGGTGATGTCGCCCAGCCTCATCAGGCTGTCGCCCAGCTTCAGCAGCTCGGCGGTGAGGCAGGGGGAGGCGGGGGAGGCAGGGGGAGGCGGTGGCAGGGGACGGGGGGAGGAGGGGGAGGCACGGGGGGCTGCGGGGAGGAGTCTGTCCTGGCCGGGGGGCGGGGGGGCTCCAGGAAGGAGGAGGAGGGGCGCCTAGCCCCCGACGCGGCGGGGGAGCGCGAGGAGGGGTCGCCCAGGTCCGCCGCTCTCTCTGTCTCCGGTCTTCCGTCCGTGGCTCTGTCTCTATAGATAGATAGAATACTTTATTGACAGATATAAAATACATTGCAACAATGACGTCAATTCCTGAAATGGCCAATGTGGACGAAGCTTGTTTCCATTGTGGCCCACTTTGGACATGAAACAAATACACTATAGAGTAACAAAGTCATGGCGTGACTCGCTCATCCCCCGGTTCCAATGAAGTCATTCTCTATGGAGAATAACATCGAGTCATCTTAAAATCCTCTCATATAAGCATTGCGGTCCAAAAATAAACAAACTGTCTTTGCGATATTGTCGGCGAGGTGGCTCTGTGTGGTTTATGATAGTCAGTCAGTCATATTTTATAAAGCCTGTTTCTAGCGAAAATGTAACTAATTCGGCGACTGTAACATTAGAGTTTTCTCACCATCAGTTGATTCTTCATATCCATGAGTCAAACCGCTGAGATAATGTGTTTATAATTGGGACACAGTTCTTATATGACGCGATATGAAAAAGTTCTATGGGAATTAAGAATGGGGGAAGAAAACCGCGAACCAGGTAGGATGTGTAAATTACGTCACACTTCACTACTCTATATGCAATGCAAACAACCAAAGAACATTGAGAGAGATTTGATCGATTGATGTGATTGATTGATTTGAGATTATACATAAACATATAATATAATATACATATCAGACAAGAGGTAGTACTCAAGGAGAAAGATCAGTGCAAATTATGCCATCCGGGGTAAGGATATAACTAAGACCAGTTAGTATTAAGGTATTAACCTTGTTCTCAAATCTTGCAAGGGAATTTAGACACTTCAGGGCTGGAGGGAAGAGGGCATTCCACAGAACAGTGGCTGCGTGATAAAATGCCTGTTCGGGGAGCCCTCCTAAACCGGAATAAACTCGGCTCCTTATTTCAGAGTGAATCAATGGGCCCTACTGTAGGTCATACAGCATAAGCTTCCCCTGGTTGCGTACCTGTCTGCGTCCGCCTGGCGGTCCCGGCGGGACTCCTGCAGAGACAGCTGGATGGCCAGCAGGATGTTGGGGTCGTCTTCGTCCAGGGAGGACAGCGCCGCTCGCCGCCGGCCCTCGCTCCTCTCTGGGCCGTCTGCAATCACACAGAGACAACACAATGATAGAACCTTCTGCAGTCACACAGAGACAACACAATGATAGAACCTTCTGCAATCACACAGCAATAACACAACACAATGATAGAACCTTCTGCAATCACACAGCAATAACACAACACATTGAGGCTCAGCCTTAACTGTGTCGTTTTAGACTAGAACTGCTTTAACTAGGGGTGTAACAATACATTTTAACAGCGATATGATACGCATCACGATACATGGTTAACGATACGATACATGAACGATATTGGTTCATTCACGGCGATACGATACGATTCGATTCAATGATTTTAAATCAATATAGTAACTATTTAGCAAAGAAATGAAATCTGTGTAAAACGTGTAATAAATCTATTATTATGGAATAAACGCTGTGATTATCTAGCAAAGATGGACATTATATTTCAACACAAACCCACCTTGACATGAACACAGAGATTACACACATTTATCAATAGACCAAGAGTAGCTATATGGAATGGAAAGGTAATTAGACCCCTCTTTTTCATTTTCCCTCTTAAAATTACCAAATACAAGGCACAAATATTTAGTTTCCATACAATCAATTATTTGCATTGCAAAACCATTCGATACCGATTACCACATTTTAAAACGATACGATACGATACAAAGCCAAAACGGTACGATATTTTGCTTTTGCAAATAGGGTGTGCGACAACGTGCTTTATGCATTTGACATCAGTTAACACCAGAGGCCCTCTATTACCTGCTGTATCACGTCACTCTGCCACCATCATCAGAAAAAAACATCTTTGTATTTGGGGGCAAAGGTTACCAGGGCCACTACAACAACATCAGTGTTTGAGACCAACAGCTGACTGAGCACACCTTCTGTACAGCTGCTACCAGAAGAATGCACGTCTCATTCAGCCTTTGCCTACAATGAAGAGCTGTACATTTTTGGTGGTCGTGGCTGCAACCAGACCTTCAATGATCTGTGGAAATTCAGTCCAGATACCTTTTCCTGGAAGAAGGTTGAGCCCAAGGGCAAAGGGCTGTCTCAGACTTATTACATGTGCTGTTGCATGATGGGACATTGTATCATCGGAACTACCTGTTATATGCTATAATTCCACGTATTTTACTGCTGCTCGGGTACTGTACCTGTGCTGTCGGCTCTCCTGCTGGTCTCTGGAGTGTTGCTGTTGCTGTGGACGCTGTGAAGACGACGCTGCCGGTGTCTGCGGCGGTACTGGAAGTCAGCGTACTCCTAGCATAAAACATACAGGAAGTCAGTGTACTACTAGCATAAAACATACAGGAAGTCAGTGTACTACTAGCATAAAACATAGAGGAAGTCAGTGTACTACTAGCATAAAACATACAGGAAGTCAGTGTACTACTAGCATAAAACATACAGGAAGTCAACGCTAGCATAACAACAACTTAGCGTTAGCCACCAGTGAACATAACATAAAAACAAGACCTCAGTCTCTTCTCCATAATGTGGGTGTTTTTGCATCTTAAGCGGCGCATGCTGCAGTGCAGGGTCAGCTTAGCAAAGCTCGCAAGAGACGTCCGTAGCACGTAGGGTTGCCAACTCCCAGAGTTTCAAATACGGTACACTTCCTAATGAAACTTGCCTGAAAAATCGGGTATTTTTGGTTATAAAGTTAGCTAAAACTGGTATTTTCCTATATTAAATCATATTTTTCCTTTCACAATATTAATTTGGTTGTCTTTGGGCCACCTAACCTATTAAAATCATGTAGTGTAGTCCTATATTTTATTTCTCTTAATTTTCCATAACATATAGCATAGGTCTACCTGGTTCTCATGTGCCCACTCTCTGGTTACCCAACACGAGTTTAATAATATTGGCAATGGCATACAGTAATAACCATTAGGTTTTAAAAACAAAATCAACGCATGCTTATGTTATTTCACATACCAGCCAGTCTGGGGTCGCTTTAGTTGGCAGACAAGACTACTGTAATGCTCCCAGGAATACCATCCCATGGCTTATTTTCTGCTTGCTTTCCTGCTTTTTCACCTTGTTGTTTAGGCCATCACCTATCATGGATTCATGTCTAATCTGTTTGTACACAATCTTCTGTCACACGTTTTTTTTTAAAGACATTAAACAATGTTCTGAGCCGAGTACTGTCATATGCTCGCTCGCACACACTCGTGTCTCGCAGGCAACTTGTGGACTGAACCTACAGACCATGGGAAGGGATTGGTGTAGGGGGCGGAGCCTGTTTCTTAGCAACACTGTGTTAATGAGCCTGCCTACAAACAGCGCAGCGCCTCTCACAGCAATGGGATGCAGCACTTGTCTCAGAGGAGAGCAGAGTGGAAGCTCACTGACAGGCAGAATCACTGTCATTTCTCAATTAAATCATCCCGTCATTCATATTTATCCCCCAACCTTAAAATGCAGGACAAAGAGCGTCCCATATCAGTTCAATACGGGACATGTCTTTTAGTTTCCAAAACGGGACGATCTCGTATTTTACGGGACGGTTGGTAACCCTAGTAGCACGGCACGCACACAGCCGGGGCTGCACTGATATATACAATATATATAATATACTGGGGTGGCATAGCTCAGGGGTAGAGAAACCGTCATTAGAGCATGAGGGTTAATGTCGAAGTGTCCTTGAGCAAGACTCTGAACGCCTAGTTGCTCCTGATGAGCAGGTTGGTGCCTTGCATGGTTTCCTCTGCCATCGGTGTATGAATGTGTGTGTGAATGGGTGAATGTAATGCACAATCTATGTAAAGCGCCTTGGATAAAAGCGCTACAGTATATAAATGCACCATTTACCGTGTTATACAGTACGTATTGGTTTATCAAGTGACATTTTGCACTGTTGTATTTCTCATACTGTAATAACCAGGCGCGGACGGCTCATTAAGGCGAAAAGGCGCTCGCCTTTTATTTATTTTTGATCCTGTCTAACAATACAAATGAACCCCCCCCCAAAAGCCCAGCTTACCGACATAATGTTGCTCAACCCGTTCCTTGCCCATTCACTGGTATGCGGAAGGCGACTACTTCAACTAATCAAGTCCTTCATTGAGATGTAAATTAATTTCGGCTTGCCTTTTGTTCTCATGGCCATCACCTCTACCTGAAAGCTAGGCTACTGTCCTCTGAAATTCACTAGAGTGTTGCTTGGATTTGACCGAGTAGTTTTCAACACCATGCAGTCAGCTGGAGCTGGGGCTGGAGTTTAATGATGGAAAATGCACATTGCCACTGATTTTGCTGCATGATTGTCATTGTCTACATGTGTGTAACTTTGTTTTCTCTGTTGCAGTGGTGGAAAAAGTACTTACATTCTTTACTTAAGTAAAAGTATCAATACTTACTGGCAATAGCCTGGAATTCAAAATGTACTTGAGTAAAAGTATGAAAGTATTGGCATCAAAATATAGGCCTACTTGAAGTACCAAAAGTTAAAGTACAATACGTTTGAAAATAGCAGATCTACAAGCTCACAGCGTGTCCATCATGACTCATTGTGAGCTTGTAGATATTCTATTTTCAAATAGCCAAGGTATAAAATAGGGCTAAATTGGTTAATGTAGCCTAAATGTTTTATAATGTCATAATTTATATCTTCAAATTGTAACTACTAACAAAAGTTTACAAATAAATGTAATGGATTAAAAGTACAATATTTGGATCCGAGATGTAGTGGAGTAGAAGTGAAAGTATTGAAAATTGGAAATACTCATGTAAAGTAGAAATACCACAAAACTGTACTTAAGTACAGTACTTAAGTAAAAGTACTTAGTTACTTTACACCACTGCTCTGTAGTCTATGACTATATCATAGGCCTATATACTTTCCCTCATGCTAAAAGACATTGGACAACTGGGATTTTCCTATTTTATTCTCCATCCTGGATGACAAGCATTACACGAATATCTCACAGCCTTTTTACAGTAGATATGCAACCCATAGTTCGTCATTTGACTCTCAGTCTAATGTTCCTGCTGGTTCACTGGTTCAAATTTTATTTATGGCAGCCAAATTCCAAAATGTTCATTTTATTTTCTCACTTTGAGGTTAGGGAGGGGTCGTTTTTTATTGAGGGGTGTTACTGGAGAAAATGTATAAGCCCTTTTATAAAATGCCAATTTTATAATTCAACGAGCGGTCGTTAATTCTTTTTAGCACCTTTTCACTTTTTACTTTAGGGAGGGGGGATACAGTTCTGACAACCATTGTTTCTGCCTTACACAGCTCTCCATTGTTTTAGGAAAATACATTGTAGTATAAACACAGTCACTTCAGTTCATTCACACTAACTGCAGTGACTGTGGGGCATTTCCAGGGATGGCACCCAGGGTTTGTCATTAAATGAAGCAGAAGGCTGTTGACAATGGTTGCATAAGTGCCTGTACCTCTGGAGCCATTGTTTGCTTTTGAAAAATTGCATGACCCTCCCTTGAATTCAAAGTGAAATCAGCAGACCCTCCCTAGGACTGAAATTAAAATAGCATGACCCTCCCCTATTTTCCTCCAGTAACACCCCTCAATAAAAAACGACCCCTCCCTTAGGCATAAACTTAGATTTTAGGAGGGGTCATGGCATTTTCGACCTGTCCCTTACATTGAATATAGGCCTACTTGAATATTGTTTTTATTATAACTATTTTAAAATGTGTGATTATTATAATTTATTTTTAAATAAATAATTATTATTTAAAAAAAAACATTTTAGGGGGGGGGGGGGGGGGGGGGGGGTTACTGGCATTTTGGGTGGCACTTCGCTGGCATTTCAGCTGGCATCTCGCCTACCCTGACTCTCATTCCTGGGTACGCCCCTGGTAATAACTGCATCCCCAGACCTGCGATTCTAAGTGTTTCTACTGTAATGTTATTCTGCTGGCAAAACACTTTTGATGCATTTCGTGTGTGTGTGTGTGTGTGTGTGTGTGTGTGTGTGTGTGTGTGTGTGTGTGTGTGTGTGTGTGCGCGCGTGCGTGTGTGTGTGTGCGTGTGTGTTACCTGTGTGTGTCTGTCTCTCTGCTCTCCGTCCCCCAGCACTGAGTGTCGTGCCAGCATCTTAACACACATAAGCAGAGCCTAATTAATTAAACCTTAATAATGTTTTATTCAATGACCCTTCATCGCACCAGTGTTGATTTTGAAATTTAGATTTAGTTTTAGTCATAGTCTTTTGATTAAAATTTCAGTGGACTAAATATCATATGATTTTAGTAGATCTACAGTTGATTTTGTCGACAACAATGTATTTTGCCAGGCCTTGATGGCGGTGAAATGCCTGATTTTACACTTGGTTGCATGCTGAAAATAGCAGATCTACCAGCTCACTTGCAGATCTGCTATTTTCAGAGTGCAAAACTCGAGTGCAACCAAACATAAAATGACTTGTCTTTTAGTTCTACTGGATCTCTTCTGCCTCCATCTCACCCTGTCCTCTGCCTCCTCTTCTTTCACACCGTTTAACTTCATGTCCTCGTTCGCAACATCCATAAATCTCCTCTTTGGTCCTTCCTGCCTGTTAGTTCCAACCTCAGCATCCTTATAAGGATGCTGAGGTTGGAACTAACAGGCTAACTTCGGACTCACTGTCCCTCCTCTGTACATGCCCAAACCAGTTTGGCCTCTCTGGCTTTATCTCCAAAACATCTGTCATGCACTGTCCCTCTAATGCACCTCTTTCCTGATCCTATCCATCCTTGTTACTCCCAGAGAGAACCTCAACCTTTTAGGTGCCGGCTACACGGAGCTGGATATTTCATATATCCCGGTTTTTTAGATATCCACATAGAAAACTATCTAGGTCCACACGACAAAGATATCTAGGTCTAAAATAATCTGATTCCCCAGACCTCCACCTCCACTCCCCTCCACTCCACTTCACTATGTCTTCACTTATTTATCCGGTTTTAAAAATATCCAGTTTCACGGCCGAAATATCCAGCTTTGTGTGGCTGCGAGCCCCAACAGCACAAAAAATGTCTAGCTTCAGAAATATCCAGCTCCGTGTAGTCGGCACCTTAGTCTCTGCTACCTCCAGCTCTGCTTCCTGTCTTTTCCTCAGTGTGACTGTCTCTAGACCGTACAAAATAGCTGGTCTCACCACCGTCTTGTACACCTTCCCTCTCATTCTTGCTGATACTTTCCTATCACACATCACCCCTGACACTTTTCTCCACCCAAGAATAATAAATAACATTCCTTTCCAAGTGAGTTTAGTCTGAATATATCAGAGCCACAGGGCTGCTGGTTAAACCACATGCAATCAGCAGGGACAGGGGGTGACGCACGTCACTCATGCACGACACCTGCTGGATGTTTAGGGAACAGCGTAGGCCAGCTTAGCATGAAGGGAGGGGAGTCTGTAGCTGTTAGTGTATGCATGTGCGTACTGTATGTGTGCACGAGTCTTACCTCCGGAGAGGCGAAGCCCAGGTACTCCCAATCCCATGATCCTCCAGGGAAACTACAGACAAACAGAAACAACAATATGTACTTACAGAGCTACACACAGACAGACGTGGTTCAGCTGATATATTTAACTGTTATCACCTTATTTTACCTCACTATGCTAGCTCCATCGGGAGTCGCTTGAACACGACCACCTCCAGTACTAAAAATATATGAGTTTCAGTGGGAAGGAATTGGGGCTCTGCAGAGTTGAATACTACGTCTCAAACTGATTTTCTGTAGTTGATTGAGTAGTTAAATGTCTTGCCTCCCTCTGGCTAACCAGGGCGCCTGATGGAGGGGAAAGGAACTGGTTGGAATAAAGTGTTCCTTCCACACGCTACAGTACGTCCAACCGGGGAAACTCCCCCGTCAGGTGAAAAGAAGCGGCTTGGACTCCTCATGCAATGAAGGAAGCATGAGGTCAGTCTGTTGCTCTCCCCAGGTTGGCAGAAGGAGAGCAGAGCCCAGGATTACAGTAGATATTTGGCAATGGGTGAAAAATGGGTTGCAAAATCATGGGATAAAAATGTAAAAAAAAAAAAAAAAGAAGTAGTTAATTCTGAATACCAAAGCTATTATGACACAATGTTGACTTTACTGACAAATACAGGTGCTGTGCAGCTGAAAACCATCCAGTCAAGCATTCAGCAAAAATAGCAGATGTACAAGCTCATAAATATGTCGCGACGACACAAGGCGTTGTGGTCTTATAGATCGACTATTTTCAGCAAAGAGATTATGCTGGGGACCCCATGGACCCTCCTCAAGGGACCCCTGGGAGTTCCCGGACCCCACTTTGAGAACCACTGGTGTAGGGATGAAACACCTGTGTTTGTGTTTGTAGTGTGTGTAGGGATGGGACGATAATCGTTATTATCGTTTATCATGATAAACGTATCGTGGAGATTTAAAGGAGCTATAGTCAACTTTTTCTTGAAAAACGGGCGCTAAAATAAAAATAATGTTTCGAAAATATTTTATAAAAAAGATTGAGCTTCATATATGTGTTTCTATTCAAAAATGACCACAAAAAGCATAAAATAATGATAAAATAATCATTTTGGCCATTGTCGAGCTGACTTTGTTTACATCCCTCTTCTATTCTTTTATATGGATTGATAAGGGATGTAAACAAAGTCAGTCTGACAATGGCCAAAAGGATTATTTCATCATTATTTTACGTAGTGAGCTTGTAGATCTGCTATTTTTTTGGCAAATGGATGTTGGGGATATTTTGATTATTGTGATAATATCATAACCTGCTGTGTCTTTTGTCACAATAATCGTGATAATGAGTACATACTTCCTATGGGGGGCCTCCGGGGAGTCGTTGGGGGCCACACCGTGGGTATATATGTAGTGTGAGTGTAATGAGTACATACTTCCTACGGGGGGCCTCAGGGGAGTCGCTGGGGGCCACACCTCGGGTATATATGTAGTGTGAGTGTAATGAGTACATACTTCCTGCGGGGGGCCTCGGGGGAGTCGTTGGGGGCCACACCGCGGGTATGTACAGTATGTAGTGTATGTAATGTGAGTGTAATGAGTATATACTTCCTGCGGGGGGCCTCAGGGGAGTCGTTGGGGGCCACACCGCGCGCCACCGAGGCCAGGAACTCCTGTCTCTTCTGCTGCACCAGGCGCGCGGCGCTGATGATCTTGTGACGCGGCGTCCGCAGGTACGGACGGTTGACCTTCTGGGCCAGGTCCTCCACCACCATCTCCAGGTCCGTCTGGACCAGGACACAACAAGGGGTCATTAACTCACCGGGTGCCCACGAGGTGTCTACTAGTCAATCTCTTTGATGTCGCTGGAGGCCCACGACGCGTTTGACGCGTTTTACAGTAAACTATACTGTACTGTAGCTACTGCACTTGGCTGCCGCGGTGATGAAACAAACTCCATTTCCCAACATGCAGCGCGCAATTACGTCATCCGGACGCGCTGTGTGTCTCGTTGACTTCCTGTCTAACGGCTGCACAAAAACCTGGTTTTCTCCTAATCTAGCTTTTAAATCACTTTCATTTCAAAACGGCAGCCTCTTCTACCTGCCATAACACAAACAATGTGGCTTAGAAATGATAAAAAACGGTCCTGACTGAAAGAAAAGATTTTCGCGAAATAAACAGGATATACTCCGATTACATTTACTCGGATTACTTTTCTCGCCAGTACTCTCGCCGGTAGGTAGAATGACGCGTTGCCATGGGCACCAGCAACACACACACGTCATACATCCGGGCACCCGATGTGTTAAGACCTGAGGTCCATTCAACAAAAATCTTCTACATAGATAGATGCTTTATTTGTCCTTGCGGAAATTCTTTTTGCACCAAGCAGTCATCAGGACACACAATCACAACACATAACACACAATACATGAATGACAAGACAGAACTCACAATTCACTGCCAACATGATACAAAACGAGAATAGGCTACCAGTCATAACATTTCTATGTGCGGAACTGAGATGGGGCTTGTTTGTTCAGAAGCCCTATACTTGTAGGGACAAATGTCCTGGAAGCCCTCGCCATCAACCCAGGTACTGTGTACCGTGGTCCTGAGGGCATAAGGTTATATTCACTGTATAACAGGTGTGTTCTATCCCTAGAAATCCTAACAGTTTTCTGAAAGACCTATGTCTCTATGATCAGCTGTGGTACTGCTACTTTTTAATGTCAAGAACTCCATAGGCCTCCGACAGACATCGGAAGCAAAAGCCTCTCGCGTGCCCTTGGGGGAGGCGGGGGGAAAACGGCATCCAATTCATTCCCTTTGGAAGTCACATGTTTTATAGAAGCAAGCTGGCCTCTAGCAGTTTGAGAACCCCTGCACTTCTACATAACACTAATGTGTACAAGTATAACTCAAGACAGACGGGTGTGCACGTACTGTTACTGTAGCGCAGGGTTCCCCAATTAGTTTTCCCCAAGGGCCGAATTATGTCTAGGGTGCCAAGCCGAGGGCAACAACATTGCAGGGGGCAGCGGTGGCGTTCCCACTACTCCAGTGACAGTTCAGATATCGTTGTTGTCGGAAGAAAATCTTGTAGGCATATGTCCAAAACCGTTCGTTTTGCATTTATCATTTTAAAAATGATTTAAACTAGTGAAAACAGCCGATCTACAAGCACACAACGACTCGAACCGTGAGGCGTTGTGTGCTTGTAGATCTGCTGTTTTCACTACGTTTGTGCGACAGCCTTGTATGAAAGCCTTTGCGAAAGAACGTACACATTTGGAGATACGAGGATTCCACCCGACAACGACAATATACTAGTGTTGTTGCTGCTCTTATACAACCATTATTACTGGGTTTGTTGGGGGCCAGACAGTAACCCCCGCGGGCCGCAAATGGCCCGCAGGCCGCCTATTGGGGAACCCTGCTGTAGCGTACCGTACCTGCATGAGCTCAAAGATCTCCTTCATGTACCTGCATGAGCTCAAAGATCTCCTTCATGTACCGTACCTGCATGAGCTCAAAGATCTCCTTCATGTACCTGCATGAGCTCAAAGATCTCCTTCATGTACCTGCATGAGCTCAAAGATCTCCTTCTGCGTGCTTCCCTGCTGCAGGAAGAAGCCGTACGGGTAGGAGCACTTCAGCACGCGCCGCGTCTTCAGCAGCTCACACACACCGTCCTCGATGAAGCGTGTGTCTGGAGGGGTGCCCTCTCCTGGTGACATACAAGACAATAAAAAGCAGGGTAAACATATGCACAGAGACAGTGTAGCGGCTCAGTAACCTAGGATCACTACTAAACCAAGAACCCATCATCAGTCTGAACTATGAAAAACTAATAGTCAGTACATTAAACTATAGGATGTCAGGTAAACAACATGCATGGTCGACAAGGCTAGGTCAAGCTCACACGCATGTCGTGTAGACCAAGATGAACAGATGAACGCTCTACTCAGCTGCTCCATCTTCTCCTTGGCCGTTTTCAGCAGCTTCTGCTCCAGCTGCAGAGAGAGAGAGAGAGAGAGAGAGAGAGAGAGAGAGAGAGAGAGA